>NC_082665.1:12027803-12330833 GCF_025265405.1 Mesoplodon densirostris
TATTGTAAATAGAGCTGCAATGAACATTGTGGTACATGCCTCTTTTTGAATTATGGTTTTCTCAGGGTATATGCCCAGTAGTGGGATTTCTGGGTGATATGGTAGATCTATGTTTAGTTTTTTAAGGAACCTCCATACTGTTCTCCATAGTGGCTGCATCAATTTACATTCCCACCAACAGTGCAAGAGGGTTCCCTTTTCTCCACACCCTCTCCAGCATTTATTTTTTATTTATTTTATTTTTTTCTCTCTTTTTTTTTATTAGTTTCTGCTTTATAACAAAGTGAATCACTCATACATATACATCTGTTCCCACATCCCTTCCCTCATGCATCTCCCTCCCTCCCACCCTCCCCATCCCACCCCTCCAGGCGGTCACAAAGCACCGAGCTGATCTCCCTGTGCTATACGGCTGCTTCCCACTATCTATCTACCTTACGTTTGGTAGTGTATATATGTCCATGCCTCTCTTTCGCTTTGTCACAGCTTACCCTTCCCCCTCCCCATATCCTCAAGTCCATTCTCAAGTAGGTCTGTGTCTTTATTCCCGTTTTACCCCTAGGTTCTTCAGGACATTTTTTTTTTAATTCCGTATATATGTATTAGCATACGGTATTTGTCTTTCTCTTTCTGACTTACTTCACTCTGTATGACAGACTCTAGGTCTATCCACCTCATTACAAATAGCTCAGTTTCGTTTCTTTTTATGGCTGAGTAATATTCCATTGTATATATGTGCCACATCTTCTTTATCCATTCATCCGATGATGGACACTTAGGTTGTCTCTAGCTCCGGGCTATTGTGAATAGAGCTGCAATGAACATTTTGGTACATGTCTCATTTTGAATTATGGTTTTCTCAGGGTATATGCCTAGTAGTGGGATTGCTGGGTCATATGGTAGTTCTATTTTTAGTTTTTTAAGGAACCTCTCACCAGTCAGGATGGCCATCATCAAGAAATCTAGAAACAATAAATGCTGGAGAGGGTGTGGAGAAAAGGGAACACTCTTGCACTGCTGGTGGGAATGTGAATTGGTACAGCCACTATGGAGAACAGTATGGAGGTTCCAGCATTTATTGATTGGAGATTTTTTGATGATGGCCATTCTGACCGGTGTGAGATGATATCTCATTGTAGTTTTGATTTACATTTCTCTAATGATTAATGATGTTGAACATTCTTTCATGTGTTTGTTGGCAATCTGTATATCTTCTTTGGAGAAATGTCTACTTAGGTCTTCTGTGCCCATTTTTGGATTGGGTTGTTGGTTTTTTTGAGATTGAGCTGCATGAGCTGCTTGTAAATTTTGGAGATTAATCCTTTGTCAGTTGCTTCATTTGCAAATATTTTCTCCCATTCTGAGGACTGTCTTTTGGTCTTGTTTATGGTTTCCTTTGCTGTGCAAAAGCTTTGAAGTTTCATTAGGTCCCATTTGTTTATTTTTGTTTTTATTTCCATTTCTCTAGGAGGTGGGTCAAAAAGGATCTTGCTGTGATTTATGTCATAGAGTGTTCTGCCTATGTTTTCCTCTAAGAGTTTGATAGTGTCTGGCCTTACATTTAGGTCTTTAATCCATTTTGAGTTTATGTTTGTGTATGGTGTTAGGGTGTGTTCTAATTTCATTCTTTTACATGTAGCTGTCCAGTTTTCCCAGCACCACTTATTGAAGAGGCTGTCTTTTCTCCATTGTATATTCTTGCCTCCTTTATCAAAGATAAGGTAACCACAGGTGCGTGGGTTTATCTCTGGGCTTTCTATCCTGTTCCATTGATCTATATTTCTGTTTTTGTGCCAGTACCATACTGTCTTGATTAAAGAGGCAGACTTACTAGAGAATGGACTTGAGGACATGGGGAGGGGGAAGGGTAAGCTGGGACAAAGTGAGAGAGTGGCATGGACATATATACACTACCAAATGTAAAATAGATAGCTAGTGGGAAGCAGCCACATAGAACAGGGAGATCAGCTCGGTGCTTTGTGAGCACCTAGAGGGGTGGGATAGGGAGTGTGGGAGGGAGGGAGATGCAAGAGGGAAGAGATATGGGGACATATGTATATGTATAACTGATTCACTTTGTTATAAAGCAGAAACTAACACACCATTGGAGAGCAATTAAACTCCAATAAAGATGTTTAAAAAAACAAAAAACCTCCCAAAAAACAGAAAAACAAAACAAAACAAAAAAAGAGGTTATAACTGGTCAGATTAAAACAAGGGAGCCATTCACTACTCTGTTAGTTTCCTGTGGCTGCCTTGACAAATTACCATAAGCTGAGTGGTTTAAAACAACAAAAATCAGTCTCCCACAGTTCTGGAGACCAGAAGCCTGAAATCCAGGTGTTGGTAGGGTTCCACTCTTCCAGAGGCTCTGAAAGAGAATCTGTTCTTTCCAGCTCTGGTGGTTCCAGACATTTCTTGACTCGTGGCCACGTCACTCCAATCTCTGCCTCTGTGTTCACATCACCTCTTCCTCTCCTATCCACAGAATATCCCCCCCCCTCGCCTCTCATATATGGACACTCGTAGGGGCATTTAAGGCCCACCCAGATAATCCAAGATAATGTCTTTATCTCAAGACCTTGACCTTAATCCCATCTGCAAAGACCCTTTTTCCAAATAAAGTCACATTCACAGGTTCCAGAGGTAAGGACCTGGATATCTTTTCAGGGGGTTATTTTTCAGTCTATCCCATCCCTACCCTACCCCATCCTGCTGCTTGAATAATTCCACAATTGAATGATTGAATGATGCCCAAGTGGACAAAGTGGAGAAGATGGTCTAGTCATGGGAAAGCTGAGAGATGCTGAAATCGTAGACCGCAAGAAGGTCATTTCCAAATGTTTTAGAACAAATTAAGGCTGTCACCAAGTCCCAGTAGAGGAAGAGGCAATACATGAAAGTGAAGAGGAGTGTAACTAAATAATGTTCACCCATTAATGTTTTTTGAGCTCAGACTCAAAGAGGATCCATTCTAAAGGTGCAGGGTGGGCACACAGCTTCAGGCAAGTGTTAGTGACTAGAACCTGCTAACGGGAGTGCCAGCGCGACTACAGCACCAGAATGAGCCAAGTATCTTCGAGACGTGAGCTTCTGAGAAGCCACATTTGCAGCAGGAAGAACAAAGAGGGGCACGCCTTCTGCTTTGGGTAGAAGGGGTTTTGTAAATGGAGAACCAAGAGGAAGCAAAACTATTTACCTGCTATTTTTGCTTCTGGCTCCACCATCAAAGCGACTCAGACAGGAAAGCACAGATGGGGTGACAACGTGCTGCTGGGCAAATCAAAGCCAGAGATGAGCATAGTTAAGGGCCCTTTGGAAGGAGCTCTGGCCTCCAAGGCTAGAAGACTTAGCCGACTTCACTGTGAACCAGTGAGAAATACGGGTGGGGAGGCTTGGAGAGGCGCCAGTGGAATGAGGGCGAAGGAAGCACCAGGAGCCCATGAGTAGATCAGGGTCCTCAGATCATGAAATTCTCCAGTTTGACTCATAATGTAGAGAATCGGTTAACCATGGCCCAGAGGATAATTTGAGTTGAGGGAGATTTTGGGGAGTTGGAGATATTTAGTTGAAAAAGTACTAATGAACTTTATCCAATACTGATATATACAGCCAGCTAACCAGGCAATCCTCTCTTTGAATGTTTATTCTCTGTCCTCTTCAAGGAGAATCAATAGTGTATATCTCTCGAATCCACTGGATTCAATTTTTGGGCATTCCCTCCTCCCTTCCCCCTCCCTTAATCCCCTCACCCAGCCTAGACACAGATCCTGTTGCCTACACTCCCCTCACCCCATCACTTTTCCCACTGAGTACGAATGAGGCAGATGAAGCCATGGAGCCCATGAAAAGAAATCCTGACAGCTCTGGACCAGCCAAGGGCTGGCAGCAGAAATTATAAGAGGAAAGAGACTAATTAAGGAAGAGGTAACGCCGAGTTAGCTTGGGGAGGGGGAATAAAAGCATGTAAAGCTTTACCAAGAAATATTTCTCTGTCTCACCGTGAGTATAAAGGTCATTAGTGGATTGATGGGCCCTAAAGAATAGAGAACTTTAAATCGGCAGAAGTCTCAGCAACCATCTAGTAGCCCCTTTGTTGTTCTAAGTGCTGGGGAAGACAAGGATATGGTGCCACCACTTTAATAGCTAACCGTGTGAAACCAACGCTGTGAAAAGACAATGTTAAAAGGTGCTAAACTGCTTGGGGAAACAGTCTGGCAGTTCATCAAAGAGCTAAACATAAAATTGTCCAAAGACCTAGCAATTCGAGTCCTGGTGATACACTCAAGGGAACTGAAAACACATGTTTACACAAAAACCTGCTCTACACAAATGTTCATAGCAGTATTATTCATACTAGTCAAAAAGTGGAAACAACCCAGCTGTCCATCAGCTGATAAATGGATAAACAAAATGTGGTAAATCCATACAATGGAATAGTACACAGCAATAAGAAGAAATGAAGTATCGCTACATGCTACAGCATGGAAGAACCTTGAAAACATGCTAAGTGAAAGAAGCCAGTCACAAAGGGTCACATACGATATCATTCCACTTACATGAATTGTCCAGAATAGGCAAAACCATTGACACAGAGAGTAGATTAGTGGTTTCCTAGGGCTGGGAGGTGGTGGGAGGAATAAGGAGTGATTGCTAACAGATAGGAGGCCTCTTTGGGGGGTGATAGAAATGTTCTGCATTAATAGGGATGATGGCCATACAACCTTGTGAATATACAAAAAAAATTCGGACCCTACACTTTAGATGGGTGAATTGTATGGTATCTGAATTGTATCTCAGTAAAGCTGTTACTTATTTTTTGTTAAATGCTGAAGTTGCAGTACACACAGGATGCTAGGGCAGGACTGAGGAGGGCCACTAATGTGACTTAGGGTTTGGCTGGGAACTTCCTGTGTTCTTTGCACAAATACCACTAGCATCACTTCTCTGTACAGCTTCCTGGAGTCTGCTGGCATTGTGATCAGCCACAAAATCTTCCTCTGGTTTAAAATAGAAACCATCTGTGTGTCGTTCTCTTGTTTTATTTGGCAAGTGCAATCTGTTGTCATTCTTTAAGACCATATTTTCTAGCCATGAGTTCTACATAGAATCTCTGGAAGGCTAGCAAAAGAAAGGGAAAATATTAATTAAAAAAATTGAAGTATAATTGACCTACAATGCTATGTTAGTTCCAGGTGTACAGCATAGTGATTCTATATTTCTCTACAAATATAGATTACAAAGTGATCACCATGATAGAGCTAGTTACCATGACTATGTAAAGTTAATATAATATTACCGACTATATTTCCCATACTATGCATTTCATCCCCAAGACTCATGTATTTTGTAAGTGGAAGTTGGTACCTCTCAATCTCCCCTACTTATTTTATTCATCCCCATGCCTCCTTCCTTCTGGCAACCACCTGTTTGTTCTCTGTATTTATGAGTCTGTTCCTGTTTTGTTATATTTGTTCATTTGTTTTTTAGATTCCATATCAAAGTGAAATCATATGGTATTGGTCTTTCTTTGTCTGACTCATTTCACTTAACATAATACCCTCTAGTTCCATCCATGTTGTCAAAAATGATAAGATTTAATTCCTTGTATGGATGAGTAATATTCCATTGGATATATGCCACATCATCTTTATCCATTCATCTATCAATGGACCTTTAGGTTTTTTCCATATCTTGGCTATTGTAAATAATGCTGTGATGAACATAGGGGTGCATATATCTTTTCAAATTAGTGTTTTTGTTTTCTTTGGAAAAATATCCAGAAGTGGAATTCCTGTATTATATGGTAGATCTATTTTTAATTTTTTGAAGAAGCTCCATGCTGTTTTCCATAGTGTCTGTACCAATTTACATTCTCACCAACAGTGCATGAGGGTTCCCTTCTCTCCACATCCTCATCAACAGTGTTTTTTCTTGTCTTTTTGATAATAGTCATTCTGACAGGTGTGAGGTGATATCTCACGGTTTTGATTTGCACTTCCCTGCTGATAAGTGATGTTGAGTATGTTTTCATGTTTCTATTGGCCATCTGTATGTCTTCTTTGGAAAAATGTCTATTCAGGTCCTCTGCTTATTTTTTAATTGGGTTATTTGTTTGTTTTTGATGTTGCACTGTATGAATTATTTGTATATTTTGGATATTAACTCCTTATCAGATATAACATTTGTAAATAACTTCTTCCATTCAGTAGGCAACCTTTTTGTTTTGTTGATAGTTTCCTTCAGTGTGAAAATGCTTTTTAGTTTGAAGTTGCCCCAGTTGTTTATTTTTGCTTTTGTTTCCCTTGCCTGTGGAGACAGATCCAAAAAATATTGCTAAGACTGATGTCAAAGGACATTCTGCCTATGTTTTCTTCTAGGAGTTTTGTGGTTTCAGGCCTTGCATTTAAGTCTTTAATCCATTTTGATTTTTTTTTTTGTGCATGGTGTGAGAAAGTAGTCTAGTTTGATTCTTTTGCATGTAGCTGTTCAATTTTCCCAACACAATTCATTGAAGAGGGTGTCTTTTCCCCATTGTATGTTCTTGCCTCCTTAATCGCCCATGTATGTGTGGGTTCATTTCTGGGCTCTCTATTCTGTTCCATTGATCTGTGTGTCTGTTTTTGTGCCAGCACCATACTGTTTTTTTTTTTTTTGTGGTACGTGGGCCTCTAACTGTTGTGGCCTCTCCCATTGCAGAGCACAGGCTCCGGACGTGCAGGCTCAGCGGCCATGGCTCACGGGTCTAGCCGCTCTGCGGCATGTGGGATCTTCCCGCACTGGGGCACGAACCCGTGTCCCCTGCATCGGCAGGCAGACTCTCAACCACTGCGCCACCAGGGAAGCCCTGTTTTTGTTTTTTTTAACCATACTGTTTTGATGACTCTAGTGCCTTTTGAAATCAGGGAGCATGATATCTCCAGCTTTGTTCTTCTTTCTCAAAATTGTTTTGGCTAATCAGGGTTTTTTATATTTTCATACGAACTTTAAAATTGTTTGTTCTACTTCTGTGAAAAATGCCATTGGTATTTTGATGGAGATTGCATTGAATCTATAGATTGCCTTGGGTGGTATGGTCATTTTAACAATACTGATTCTCCCAATCCATAAACATGGTATACCCCTCCATCTGTTTGTGTTGTCTTCAATTTCGTTCATCACTGTCTTATAGTTTTTTGAGTATAGGTCTTTTACCTCCTTAGTTCAATTTATTCCTAGGTATTTTATTCTTTTTGCTGTGATTCTAAATGGGTTTGTTTTCTTAATTTCTCTTTCTGAAAGTTTGTTGTTAGTGTATAGAAATGCAACAGATTTTTATGTATTAATTTTGCATCCTTGTACTGTATTGAATTCATTGATAAGCTCTAGTAGTTCTTTGTTGGCAACTTGAGGATTTTCTACGTATGGTATCATGTCATCTGCAAACAGTCACAGTTTCACTACTTCCTCTCCAATTGCATTGTTTTTATTTTTTTCCTGTCTGACTGCTGTGGTTAGGACTTCCAATAATATATTGAATAAAAGTGGTGACAGTAGGCATACTTGTCTTGTTCCTGATCTTAGAGGAAATGCTTTCAGCGTTTCACCATTACGTATGATGTTAGCTGTGGGCTTATCATATATGACCTTTATTATGTTGAGGTATATTCCCTCTATACCCACTATGTTGACAATTTTTATCATGAATGGATGTTGAAGTTTGCCAAAGCTTTTTGTGCAGCTATGGAAATGATCATATGATTATTCTTCTTCAATTTGTTAATGTAGTGTATCATATAGATTGATTTGCAGATATTGAACCATCCCTGCATCCCTGGCATAAATCCCACTTGATCATGGTGTGTGATCCTTTTAATGTATTGTTGAATTCAATTTGCTAATATTTTTTGAGGATTTTTGCATCTATGTTCATCAGGGATATTGGCCTGCAATTTTTTTTGCATGTGGTGTCTTTGTCTGGTTTTGGTATCAGGGTGATCCTGGCTTTGGAGAATGAGTTTGGAAGCATTCCTTCCTCTTCAATTTTATGGAGTAGTTTGAGAAGGATAGGCGTCAACTCTTCTTTAAATGTTTGATAGAATTCACATGTGAAGCCACCTGGTCCTGGACTTTTGTTTGTTGGGAGTTTATTGATTAGTGACTCAGTTCCATTACTGGTAATCAGTCTGTTCATATTTTCTATTTCTTCTTGATTCAGTTTTGGGAGACTATACATTTCTAGGAATTTATGTATTCTTTCTAGGTTGTCCATTTTATTGGTGTAAAATTGTTTGTAGTAGTCTCTTATGATGCTTTCTATTTCTGTGGTGTTTGTTGTAACTGCATTTCTGAGTTTATTGTTTTGTGCCCTCTCTTTTTTTCTTGATGAGTCTGACTAATGGTTTATGAATTTTGTTTATTTTCTCAAATAACCAGCTCTTAGTTTCATTGACCTTTTCTATTTTTTTTAGCCTCTCTTTAATTTATTTCTGCTATGATCTTTATGATTTCTTTCCTACTACTAACTTTGGGGTTTTGTTTGTTCTTTTTCTAGTTCCTTTAGGTGTAAGTTTAGGTTGTTTATTTGAGATTTTTCTTGTTTCTTGAGGTAGGGTTTAGTACTATAAACTTCCCTCTTAGAATGGCTTTTGCAATGTTCCATAGATTTTGGATCATTGTATTTCCATTTTCATTCGTCTGCAGGTATTTTTGATTTCCTCTTTGATTTCTTCAGTGACCCATTGGTTGTTTAATAGCATATTATTTAGCCTCCATGTGCTTGTGGTTTTTGCATTTTTTTCCTTGTAGTTTATTTCTAGTCTCATAGAACTGTGGTCAGAAAAGACTCTTGATATGATTTTAGTCTTCTTAAATTTACTGAGACTTTTGTGGCCTAGCACATGATATATTCTGGAGAATGTTTCATGTGCACTTGAAGAGAATGTGTATTCTGCTTTTGGATGGAATGTTCTATATATTAAGCTCATTTGGTTTAATGTGTCATTTAAGACCAGTGTTTACATAGTGATTTTCTGCCTGAATGATCTGTCCATTGATGTAAATGTGGTATTGAAGTCCCCTACTATTATTGTGTTACTGTCAATTTCTCCCTTTATGTCTTTTAATATTTGCTTTATGTATTTAGGTGCTCCTATGTTGAGTACATATATATTTACAGTTGTTATATCTTCTTGTTGGATTGATCCCTTGATCGTTATGTAATGTCCTTATCTCTTGTTACAGTCTTTATTTTAAAGTCTGTTTTTTCTGACATGAGTACTGCTACCCTGGCTTTCTTTCCATTTCCATTTGCATGGAATACCTTTTTTCATCCCTCATTTTCAGTCTGTGTGTGTCTTTAGATCTGAAGTGAGTTTCTTGCAGGCAGCGTATAGATGGATATTATTTTTGTATCTGTTCAGCCACTCTATGTCTTTTTTTTTTTTTTTTTGCGGTACGCGGGCCTCTCACTGTTGTGGCCTCTCCCGTTGCGGAGCACAGGCTCCGGATGCGCAGGCTCAGTGGCCATGGCTCACGGGCCTAGCCGCTCCGCGGCATGTGGGATCTTCCCAGACCGGGACAAGAACCCGTGTCCCCTGCATCGGCAGGCGGACTCCTAACCACTGCACCACCAGGGAAGCCCCACTCCATGTCTTTTGATTGGAGCAGTAAGTCCATTTACATTTAAAGTAATTATTGATAGCTATGTACTTAGTGCCATTTTGTTAATTGTTTTCTGGTTGTTTTTGTAGTTCTTTTTTGTTCCTTTCTTCTTTTGCTCTCTTCCCTTGTGATTTGATGACTATCTTTGGTGTTGTGTTTGCATTTCATCCTCTTTTTTTCTGTGGGTATCTATTAAAGGTTTTTGGTTTGTGGTTACCATAAGGATATATATAAAATTATTTTAATTTGATGCTCTATTAAATCAGAATACACGCCAAACCCTGCATTTTCACTCCCTCCTCCCCCGTTTAATGTATTTGACCTCAAACTGCATCTTTTTGTTTTGTGTATCCCTTAACTATTTATTGTGCATATAGATGGTTTTAATACTTTTTTCTTTTAACCTCCTACTAGCTTTATAAGTGGTTGATCTACTATCTTTACTGTATATTTGCCTTTACCAATGAGATTTTTCTTTTTATAATTTTTATATTTCTAGCTGTGGGCTTTTCTTTTCTGCTTAGAGAAGTCCCTTTAACATTTCTTATAAAGCCAGTTTAGTGGTGCTGAACTCTTTTCGTTTTACTTGTGTATAAAACTCTTTATCTTTCCTTCAAATCTGAATAATATCCTTACCAAGTACAGTATTCTTGGCTATAGGTTTTTTCCTTTCATCACTTTAAATATATCATGCTACTTCCTTCTGGCTAGCAAAGTTTCTGCTGAAAGTCAGCTGATAGCCTTACCAGAGTTGCTTTATATGTAACTAGTTGCTTTTCCCCTGCTGCTTTTAAGATTCTCTCTTTATTTTGCCATTTTACTTACAGTGTGTCTTGGTGTGGACCTCTTTGAGTTCGTCTTGTTTGGGACTCTGTATGCTTCTTAGACCTGGATGTCTGTTTCCTTTCCCAGGTTAGGGAATTTTTCAGCTACTACTTCTTCAAATAAGTTATCTGCCCCTTTCTTCTATCTTTTCCTTCTGGGACCCTTAATATGCAAATGTTAATATGCTTGATGTTGTCCCAGAGGTCTCTTAAACTATCCTAATTAAAAAATTCTTTTTCTTCTTTTTTTTTCTGTTCAGCTTGGGTTATTCCCACTACTCTTACTTCCAGTTTGCTGATCCATTCCTCTGTATCATCTAATCTACTGTTGATTTCTTCTAGTGTATTTTTTTATTTCAGTTACTGTGTTCCTCAGCTCTGTTTGGTTCTTCTTTATATTTTCTAACTCTTTGTTAAAATTCTCACTGTGTTCACTCATTCTCCTCCAGAGGTTTGTTTTTTTAAAATATTTATTTATTTATTTATTTATTTGGCTGCTCCAGATCTTATTTACAGCAAGTGGGATCTTCGTTGCCAAATGGGGGATCTTTAGTTGCAGCATGTGGGATCTTTTAGTTGTGGCATGCAGACTCTTAGTTGCGGCATGCAGGATCTAGTTCCCCAACCAGGGATTGAACCCGGACCCCCTGCACTGGGAATGAAGAGTCTTAACTGCTGGACCACCAGGGAAGTCCCCCAGGGTTTGCTGATCATCTTTATGATCATTACCTTGAAATCTTTATTGGGATTGTGTATTTCCACTTTGCTTATTTATTCTTCTAGGTTGTTTTTTTTTAATTTTTTAAAAATAAATTTATTTATTTATTTATTTATTTATTTTTAGCTGTGTTGGGTCTTCGTTTCTATGCGAGGGCTTTCTCTAGTTGTGGAGAGCAGGGGCCACTCTTCATTGCAGTGCACAGGGCCTCTCACTATCGCAGCCTCTCTTGTTGCAGAGCACAGGCTCCAGACGTGCAGGCTCAGTAGTTGTGGCTCACGGGCCTAGTTGCTCCGCAGCATGCGGGATCTTCCTAGACCAGGGCTCGAACCCGTGTCCCCTGCATTGGCAGACAGATTCTCAACCACTGCACCACCAGGGAAGCCCCTTTTTTTAATTTTTAAAAATTTTATTTATTTTCAATTTAATTTTAAATTTTTATTTATTTTTTTATTGGAGTATAGTTGCTTTACAATGTTGTGTTAGTTTCTGCTGTATAGCAAAGTGAATCAGCTGTACATATACATATATCCCTTCTTTTTTGGATTTCCTTCCCATTTAGGTCACCACAGAGCACCGAGTAGAGTTCCCTGTGCTATACAGCTGTTTCTCATTAGTTATCTATTTTATACATAGTAATGTATATATGTTAATCCCAATCTCCCAATCCATCCCACCCCCCCTTTCCCCCCTTCTTTCACTTGGTATCCATACATTTGTTCTCTATGTCTGTGTCTCTATTTCTGCTTTGCAAATAAGTTCATCTATACCATTTTTCTAGATCCCACATATATGCGTTAATATATATTTGTTTTTCTCTTTCTGACTTACTTCACTCTGTATGACAGTCTCTAGGTCCATCCATGTCTCTGCAAGTGGCACAATTTCATTCCTTTTTATGGCAGAGTAATATTCCATTGTATATATGTACCGTATCTTCTTTATGCATTCCTTTGTTGATGGACATTTAAGTTGTTTCCATGTCCTGGCTATTGTTGAATATTGCAACTAGTACTGCAATGAACATCAGGTGCATGTATCTTTTTGAATTATGGTTTTCTCAGGGTATATGCCCAGGAGTGGGATTGCTGGGTCGTATGGTAGTTCTATTTTTAGTTTGTTAAGGAACCTCCATACTGTTCTCCATAGTGGCTGTATCAATTTACATTTCCACCAACAGTGCAAGAGGGTTCCCTTTTCTCCACACCCTCTCCAGCATTTATTGTTTATAGATTTTTTGATGATGACCATTCTGACAGGTGTGAGGTGATACCTCATTGTAGTTTTTTTTTTTTTTTTTTTTTTTTTTGCGGTATGCGGGCCTCTCACTGTTATGGCCTCCCCCGTTGCGGAGCACAGGCTCCGGACGCGCAGGCTCCGGATGCGCAGGCTCAGCGGCCATGGCTCACGGGCCCAGCCGCTCCGCGGCATATGGGATCCTCCCAGACCGGGGCACGAACCCGTATCCCCTGCATCGGCAGGCGGACTCTCAACCACTTGCGCCACCAGGGAGGCCCCTCATTGTAGTTTTGATTCGCATTTCTTCTTCTAGCTTTTTATCTTGTTCCTACATTTGGAACATATTCCTCCATTGCCTTGTTTTGCCTAATTCTTTGTTTATTTGTATGTGTTAGGTAGCTTGGCTATGTTTCCTGATCTTGGAGAAGTGGCCTTATATAGGAGATGTCCTGTGGGGCCCAGCAGCACACTCCCCTCTGGTTATGAGAGCTGTTGCTCTAGGGGTGTCCTCCATGTGAGCCGCATGGGTTCTTCTGTTGTGGCAGGGCTGACTACTGGGGGTGAGCTGGTAGTTGGGGCTTCCAGGCCCTGCCTCATGCAGTGGCTGCCAGCCCACTGGTGGGAGGAGTTGGGTTCTGGGGTGGCTGGCTGTGGGTCCTGGGGCTGGTGCTGATGTGCTGGTGGGTGAAGCTGAGTCCTGAGGTAGCTGGTTGTGGATCCCAGGGTGTTCCAGGACTAGTGCTGGCCTTCTGGTCAGTGAGACTTGGTCCTGGACCCCCTGGTGGGTGGGGCCAGGCTCTAGGGCAGCTGGATGCAGGGCAGGGCTGGTCTACAAGTGGGTGTGACTGGCTGCTTGGCCTGGGTGGCTGTGGGACTGATGCCAACCAGCTGGTGGGTGGGTAAGCCCCCAACACTAATAGGCTAGAGGGAGGACCCTAAAATGGTGCTTGCCAATATCAGTGTCTGTTCCAAAAATGGCTGCCACAAGTGTTTATGTCCCCGTGGAGAATCCCAGTGTCCTCCTGCCTCTCTGGGAGGCTCTCCAAGATCAGCAAGTTGGTATCACCCAGGTTCCTTTCAAATCACTGCCTCTGTGCTGGGTCTTGGAGAGTGTGAGAACTTGCACACACCCTTTAGGAAGAGAGTCTCTGTTTTTGATGGCCCTCTGCCTCTCCTGTATGCAAGCCCCACTGGCCTTCAAAAGCAGATATTCTGGGGGCTCATCTTTGCAGTGCAGGACCCCCCAGCCTGGGGAGCCCAATGTGGAGCTCAGACCCCTCCCTGCTTGGGTAGAATCTCTACAATTGTTATCCTCCTATTTGTAGATTGCCTATAGTGGGGTATGTGTCTTCACTATACAATGTCTCCACCCATCCTACCTGTCTCACTGTGGTTCTATCTTTATATCTTTAGTTGTGGAAAATCTTTTCTGCTGGTCTTCAGGTTGTTCTCATTGATAGTTGCTCTGTAAATAGTTGTAATTTGGGTGTGCCCATGGGAAGAGGTGACCTCAGTGTCTTTTTACTTTGCTACCTTCTCTGTCCTTTGAAACAGGACTTCTAAAAAACTTAAGTTTCTTTTAAAAAAAACCCCTTAAGTTTCTTCCACAGTATTTGGTCCATCCTTATTACAGTTCTCCATTTCTTTCTTTCAGAGAGCTAAATTTTAAAAGCTCATTTGGGACTTCCCTGGTGGCGCAGTGGTTGAGAGTCCGCCTGCCGATGCAGGGGACGCGAGTTCGTGCCCCAGTCCAGGAAGATCCCACATGCCGCGGAGCGGCTGGGCCCGTGAGCCATGGCCGCTAGGCCTGCGCGTCCGGAGCCTGTGCTCCGCAACGGGAGAGGCCACAACAGTGAGAGGCCCGCATACCACAAAAAAAAAAAAAAAAAAAAAAAGAGCTCATTTGGTGAAAATACTCCACCATTGGTCCTTGTGCTCAAAGATGACTTTTAACATTAAAACAAAGTTTGCTACTGATGGTATAATTTCTAACCCACTTTTCTGCTGCTAACTAAAATAAGGGCTGCACTTTTGGCAACAAGAAATAAAAATATTAAAAATGGGGAATAGAATTGAGATGCTGTAAAATTCTGAGTGACCTTTGATATACAGTTGAAGGTGACAAACAACTTCAACTCAATTTAAAAGTAGTCAGGACAACTGTATAGAATATAACCTTTTTCTTTTATCTGGAATATTTTCACTGATTTTATTTTTCTCTTGCATATGTTTTGTGTTCTGTTAACTTACTTAAACATAATTAGTTCTATTTCATCTGCATGTGTTAATGAGTCTCTGTTTGATCTTCAGTGTAGTTACCAGGTATTCAAGAAGCCTTCAGTTTACCATTTCTTATTATCCATTATTTTAGCAGACACTTCTTAGTACTAGGTACTGTGTTAGGTGCTAGCACAGAGAAAGGGGTAGCCACAGGGAGAATTACTTCCCAGATGGCCAGTGGTGAGCAGCTCAGAAGCCTGGAGCAGTGCTGGGAGGGAAAGTTTTCTGCCATGAACATATTTCCCAGAGATGTTCACAACCCCAAATAACTTCTGACCTTCAGGTAAAAGTGGAGAGGGGTGGTGGATCCTTTAGCTGGGTATTAAAAGCAAGAGTGATGCCTTTGAAGGCTAAAGAACAGGAAGACAGATGGGAGTGTAGGGTAACAAGTACTTACAACCTCTCACACCAGCTCTGACAGAGCAGCAATCTGCACCTTGGTTGCACACTCCCTGGAATAACCTGGGAGAGATTTAAAACCTAGGATGCCTGAATCCCATCCCAGAGAACCGGAATTGTTTGGTCAGTGTGAGACCTGGCATTGACGCTTCTAAAGCTCGCCAGGTGGCTGCATTGGCAGCTGTGGCTGAGAACCACAGTGGTGAGGAGGAACAGGGTGACCTGGAGGCTGGTCTGGTGTCGGAGGGCAGGGTAGGAAGTGCCCGTGAGGAAGTGCAGTGAGCTCCTCTCTCACAAGGCTGGGCTTCCAGAAGAAAACAGCAAGGGGAGGGCTGGGAGTGACAGGAAGTTGGCTCATGCTGGCTTCCCTCAGGGGGCCTTTCAAACAAACAGGACATATGTTTCTGCTACAATGTCTTCATGGTGGCCCACAAGATGACCTGCTGCATCCCTTTCCAGTCTCAGAGTTCTTGGACATTTTCTCACTGGTGAGATTCTCCCCTCCTTCTTCACTTTCTAGCTGCAAAGTTTGCAGCCTCAGCAGCCAGTTGCCCACATCCTCCTCAAGATAGCCAGGCTCTAGAGACTTGGAAAGGCCACAGAATCCACCCTGAGCACCAGCAAGGCCCAGGCCACAGTCCTTGTCACACATCTGGGATGAACTCTTAGTGCAGGTCCCACAGCCTGCCTTGGGCTTTTGTTACACGGCTTCAGAGGGTCCTGTGGAAGGTTCAGCCACAAAGAATAAGTAAGATAATAAATGTAAAGTATCACAAAGCCTGGCTTCTACTCACTTAATGTCAGTTGGGACAATCAGAAGTGTTTCCAGACATTGTCAAATGTCCTGTGGGAGACAAAACTGCCCCTCCCCAATTAAGAACCACTTCTCTAGTAATGAGGTGACTCTAGAAATTTTAATACTTAACTTATCCATGGCTCAGATTCATCTTATTCTCCTCTGAAACACAACAGGACCTTAAAATGTTTCATCTTCAATTGTTTTCCTCCCTGTGTTTTAGTTGTTTTTTAAACCCAGAATATATAATTATTGTTTTATACAGAAAATAGTCGTTTAGATTTACTCATATATTTACCAGTTTCTTTGCTGTATTTCTTCTTACATAACTTCCATCTGGGAATATTTTCCTTCTGCCTGAAATATATCCCTTAGATCTTTATCCAAAAAGATCTTTTTACGTCAAATGTCATCAACTTTTGTTTGTCTGAGTCTTTATTTTATCCCTTTTCCTGAAAGATTTTTTGCAGGATATACAGTCCAAAGTTGACAAAAATTTTGGTGCACTTGGAAGGTAGTCTATCACTTTTTGGCTTTTACTACTGCTGAGAAATCATTTATTTATTTATTGAAGCTGTTTATTTTATATTGGAGTATAGTTGATGAACAACATTGTGTTAGTTTCAGGTGTACAGCAAAGTGGTTCAGTTATACATATACATGTATCTATTCTTTTTCAAATTCTTTTCCCATTTAGGTTGTTACATAATACTGAGCAGAGTTCCCTGTGCTATATAGTAGGTCCTTTTTGGTTATCAATTTTAAATACAGCAGTGTGTACATGTCAATCCCAAACTCCCTAACTATCCCTTCTCCCCACCCTTCCCTGCTGGTAAACATAAGTTCATTCTCTAAGTCTGTGAGTCTGTTTCTGTTTTGTAAATAAGTTCATTTGTATCAAGAAATCATCCATAATTTAATTGTTCTTTCTTTGAAGGTAATGTGCCTTCTCTGTTTTTGATGCCCTGAAGTTTCACCCTGATGTGGTTTCTTCTTCATCCAGCTAGAGATTTATTGGAATTCCTGAGCTTGTAACCTCGTATCTTTCATCAGTCATTATCTTTTCAAACATTGCTTTTGCCTCATCTTTTCTCACCTCTCCTCCTGAGACTGTGATTAGACATGTAATAGATCATCTCGCTCTATTCTCATATATATTATATTTTAACCTTCATATTTTCCATTCTTATGTTTCTCTGTAATGCATCCTTGATAATCACTTCAGATCTACCATCCTAGTGATGGTTAATTTAATTTAATTTAATTTAATTATTTATTTATTTTCGGGTATGTGGGCCTCTCACTGACGTGGCCTCTCCCATTGTGGAGCACAGGCTCTGGACGTGCAGGCTCAGCGGCCATGGCTCACGGGCCCAGCCGCTCTGCGGCATGTGGGATCTTCTCGGACTGGGGCACGAACCCGTGTCCCCTGCATCGGCAGGCGGACTCTTAACCACTGCGCCACCAGGGAAGCCCGTGATGGTTAATTTTATTTGTCAACTTGGTGAGGCCATAGTACTCAGATATTTGATCAAATACCAGTCTGAATGTTGCTCTGAAGATATTTTTTTTACATGAGATTAACATTTCAATCAGTAGACTTTGAGTAAAGCAGATTACCCTCTGTAATGTCAGTGGGTCTCATCCAATCTGCTGAAGGCCTTGAAAGGGAAAATACTGAGGTCCCCAGGGGAAGGAGTAATTCTGTCTCCAGATTGCCCGTTGGACTCAGCTGAAACGTCAACCCTTCCCTGGGTCTCTGGCTGCCCTATATATTTTGGACCTGCCGGTCTCCATAATTGCATGAGCCAATTCCCTAATATAATTGTCTTTCTCTCTTCTTTCTTTCTCTCTCTCTCTCTCTCTCTCTCTCGCGCTCTCTCTCTATATATATACACATGCGTGCACACACACAAACATACACATCCCATTGGCTCTGTTTCTCTGAATCCTGACTAATATGCTCCCCTTTCTGTCCAATTTATTTATTTTCACTTCAGTATTTCCTAATCTGCTATTAAGCCCATCCTCTGACTTTTATATATCAGTTCCAGTTGACCCTTGAGCAATGTGAGGGTTAGGGACACTGAAACCCTGCACTGTCAAAAATTCACGAATATAACTTTACAGTTGGCCCTCAGAGCCATGGTTCCACATCCACAGATTGTGTAGCACTGTGGTATGTATTTATTGAAACAATCTGCGTATAAGTGGATCTGCACAGTTCAAACGTGTGCTGTTCAAGGGTCAACTGTATTATATTTTTCATTTCCAGAGGTCTGTTTACCACAACCTCTACTTCTTCCCCCCTCCAACCAACCCCCTCCCCCCAAATCTGTTTGATCGTTTCTTAGTCTGTGGTGGATTGTAATTATTGCTCCCAGCTATCCTCTCTCTTCCTTGTGAGGGAGTCATACAGTCCCGACTGCTCCCGTGTGACTTGCAGTTCCTCCCTGGGGAGTAGTACACTTCCCCATTCCACTGACGTTTCACTTGGCCATGCCTTTGGCCAAAGGAAGTGGAAAGCGGTGGCATGCTCCATGTCCAGCAGAAGCTCTAAGGACTATTGTGGGGCTGGCAGTTCTCTCCCCATTTGGCAGGTCCTTCAGCCTAGATCCTAGAATAAAGACGTCACTGAGATAAGAACAGACCCTCAGTTGACTGAGAGCCATACACAAAATAAGTGAGAAAGAAGTCTTTGTTCTCAAAGCTACTGAGATTTGCGTTCCTATGAACCATTCAGCCTCTTGTGCTGTCCTGATGTTATCAATGTCTTCTTACATTTCTTTGACTGCACCCAGCACACTGTCTATTCTCGAGTGTTTATGTCAGTACCTGAAGGGTTGGTGGATCTGGCTGAGCTGCCTGTTGTTTCTGCTGGCTCTTGCTTGTGATGTTTTCTTTTTGGGTTTTGTGATTTCTAACAGTTAATGCTGAAGTTTCTTGTTTTATTTTTTTGTGGTACGCAGGCCTCTCACTGTTGTGGCCTCTCCCATTGCGGAGCACAGGCTCCAGATGCGCAGGCTCAGCGGCCATGGCTCACGGGCCCAGCCGCTCCACGGCACATGGGATCTTCCCAGACCGGGGCACAAACTTGTGTCCCCTGCATCGGCAGGCGGACTCTCAACCACTGCGCCCCCAGGGAAGCCCAATGCTGAAGTTTTATCTGACCACCCAGAAAGTGTGATTTGGGGCTACAAACCTACAGTTTTGAGACTGTAACTTCTCAGGAAAGATACTATCTTGCCTCTCCACTCAGAAATAAAACCGAAACCAAAAAGGTTCGCTTGTAGTCCCTGGGGAGGGTGTGTAGTAGGCTGAATAATGACCCTCAAAGGTACCAGGTCGGAGTCTCTGGCGTCTGTGAATGTGACCTTATTTGGGAAAAGGCTCTTTGCAGATGTGATTAAATTAAGGATCTTGAGTTGGGTAAGTGATCCCGGATAATTATCTGGGGCGGCCTTAACTGCAACGACAAGTGTCTCTATCAGAGAGAGGCAGAGGGAGACATACATGCAGAGGAAGAGCAGGTGATATGATTATGGGGCAGAGATTGGGCTGATGCTGCTGCAAGCCAAGGAATGCCGGCATTTGGAAGAGGCAGGAACAGGTTGTCCCCTAGAAACTCTGAAGCCTTTTTCGACACATTAAATTCCGCCTAGTGATACTGACTTTGGACTTCTGAAGTCCAGAACTGTAAGAGAATAAGTTTCTGTTGCTTTAAGTCACAAATTTTGTGACACATTATTATGGCAGCCACAGGAAACTGATATAAGGGTGGGATGGGATTCACTTATTCCTGGTTCACCTTTTACAGGGTAGCGGACGCTCTTTGGGATTTCAGATTTATGGGGAGGCCTCCTTTACGCCCCACCTTGAGTGAGCCCAGAGCTTTCTCTTCTGTCCCCTGAGTCCTTGTGAGGGGCTGAAATCTACAGGGTTTGTCAAATGCCCTCAAGGTGAAAGGTGGTACTTGACAAACTTCTCTAGGTTTCGGCCTCTGAATATTCCTTCCTTCCTTGCTAGGAAACATCTGAAGTGTTGTTTTTTAAACATAACATCCAGCATTTTAGTTGACTTCATCTGAGGGTCAGGGAACTTGCCACCCTGCGGGACAGGGAAGTCTAGATGTAGTTCCCTGAGACTGCTGACATCTTGGGGGCCAAATGGTAGACATGTCTCCTTCTTATTCATCGTGCAGAGACATGAGCAGATTTCATCATTAAAGAGGCGATCAAGAGACACACGGGGGCTTCCCTGGTGGCGCAGTGGTTGACAGTCCGCCTGCCGATGCAGGGGACACTGGTTCGTGCCCCGGTGCAGGAAGATCCCATATGCCGCGGAGCAGCTGGGCCCGTGAGCCATGGCCACTGAGCCTGCGCGTCCGGAGCCTGTGCTCCGCAACGGGAGAGGCCACAAGTGAGAGGCCCGTGTACCGCAAAAAAAAAAAAAAAAAAAAAAAAAAGAGACACACGGAGTCATGAGGAGGATGGAATACGCGGGAGACCTCAGCAAACATCCATCAATCAGTGGTGGGAGTTGGGGATGTACGCCTGGGGAGGGCGGAGGCACTCAGACAGTGGACAGTGCATCTCTCAGTGTGGCTAGAGAGCCTGGTGGCTGAGATGCCTCTGATTCCACTCCCACAACACAAAACATGGGGCAGGCCAGGGCAGCACCTCGGGTCAGCTCCTGTGCCCGCCTGGGTGGGCTTTTAGGACTGGGAGATCCACATCCACTCTGTTTTGCTTTTGGAGGCCTGCTCGGGGTTTTAGTTGCAACCACTGGAAACTGACTCTGGCTGATAGAAGTAGGAAACGAGGGTCTCAACCTGACCTCGGGGAGCTCACAGAATCTCAGGAAGGGTTGGAGGAACAGCCTCGGGAGGACGCAGGCAGGAACAATGTCCAAATCAGACCTAGTCTGTTGCTGATGCTAGTTCTCCCTGGCTACTGGATGCTTCTGCCAGAACCCCTGCCTCTACTGCTGCCCTGCACCCACCTCCCCATCTTCCAACTGAAAGCTGGGCTGGAGCCCCGGTTATATGCCTATAGTCCAGCAGCAAGGGGGCTGGAAAAGAGCAGGTGGCATTTTGAGCCCTTAAAAAGGGCTGGAAATGAGCAGGTGGCATTTTGAGTCCCTTCACACTTGCCAAGATGGAGATTCCTCAAACATATGAAGAGGGGTTTAGGCAGGGACTGGATGAATAATGGGGTATCTCCTTTCCTTCTCTCCCAAGTCAGGTGCATCTACGTGTGTACAACTTGACAGCCCTCTTGTCACGCCTCCTTCAGGGAGGAAGAGCTGAACTGGGGAAGAGAATTAATTTCTCCCTTGTCATAAGACTAGCCCCAGATTACAATCAGGGGCGCTAAGAACCCAAAACATGGTGATCTCTCCCTCACATTATTGAAAGAAACTTAAAAATACTGAACGGCTCAACAAACTTCTGATCTTTTCCCCCATGTTGTCTCTATTAAAAAATGTCAAATTATTTCAAATAGTGGTTTTTCTATTCTGGGGACTTTTGATGGATCTGCTTTATTTGTCTGCTAGGACATTTGCTGCTGACCGAGGTTTGTGAAGTCAGTCATACCCATGAGATTATGTAGCTGCTAAGGCCAGCTACCGTTTATTGAGTGACTACTATGTGCTGGCACTGGGGTGGGCATTTTTCACCAAGTGTCACTAACCCTTACATCCCCGGGTACAGATGAGGAAACTGAGAGGTTACAGGCTAGTAAGTGTCCGAGGTAGAATTCAAAGCCCAGGGCCTTCTATTCTCTGAAGCTTCCCAGATGCTGTCAGGTCCCTGCACCTGGCACAGTCCCTGGTTGACAGCAGGCAGGGACTGAGGAACATCCCCTGAATCAATGAATATTAAAGATGGCACACGAGAGCCTGGTTGAATCTGACAATCACACAGATGTAGTGTCATTAAACGAACCCAAATGGATTAAACAGAGAATAAGACTTTAATTGAGCACCAGCACTATATATATATAATGTGTCCACATAGAAAAATAAATCCAGTCCAAGTGTCCCTGAGAATCCACAAAGTCTGCGCTCTGTACATGTACAGTGTTTGCTGAGGGTTACTTTTGAGTCGAGGCCATTTTTCACATCAGTCTATTGGCACTCTGGTCAGGTTTTACAGCATCTTGGTTTTTATTCCTCATTTTAAATATTTTTGTTTCTCACCATTTAAAACTTGTTTTTTGTTTTGTTTGTTGGGCCGTGTGGCTTGTGGGATCTTAGTTCCCCGACCGGGGATTGAACCCAGGCCCCAGCAGTGAGAGTACCGAATCCTAACTACTGGACCGCCAGGGAATTCCCTGGAACTTTTTTATATTGAGTGAGAAAATGAGGCTGAAAATCACACCTTCAGTGGCTAACTATTTTTTCAAATCATTAAGGCCTTTATAAGGTGGCTAGTTCCCAAGATGGAGTATTTGTGCCAAGTGAGCCTTTAAAATCCAGCTCCTCGGTGGTGTGGACGTTGTCCCAGCATCTGAGGTTCTCAATTTGGGGGTTACTCAGCTGGTCTCAGCCCTTGTTTGTCAGTTGCTCTGATCACCCTCAGAGGCAGGTGTGAGAAGGAGGGGGTCGCTGGCCCCGGCTGAGTGTGCTTCCTCCTTGGAGACCAGCTCAGAGGATCCCTGCCCAGACAAGGTCCGGAGGCTGCAGCCTGCCCCAAGGTTCGGCTTGTGGCTTTCAGACACTTCTGTGATGACGCTCAGTTTGTCAAAAACTTCATTCTCATCAGACAGTGGGAAGGAGAATAAGAGAAGTGTGCTGTGATGAGGGTGGTTCAGAAACTGCAGGAGAAAAAGAAGAGTTACTTAGCAAATTTCTGCATTTCTTTTTCTGGGCTCAGTTTTATACAGAACTCCTGGCTGGAAAACGCTGTTTTAAGAAAATGTGGCAATAACAGTATGACACTTCCTCAAAAAATTAAAAATAGAATTACCATATGATCCAGCAATTCCACTTCTGGGTATACACCCATAAGAACTGAAAGCAGGGTCTCAGAGAGATATATATATATACCCGTCTTCAGAGCAACATTACTCACAATAGACAACGATGGAAGCAGTCCAAGGGCCCATCCATGGAGGACTGGATGAACAGAATGTGGTCTAGCCATACAATGGAATGTTTTCTGCCTCAAAATGTAATGAAGTTGATACATGTTACAACATGGGTGAACCTTACGCTAAGTGAAATATGCCAGGCAGAAAAGGACAAATGGTGCATGATTCCACTTACACGAGGTACCTCGACTAGGCAAATTCACAGACAGAAAGTGATGGTGGTGGCCGGGGCCTGGGAGAGAAGGCAGATGGGGAGGTTTGTTTATCGGATACCGTTTCTGTCTTGCAAGATGAAAGGAGTCCTGTGACTGGAAGGTGGTGATGGTTGTACAACAGTGTTAATGTACTTAATACCACTGAACTGGACGCGTAAAAGTGGGTAAGGTGGTAAATTTTATGTTATGTGTATTTTACCACAATTTAACAAATGCGACAATAAACCTGCATCTCATTTGCTAAGTGATTACAGGTCCCCCTCTGAGAGTTCCTCTAGTAAACCCAGAGGGAGACTTTTAGGATGATCCTGCTGCTGTGGGGCTGACACAGCCTGGGCATCCTTGCCTCTAGGAAGCAGGGATGCTGTGAGCACGGGGTAGATGTGTCTTGGAATAACAGCTAGTCTCCTGTGCGTCCTCAGGCTGAGTTGGGGGCCCGCTTTGGTGCTCCCCAGCAGCCTGTGTGTCCCTCTGTTTCAGCCCTCAGCTCCATGGCGTCCAGTGTGGCAGCCGCCAGCCACTTGAATCCTGGCTGGTCTGGATCTACGTGTGCTGGAGGTGTAAAACACATACCTGATTTTGAAGACTTCGTATGAAAAAGAGAATGTAAATATTTCAACAATTGAAAAATATAATTGAGTGCATGTTGAAATATTTGGGATAGATTGGGTTGCATAAAATGTATTATTAATATTCATTTCCTCTGTTCCTTTTTACTTTAAAAATAACTGTGGCTACTAGCAAATTTAAAATCTATGTGCTTTGTTTCCTTCTAGCCCGTTTTACGAACGATGACTCCTCATGGTGTGTCCCTCCCAGCAGATGGGCTAGTTACAGACAGGAACCAGAGTCTAACCATCCCTGTCGCTCCAACACTTCAACCATGAAGATGCCCATGTATGTTTCCTGAAATATCTGCTGAGTGCATGTTCTCCACTTTTCATTCTTGTAGGTTCACCCAGGCTCTTAATCTTCAGGACAAGGTGCAGAAACATTCCTTAAAGCGTGGCATTTTTAACTTCTTCCCCTCAGTTGGTTTCACCTTTAAGGGATCAGTTAAGCCTTCTGAAAGTAATTTCCATACCTCAGCCCTCTGAGACGACTAAATTCTACCCTCCCCCACCCCCATCAGCCCACCGAAGGGAAAGGCAGGGGTCAGAGGAATTTCGCCCAGATCCGTTGTGCAAAGGCGGTAGCTGGGGGGAGGAGGGACCTCCCCAAATGCTCCTGATCCAGCGGAGCCATGGGAACAGACTGGAAGCTACCCTTGACTCTCCTGGGAGACAGGAGAGGAGAGAACAAAGCAAGATGCGCTAAATGTCAAGAAAGCGCAGAGCAGGCTGGTGGCAGGCTCAGGGTATCCGTGGTGGGTAAACCTCCCTATGGCTTTTTCAACTAAAAGTCTCCATCCCCAGCAAATCTCCCTCAACTCAAAATTAGCCTCTGGGCCACGGTTAATGAATTCTCTGCATTTTGAGTCAAACTGGGGAATTTCATGATCTGAGGACCCTGAGCTGCTCATGGCTTCCTGGCACTTCCTTCGCCCTCACTCCGCTGGCCCCTCTCCAGCCTCCCCCGCCCACCCATATTTCTCACTGGTCCACAGTCAAGCCTGCCAAGTCTTCTAGCCTTGGAGGCCAGAGCTCCTGCCAACTGACCCCTTAATTAAACTCGTCTCTGGCTTCGATTGGCCTGATACCACATTGTTGTCCCATCTGTCCTTTCCTGTCTGATGAGTCCCTTTGATGGTGAAACCAGAAGCAAAAAAGCAGGTGCACAGTTCTGCTTCCTCTTGGCTCTCCGTTTACAGAACACCTCCGATGCAGAGCAAAGGGTCCGCCCTTGTTTGTTCTTCCTGCTGAGAACAGGCTTCTCAGAAGTGCACCTCTAGAAGACGTGCGTCTCATCCTGCTGCTGCAGTCTTGCTGGCACTCTCCTTAGAAGGTTCTGGCCCCTCTGAGTCTCTTGCCTACAGTCACGCGGTCCACGTTCTATCTGTGTCAGGAGCTGTGCTGCCCACATTTGTTCACTGGAGCTGAAGCAGCTCCCAGCCAAGTCCCCGTCCAGGAACTGCCCTCCGCAGAAGGGAGCTGCCTCGTACGAGTCCTTCCCAGGGGCAGCCCGGACAATGGACTGGCCGGTGTGGGAACAAAGGCCCGACATCAGCTACCACGACACCACGTTAACAGGCCCAGGAAGGCAAGAAGCGGCGAGGCCTCCCTAAGACACGCACTTCAGAGGGTGGGGAACTCACCCTGTGAAGAGTCAGGGACCTATCACATCAGTTTTAGGGATCCCACGGAACAGGGAATGCCAGGACATCCTCTCCAAAGGAAGGGACCGTCATTGTGTCTTTCCCGCCACCCCTACCAGGGAAGCACGATGCGAGGTGGGCCTCTTTGGGTTCTGGGGTGGGGGGGCGACACGTTCCACACCAGGAATATGGCTCCTGGTGTGAGTGATACAGAAGGCCGCCGGCTCTGAGGGGGGCCTGGAGCAGGAAGGGGCCCCAGAGAGGGTACGGGCTTTGGAGCAAGCCGTCCTAGCCACACCTCACGCCGGCTGATGCCGGGGTACGAAGGCCCGGCCTCACCTCCCAGTGACATCTCAGATGAACCCAGTGAGAACATGAAGAGGCCGTGAGACCCGGCAGATCCTTGGAGGGTCTGCGGTGGGAAAAGGGGGTGAGTGGAGTTTATGGCGAATCCCAAGAGGATTGTCACTGTGTGATCGCTACAGTTCTGAGGCCAGGCTGGCCACCTGCAGCCGAGAATTATACCCTGTTTGAAAAGTGCTCTGGGATTATTGGCCATGGGGACTTGGGAGAGACAGAACCTTGGGCCACAGGACTCCAGGTGACCGTGCCACCTACAAGTGACCCTCACGAGGCCTGTCAGACCCACCAGGTCCTGAGGTGGGGTCAGAGGGCACACGTGCAGGCGGCCCGGCCTCCCCTGCTGCACCAGCACATCTGCCTCTGTTCACACCATGACCGCGCCGGGGGACGGGGCCTCATGACCAGGAGAAGTGGGAAGAGGCCAAACGTGGCTCACAGGGAGGTCAGTGTGGCACATGGGCACAAACCAAAAATGGCCCACAGCTGCACTGGAGCCCCAGCTGGGGGCCCTGAATGGCCGTGGGGGGAAAGCTCCCAAGAGGCAAAGCTCCGGGCCGTGCATCTGGTCATCCCCTTTGTGTGGAAAGAAAAGTGGCCCAAGATCAGGTACTCATGGAATCTGAGGCAGGGGCCGATGGCGAGGCTGGTGGTCAGGGGCCAGAGGAAGGGAGACTGGAAGGCCAGCACAGGGGAGTCTGGAAAGAGGCGCGTGGATAGAGGCGCGTGGATGGACTATGGGAGCAGCTCCAAGTGGGGAGGTCTCTGGACCACATATGAACTCCGAGACCCAGAGCGGGGCCCTCTGCCGGTGGAGCTCTGTCAGGCCTCAGCAGTGCCGGCCACGGCCCTGCAGGATAGGGACAGCCAATCATTCCCGAAACAGGTGTCAACTCCAGTCAGAGCGCACTGGTGCCCCTTCCAGAGTCCATGCCTCAGAAGGTGACTTTATTTGGAGGTAGGTCCTTACAGAGGTAATCACGTTAACGGAGCTCGTTAGGGTGGGCCCTGATCTGATCTGAGGAGATTTGGACACAGATGGGAGAACGCCATGTGAAGATGAAGGCAGAGATGGGGGGGATGCTTCCACAGACTAAGGAACCAAAGGTTGCCAGCAGCCACCAGCAGCCTGGGGAACGACCTGGAACGGCTGCTCCCTCACAGCCCTTGGAAGGGACTGACCCTGCCGACACCTGCATCTTGGACTTCCAGCTTCCAGGACCTTGAGGCGATACGTGTCTGTGGTTTAAGTCGCCTAGCGTGTGGTACTCTGTTACGGTGGCCCGTGCTGACAACACAGACCTCACATTACATCATGTCAGGCCATGGGACCCGATGACAGCAGAGGAGGCCAGGAGTGCAATACCCTGATGGTATCGCATGCTGGGCCACCCACCCAGTGTCTGACAGCCTGGAAGGACGACAGCTGGCCGCTGAAGGTAGGGGGGTTGGGGGGGGGATTGGGGAGTGGCGCCAGCTTGGAGACGGTGTTCTGGGAGGACCGGGCATCGTCCTCCAGCACCAGGCATGCACTGAGAATCAATGACAGTATGTGACAGTGTGTCCCCAAGAAGTAGAGTACAGGGGTTCAGGGACCTAGGGGTAGAAGTAGGAGTGGCCCGCCTGCCATGACTCCTGCTGACCCACTTGGGGAACTGGTATCCATGCAATCTTAGGCTCCGTGAGCTCAGAGCGGGGGGCAGCAAGCTATGGCCCAGGGGCCGAAACCATGTTTCTTTGTATGGCTCAGGAGTTAAGCACGGTTTTAGAGTTGTAAGTGATGCCATTTAAGTGGTTACATAAGTATCTACATAATATCTCAAAGCCTAAAACAGTTACTATCCCAGTGGGGGACGTTTCCACCAGGAGACACAGTAGGGATCCCATGGAACTTTAAGTGACAGCTGCCACCTCGTCATGCCAGGATCCTTGTGCCAAGACACTAGCCAGCGAGGAAAGGAGTCGCCACACGGGTCATCAGGAGGAGAAAAGGCTGCTGCTATATGATGGGGGCACCCAGCTGGGTGATGGGGCATCTCATGGTATTGGGACTTCCCCGACCCAATTCTGATGGCAAGTGGATAAGCACAAGCGCCCAGATCTCTGGTGTCCTGTGACCAGGGGCTCAGTCCTCGCAGAGCGGAGGGTCTGAGTCACCCCATCAGGTCAGTAGCCTATGTCAGCAGCGGCTGGTCAGGGGAGAGGGGCCTCTAGAAGGGAGAGCCGAGCAGAGGGTGTTACTTGTGCCCGTGGGACCAGCTGCAGTGATGGGGCTGGACCTTGTTCCGTTAACCTTCCTCTTGTACCTTCCCCGGGGGAAGAGATCGACTTAGCTCCTCGAGAAGCTGCGCCCGTGGGTCCCAGTGGTTTACGGGGTGGGCTGGAGTGGACGCTGCAATGCGCCACCCACATGTCCTTCAGCAAGGAGGAACTTGCTCCCCTGGCTGCTGGGAGTGGGGCTGCCTCCCCGTTGAGTGTCTCCCCCAAGGTTCCCGGGGCTGAAGGAGCTGCCACATCTAGTTACACCTCCTTCCTGGGGGCACCCACACCCAGCCCAAGGGTAATGTGGGCCCACAGGCCCTCTAGCCTCAGCCCTGGCCATCTCTAAAGAGCCACTCCAGCTCCAGAGCCCCTGCAGGACTGGCATCATATCCTTCATCCCATCCTGCTGCACTCTCTCCCGTAGAGGTGTTACTCCCAAGGTTACCTCCACTAAGACTTCTGAATGCAAATCTCCATTTTAGAGTCTGTTTCTTGGGGAATGAGACCAAAGACAGGATCATTTCATTTCTAAGTGTGAGAGTATAGCCAGGATGATTTCATTTCTTAAGGCCACTTCCGTCCTACAGTCTCTATCCAGGTACATCCTTTCTTCTTCCCAAATCTTTTGAAAATAGCTTTCTTGAAAAAAAAAAAAAAAACTGCTTTCCTAAAGTCTCGGACACACATCCCATAATTCCAGTCGCTCTCAGATATCCCACAACTGAAACCGCTCCTGCCCCTCCTCCCATCCTCTGCCCATGGCTGTTCGCTGGCACTCAGCCTACAGTTTTCCCTCTCTCATCTTTTCTGCTCCGAGCTCTGCTTTATCTCTTCCTGTCCCAGGACCATCACCTTTGCTCCCTGATGACTTGGGGCTCGGGGCAGGGAAGGTCGGAGAAGGAACAACGTCCAGGTTGGAGGGTGGGATTCGGAAAACAAACCTTTACCCCCTCCCCTGGGCTGTTCCATGAGCTCAGACTTCCCTGAAGTGGCACCAGGGATGGGAGCAGTGTGCAAGGTGCGTGTCATTCTCCAGGAAACCACGCTGTGCTGAGTTAGGCGGCCCTGACTTAGAAGGACAACTTCTGGTCAGCGTTTTCGAATCCACACCTGGCTCCATCCCGCTACCTACCTCTTTCAGGTGCTGTGGAAGAGAATTCCTCGGGGGGATGGCATGCTTGGCCTTCTTGTAAACGCACCGCAGCAAGACGAAGCAGCCAGTGAGCATCAGGAGGGTGGTGCACACCGAGGCTCCCAGGACCCCGGCCACGATCCAGGAGGGGGCGATTTCTGCCAGGACAAGGGGCTGGGTCATGTTCTTGTCAGGCACAGACTGGCTGACAGTGACCGTAACACTATTTTCACCATCACAATCCAATGGTAACCCCTGACCGTTGGGGGGACCCACACATTTGTCTCGGAAGGCATGAGGAGGAAACCCAGCAGCTGTTCGAGGATCCAGAGGTTTCCAAGTCTCACCCTTTCCTGTCTTCCTCCAAGTTGGGTTTCTGGCATGATTGCTGATACACACAAAAAGCAGCAGCCGCAAGAACTCTGATCCACTTTATCTACTCACAGGGTAGCAATCAGCTCCCTGGTGGGGATAAAGCTCTTCTGCCTCGAAGCAGAAAACGGGACTCCCTGGGCCCCAGAGCCCCAGTGAAACACAGGTGCTACAGCGTTCTGAATTGAGAACTGCACAGATGACCCCACCTGATCCCCTGCACTCAGAGACCTCCCCAACAGCTAGTGTGGTCGCCAGCAGCCTAAGGCTGAGCTCTGGGACCACCCAGCACCCCCTTGAGCTCCTCTCTGGAAAAACTCAAGGCTTCCAAAAGAATTCACCTTTGTTCGGCCAACTCTTGACCTTCCCTGCTTAGTGCATTTTCACAAAAAGCTCGGGACTGTAAATCTTTCCTCTGTCCCTCTGGGACCTACGTGTATCTCCTACAACCAAGGAGCGTCTTTCTCAAGGACCTGAAAGCCATTTCTCTGAAATGTCATCATCGGGAAGGAGCAAGCCCCCGTCTAAGAGTTCCAGTGGGACCTACCCTGACATGGTTGGTGACACTATGATGAAGCCCTGGGGGACAGTGCCTGGGTCCCCTTGGATCTCCAACCCAGACATTTTAGCATCTTAGACAAGGACATTCCACAGGCACACCTGGTTGATGGTGACAAAATTCAAAGGATGCTTTTGTGACTCACCAAGAGGGGGAAATGGGGAAGGAGAGCAGACACTGTTTTACACAGGCTGTGAATTGTGGGAGAATCTAGTGACCAACACCCTCTCTATAAGGCTCTCTAACTTGTTTCAGTCTGTCCGACCATGCTGTCAGGTGGACTCCCTTTCTGTTTCACCCACAGGGAAATCGTGCCTTTGCTTACCTATGGGATTAATCTGTAGGCAGTGGGCTTAGATGTTCCTTCCTTCCTGTCATTTACTAGCTGAGCAACTTTGGGCAAGTTACTTCACCTCTCTGGACCTTCATCTTCCGTCTCTGAAAGGGGAGAAGAGCCTTTCAATGCTCTCACTGAAAACTTGTGAGGTTTAAATGAGAGAACTATGTTTAAAAAAACATAAAATGATGTCTGACAAAAGCAGATTCTCAGTGGGCTATAGTTTTCCTTTCCTTTTTTTTTTTTTTTTTTGCAGTACGTGGGCCTCTCACTGTTGTGGCCCCTCCCGTTGCGGAGCACAGGCTCTGGACGCGTAGGCTCAGCAGCCATGGCTCATGGGCCCAGCCACTCCGCGGCATGTGGGATCTTCCCAGACCGGGGCACGAACCTGTGTCCCCTGCATCAGCAGGCGGACTCTCAACCACTGCGCCACCAGGGAAGCCCTCCTTTCCTTTTTTTAAAAAAAATTATTTATTTATTTATCTGCTTTGCTGCACGCGGGTTTTCTCTAGTTGCGGCGAGCAGGGACTACTCTTCCTTGCGGTGCGCAGGCTTCTTATTGCGGTGGTTTTTCTTGCTGCGGAGCATGGGCTCTAGGCACGCGGGCTTCAGTAGTTGTGGCACGTGGGCTCAGTAGTTGTGGCATGTGGGCTCAGTAGTTGTGGCACGCAGGCTCTAGAGCACAGGCTCAGTAGTTGTGGCACATGGGCTTAGTTGCTCCGTGGCATGTGAGATCTTCCCGGACCAGGGACCGAACCCGTGTCCCCTGCATTGGCAGGCGGATTCTTAACCACTGAGCCACCAGGGAAGCCCTACTTTTCCTTGTCTTTTAAAAAATGTTTGGATTTTGTCAGTTAATGGGTGATCACTTAAGAGTCATGAAATATTTGAAATAGTTCTCTTTTTGGTCAAAGTGTGTGCCTCATGCCATGTTTCATGACATAAACCTTAAGGAATATTTAAATGTATGATTTTAATAATGTCCTTATTAATAACGGTAATGACACCTAACCCATATTGCGGGCTCACTCTGTGCCTGGCGCTGTCCTGGGTGACACACTTTGATTCCCCTCATTTTGCAGACGAGGCGGCCAAGGCACCAGGCAGTTCAGGATGCGCCCCACGCCACTCGTTACGTTGGGAGTTCACAGCAGGGAAGGACGGGACACAGGACAACCGGGCGTGTACTCAGGCTTGGGGAAAGCAGTTGGCAGGTGTTTAGAGGAGAGAGGGATGATTCCAAGGTCAGGGATTCTAGTGATTCAAGCTGGACGGGGATTCCCAAAGCACAGAATTCTGATTCAAGCACAAATGATTCATGAAAGGAATAAAAAGATAAGCTCTTGTTATTTAACGGTGCTGTTGAGAGGCTTAGCCACCGCAGGAGGAACACAGGCAGGTCGGCTCAGCCTCAGATAGAGGCGTGGCACTGGACAGGGAACTACAGAAAAAGAAAGGAGACGGACAGAGAATTCCCTCCAGAGAGACAGCAAGGCTTTCCATCTTCTACATGGCTCTGCATTCCTGAGAATATTTGCTTAACATGATTGTAGAACAGCTTCGGGTGGCACTGAAAAGATCACGTGCCTGGGTGAGGTGAAAGATTCCTAGATTCAGGCAAGTAATTTGTGCGTTTACAAAACGAGGGAGGGCTTCCCTGGTGGTGCAGTGGTTGAGAGTCCGCCTGCCGATGCAGGGGACACGGGTTCGTGCCCCAGTCCGGGAAGATCCCACATGCCGCGGAGCGGCTGGGCCCGTGAGCCATGGCCGCGGAGCCTGCGCGTCCAGAGCCTGTGCTCCGCAACGGGAGAGGCCACAGCAGTGAGAGGCCCGCGTACCGATAAAAAAAAAAAAAAAAAAAAAAGAGGGAAAAATACCCAACAAGATTCAGGAAACTCCAGGCTGGAAAGCTTGATGTGATATCCAGAAAAAAATACAAACATTCTGGAATGGATGGTTAAGTGGCTAATTACAAATACTTAAGAAAGATAAGGACAATAACAAAAAATAATAACATGAGGACACCGAGAAGAAATTAGCTCCAAGTGGCTGCCTTTCCTTTTTTGGACAGGGTTACTTGTTGGTAAATTATGGCACATTATGGGCTGGTTTTTCCCAAGCTGTTTTCCTTGGAATGCTCATCCTCAAAAAAGATGTTGAAAGATCAAATATGCTAAAAATGCTAATATATAGGGTGACTTTTCTGAGAGAGAAATGTGGCGTACCATCATTTCCAAGCACATCTGACTACCAGGCTCTTGTTTTGAGACATATCCCATAATCACTCATGGGACACAGTTGTGACAATGCTGCACTTGGCACTGGGTGTCAATTTCAGCTGATATTTGCCAAAGTCTTTCATGGTGACTTTGTGGACAGTAAAACAAAATAGCTTACGTAATAATCCACTATATTCAGATGGATTGGTGACCAGTAAGCAACTAGTTAAGTGGTCTAGAGGAAGGTATATCCTAGACACACCAACAGTTTAAACAACAAACTGGTAAGGATCCTGAACCTCCTACCAGCACATCAGTTGATGAGACAAAGCAAAACAGGGAGAGAGCTATGTTCAAGGACAAAAAACAACATTCACGAAGAACTTGATGAGCTGAAATGATGAATCACTGTGATGACAGCAGTGCATTTGCCTCAGAACTGCAGTGACACAGAAGATGAAAAGTTTTGCTCTCTCTCTGGAGGGCATTCTTTATTACTCTCCTTTGTATTTCTGTAGCCCCCAGATCAGCACCTTGCTTCCAGGAGGGCCTCCGTACATGAAAATGGTCAGGAGCGGACCTGCATGTATGCATCCTTTTGTGGTCTGAGCTGGTGGAACCTCTGGACATCTTTAAGTAACAAAAAGGCCCCAAAAGGCCTGACGTTGGTACGCAGACACCTAGGCCACAAGTTTTTATCATTCTGTACGCCCATGCAATGCATCCGTACAAAATTACTCAGTGTCTAGGCCAACTGGTGCCCTCCCCCTCCCTCTTTTCCTCCTTCCCTTCCTCCTTCCCCATGTTTTTCTTTTTAAGAAACACCAGGCGTAGAGGCACTCTGCTAGACACTGGGGTACACATCATATGTGGGGGACTGCGTTGAGGTCCTGAATTCACGAGGAACCCTAAAACCGGCTTGCTGAGCACAGTGAAGGGGTTTCCAAACCCTTCCCCTCATGTGCCTGAAGGGACTGGAGATGCGCAGCCTCGGAAGGAAAGGCTTCTGGCTGGGGGGGTGTCAGGGCTCGACCTTGGCTGGGTGGGCTTGGGAGGACTTGCTTCAGGGAGCCCAAGAGGATAGAATGAGCACACTGGAGGCAGACGCGTGGAGGGAGGCCTCAGCTCCCCGGACGGAAGGATCGCCCATCAGTTCCTTTGGTCTAGGAGTGAACGAGCTGCCTCAGAAGGTGGGGTCTCCTTCCCAGCGTGAGGCGGTCAGTCGCGGCTGAACTGGGTGGGAGTTTGAGCTGGATGATGATCTCTAAGGAGCCTTCCGGCCGCCCTCACACTCCCGGGGAGTCTCTAAAGCTACTTAAGATGCTCAGAGGAGGAAATTCCCTGGAGATCCAGGGGTCAGGACTCCACGCTTCCACTTTAGGGGGGGTGGGTTCGATCCCTGGTCGGGGGACTAAGGTCCCACAAGCTGCACGGTGCCCTCCCTTCAGAAGAAAGATGCTCAGAGGACACAGAACTGCAGACGGTGCATCTCGAGACTCACCATCAGCGGCTGTTTGCTCACAGACAGGCTCACTCCACTCCCCAGTTTTGTTCCGATCAGGAAGAAACCCTCGAACTTGAACGCAATAAGTTGTCTGTGACTCAAGATTTCGGAGGACCTCGAAGTCATACTGACCAGTAAGTGGAAACTAGTAACAGAGACAAAAATAAGAACGTGCCTCAGCAGTGAAGGGACGTCATCTTTTCTTCTCCCCCCCGCCCCACTTACTGGTTATAATCTCTCCTTCAGGCTCAAAATAGGAGGAGGAAGGAAGCAGGCGCTCCTCCTGGGTCGTCTCAGGGGCCCCGGAGACCATTCTGAGGTCGGGGTGGGCAGGGCAAGGACTGACCACGGTCCTGCCAAACCACCTCATGCCCTGAATTCTCCAGTTTAAATGACACGCAAGCCATCCCGCTTCCTTTTTAAAAAAAAAATAAACCAGTTGTATGGGTTGAATTTTGCCCCTCCCAAATTCGATGTTCAAGTCCTAACCCCTAGTACCTTCGGAAGTGACTTGGTTGGATAGAGGGTCTTTACAGATGTAATCAAGGTAAATGAGGTCATTAGCGTGGGCCCCAATCCAATACGACTGGTGTCCTTATAAGGAGAAAATTTAGACACAGACGTGCACACAGAATGCCACGTAAGGATGAAGGCAGGGATTGGGGTGATGCCTCTATATACTAAGGACCCAAAGATTGCCAGCGCCCACCAGAAGCTGGGCGAGAGGCCTGGAACACATCCTTCCTCATGGTCCTTAGAAGGAACCAGTCCTGCTGACACTTTGATCTTGGACTTCCAGCCTCTAGAACCTTGAGACAATACATTTCTGTTGTTTCATCCACCCAGTACTTTGTTAAAGCAGCCCTGGCAAATGTACACACCAGTCATCTACAGTAAGACTCAGTGTGATTTTCTGGCGAATGAACACACAAGTCATCTGCAGTAAGGCTCAGTGTGATTTTCTAAGTCCAGAGCATGCTCCTGACAAGGCTGCCTGGGGGGTCTCCTCTGAATCACTTCTCCATTCACGAACCTGAGCTGCCCGCCCCCAAGCGGATCAACTCCCCTTGAGGGCACACCCCTCAGCCTAACTGTGGTGGGGGCATCCCAGACTCATCTTAGTTTAAATATATCATAATTGACGATGTATTTCTGAATTTGAGAAACCAAAATAGTTTACAGCAAAATAAAGGGAATTAAAAGAGTACATACTGCCTGTATTTCCAGCATGGTTACAATTTCCTCACTGGAGGGCCTTATGAAAAATCTGCTACCTGAATAGGAGCTGCAATAGAAAGTGAGCACAGACTCTGTTTTTACTTTAGTAATTGGTTACTTTTCTTTGGGCGCTGGGCCTGATGACAGCTTGATTCCTTTATTGTATAAGAAGCGAAGCTCACTGAAGGCCAGAATTGGATTTTACCAATTGAAAACATGAAGAGTACAGTATAAATTCTTTTTTTTTTTTTTTTTGTGGTATGCGGGCCTCTCACTGCTGTGGCCTCCCCCGCTGCGGAGCACAGGCTCCGGATGCGCAGGCCCAGCGGCCATGGCTCACGGGCCCAGCCGCTCCGCGGCATATGGGATCCTCCCAGACCGGGGCACGAACCCGTATCCCCTGCATCGGCAGGCGGACTCTCAACCACTGCGCCACCAGGGAGGCCCCAGTATAAATTCTAATCATTAAAAGCAGAAATAAAAAACAAAAAACACCTGGCTTTCATTTCCAGGAACCCAATACTTCTAAAACCTTACATTTTTTTCAAGGCTAAACTCAGAGGCTGACACATCAGAAGCATACATGGAAGAGGGTGGCATGGATGTGAGGGCTTTTCTAGCCTTTTTTCACTTCTGGACAATTTCTGATTTTTTCTCACTTTCTCCCATCAGGAAGAAAGAATTTCTAAAAGCTTTTAATGCTCTTAGCTCGGCGACCTAATATGGCACTCTCTCAGAGACACCTGCATTCTAAAAGGGAACCATTTAATCTTATTTCTTTCAGGCTGCTGTAACAATACCAATGACTGGATGGTTTATCAACATTTATTTCCCACAGTTTTGGAGGCTGGGAAGTCCAAGATCAAGGCAGTGGCAGATCTGGTGTCTGAGGAGGACCTACTTCCTGGTCCATAGCTGGGTCTCAGGAGTCCTCACATGGTGGAAGGGGCAAGGGAGCTCTCTGGGGCCTCCTTTATAAGGGCACTAATCCCATTCATGAGGGCTCCACCTGTATGACCTAATCACCTCCCAAAGGCTCCACCTCCTACTACCGTCACATTGGGGATTAGGTTTCAGAGTATGAATTTGCAGGGGAGTGTGGGTGGGGTGGGGAGAGGGGGAAGGGAACACAAACGCTGAGTCTATAGCACCTATAAACTGGTAAAGGTGACCCTGCAGGCACAGTGAGGGAGGCACTGGGGAGCAGGCAGCCTTCCCAACACTCTGTGTGTCACACCGAAGTCTTCCACACTGCAGGCAGAGTGAAGGCACAAATGTGTAACCATATGCCTGTCCTGAGGGCACATTCTAGATAAGAAGCTAAAGAGATAAACCGGGTTTTGAATTTCATGCCTGGGGCAGGAGGCACTCAGGCCTGGTAACTGTGGAATCTGATCCTTGATCACAGTAGGCTGCTGGCTCCAGGAGTTATCTTTGCAGCCCAGACTTTAGCAGGGACACTTGCATTTGATAAGTGACCATAAAACTTTCTGTGTTGCTTCCTAGGCACACAAATCCTGGGGTCTTGACTATAAGCAAAATCATCTGTTCTGTGAAGAAGGCAGATACCCTGCATCAGTTAACGGAGCATTTTTAAAAACGGAAGTATAGTTGATATACGATATCTTATTGGTTTCCGGTGTGCAACATAGTGATCTGACATTTATATATGTTACGAATTGATCACAACAGAGCATTTTGGGGGGGGGGGAAATTAACTTGAGATTTTGGGGGGGCTACATAGTATGTAGATGTACACTTAATTACATCATTCCTCAGACAATACACACGGGTGACCCTTTCTTCCCAAACGCTTGAGAATCAGTGATACAATCAACATTTAATGCAGAGGAGATAACATACGCATAACTTAACTTACATAAAATATATGTAAGTTAGTTTAGGACCACAGATAGCATTCAACTCAGAAGCACTAAGTGTAAGAGTTAAACAAAGATGAATGAAAATAGTCTTAACACATCTACACAAGGGGACGGGAACCTCACGTATTGACCACACCCATTGTTCAGGTAATGGGACAAGCTTACTTTTTTCGTTATGTCATTAATTCCTCAACAATCCTATAAAGTAGGTTATTATCCCCACTTTATTAATGAAGTGGATTATATGCCCATTTTGCAGACCTGAGAAGCTGAGGTCAAGAATGTGACTAGAGGGCTTCCCTGGTGGCACAGTGGTTAAGCCTGCTGTTGCAGAGGACACGGGTTCGTGCCCCGGTCCGGGAAGATCCCACATGCCGCGGAGCGGCTAGGCCCGTGAGCCATGGCCGCTGAGCCTGCGCTTCTGGAGCCTGTGCTCCGCAACGGGAGAGGCCACAACAGTGAGAGGCCTGCGTACCGCAAAAAAAAAAAAGAATGTGACTAGAGTCACACAATGGCGGGGGCAATGTTCCAACAAGATCTTTCTGCTCCCAGCCCATGTTGTGAAAGGCACTGTCCCCGGAAGAGGAGGAAAGCAACGGGGAAAAGTGGGGTCAGTCCAGTAAAATGTGACACCCACCATTCATCCAGGGCTGGGGCTGCCCTGGACACGGACTTGACTATTCTGTGGTGTACTGGGGCCTCATGCCATGTAACAGTAGACGTTCACTGATCACCTGACTCCGCTGACTCCAAGTTCTGCCAGCCAACAGCTGAGTCAGCTCCGCCTTCTCAGGCAACTTCCCTTTGGGGAGAGAAAGGCCTGAGCTCCTGCACCAGCACCCAGGAAGTCTGCTCTGTGCATTGCCCTTGTGGACTGGGAAGCGTGACCTGACATACCAGCCATCCCCCACAAGGGGAAGCTTCTGGAGCTCAAAGGACCAGGCCTGAGATCCTCTGGACCAGCAGGCCCCAACCTTTTTGGTACCAGGCACCGGTTTCGTGGAAGACAATTTTTCCAAGGACCAGGGGCGGGGGGGTGGTTTTGGGATGATTCAAGCGCATTACATTTATTGTGCAGTTTATTTCTATTATTATTACATCAGCTCCACCTCAGATCATCAGGCATTAGATCCTCGGGGTTGGGGACCCCTGCTCTGGACCATAAGGTGCTGCCACCGGGCAAAGCCTCCCTCTGACCAACACTGAGCAAAGGAGAGGGAGCTTACCTCTGCAATGCATGTGATTTGCCATGCTTACCTTTTCATCTGAGCCATTTTTCCAATATTGCACATGATACGTCCATGAGTTATAAATATTCCTCATGCTCCATGTTTCAGGTTCATTCTTAATTTTCGGGGCTAAGAAACGCATATGTAAAGAATTAGCAAGTGCTTCTACTTGGATGCTGGGAGGTCCGATAATGGCTAAGTATGAGAACAAAGCAAAATGACAATCAAAATTCACATGTTAAAAACATCAACATTTACTCTTCATAACTGGGCAGACCAACTGGGCTACTGAAGTACTCTGCCCTGTGACACACTGCTGAGGTGATGCTGACAGACGTGGCTAAGGAGGATTCTTGGATTTTGTTTCTTAAACAAAAATAATAATCTTTTAATCTTTGCCTTCATTAATCAGGTTTAGTCCATTTATGTTTACTGTGATGTGATATATTTGGAATTATTCCAACTATATTACTTGGTGTTTTCTGTAAAGAGTCCCTTCCTTTTTTTTTTTTTTTTTTTTTTTTTTAATGGCTTATTCCTCTCCTCTTTTTTTCTTTCTGTTGGGTTGAATTTTCTTTATTTCCATTGCTGGGTTGGAAGCAACAGATGGTATTTCTATTTTTAGTGTTGAACCTATATAATTAAACCACTTTCCAGAAAATACATTTTCCAACAAAGTCTGAAACTAGATCTTCCCAGACCAGGGCTTGAACCCATCTCCCCTGCATTGGCAGGCGGATTCTTAACCACTGCGCCACCAGGGAAGTCCTGGGCAATCCTTCTAATGCATCTCTCGATCTGCTCTTTGGAGGGCTGCACTTGAGTTTAGTTCATGAGGTTCTTATTCTCCTTATTCTCTCAATTGCTATCTGGTGGTTTAATTAGTTTTCAATTCCTGATGTTCTAATGATGTTCATTTCATGACCTCTGGTGGGTCCCCATGACCTTCCAGCTCTAACCCGGGGATATTTTTTTCAATGCCGACCAGCCAGCCTGACCCAACCCATCTGCCATCAGCTGTATCCGTCCCTCTGTCCTTCATCCTGGGCCAGCTGGCCTTTCTGTCTCTACACCTGCCTAAAATCAGTCTTTATTCTTCTGCTGATTGTATCACATTTCTTTAAGTCATGATTCCAAACTGACTTCCTCCTCCAAAATTCAACACACAAATCCTTCTAGTTTTTCTCATTAACAGCACTGGCCCCAACTCGTTTTTACCCTCGAGGCATTAAAGTCATCACATTTATATTTAATTATCTTATTGCTTTATGCCTATCCTGTCCTATCTCTCCCACAAACTTCTTTAAGGCCACAGCCCTCTTTATTACATTCCCTAAGCTCCTTGTGCACGGCCATCCACTTGGTGGGCACTCAAAGAATTCTTGCTGACGGGCCAACCAAGGGGGAAATAATCAAGGCAAGATGATGACATAACAACAAAATAAAAACCAAGATGGCTTACTGTCATCCACAGGACAGAAGGTGATGTTTATCCAGTCTGAATGCTCATCTTCAAATTGAGCCCTGACCCTCAAGGTGTGGTCACCATACTTGGAAAGACTTGAGAAATCACATTCCGTCAAGACAGTACTTGTGCATATATCTTGGAATTTTCTATAACTACAAAATCAGAAGAAATCATGAGAGTTCTAACCTCGGTCGCTCTGAGGCTGACTGGTGCTTTATTCTTCTGCTACCAAAGGATAATGGAGGATTATGTGAGAATAAAGCAAATTCTTTACTGTCAATTTCAAAGAATACTATGTATCATTCATACGAGCATTTTCCAAACTGTGCTCCATGGAACCTTAATGATCCTTGAGGTATCATAAGACATTTCAAAAATAATCCATCCCACAGTCAAACAATTTGGGGCAAAAACTGGGTGAGACATGAATAGGTGTCTGTCTTCACAACAGAACTGCTCAGAGACTTTCATATCCTAATAAAACGTGTCTTTCCAAAAAGGGGTTGAGTATTCAACATATTTGACCAAGAAAGCTGCCTTCTTTGACTATGTATTTCTGAAACTTGTGGGGCATGGTTTGTGCAATGTTGATATTCACAGATTAGCCAAAATAAGTGTATCACAATGATTTCAAATAATGTCTTGTAAGTGACTATTGTTCAGTTACGCTGGAAAAATTATAAAATTCGTTGACCTCAGATCTCCAGCCCTGGCACCAACCCCTGAAGGGAGGGTGGCAGAAACATGAAGTGGAAGGAAAGGAATGTTTGAGAATACCTACCAGGTGTGTGTAACTTAATGTCACAACAGCCAGAGGAGCTATAATTAGCTCCCCCTGATGTAAGGAAATCCAGGCTCTGGTCTTGCAAAAAGTAAGAATTTTGTCTGACCGGCACCTTCCTGTCTTTGTGCCAAAACCAATCTGGCTACCCTAAGAGGTAACAATGAAGGTGATGATGATAAAAATAATAACAGCCAACACTTGTCAAGCACGGAGGTGTCAGGTAGGGCACTGATTTCGCAGTATTATCTCACTGAATTTTCACAACCCCAGGAGGGCGGAACTGACGTCACTCCTATTTTATAGATGAGGCACAGGCGTAGAGAGCCTAAGAAACTCCCCCATGGGACTTGGGTCTGCTTGACTTCAGAGCCCATTGCCTCAGGCACCACTCCACAGTCCACTGCATTCTTAGGAGGCAGAGATAATTGGGCTTATTCTATTTCACTGTCTGCTTTTTTCCTTAATAGACCACAAACATTTCTCTAATCAATCAACTCTTTGTGGCTGCCTAACATCCCATCATTGGGGAAATCCAAGGGTCATTTCATGAAGGGGGTTTTCTCACATGTGGCCATTTCTTTCCATGCATTTAAACTAATGCATGAATTGGGTGGAACACAGAGTATTGCAAGAGTTGTTCTGCAATAACTTCCCTTTCACTAGGTCATTTTTATTGCATCTACAGATAGTTTTCTTCCCATTAAGTATCTAATAGGATCTATTCCCCATATTTACATCTAATTGTTTTAGATGTTTCCATATTAAAATCACCAAGCCATCCTCTGAAGTTCCCTCCACCACCGGCCAGCCCTACCCAATGTACACATACAACAAGAGTTCGTGCTATGCAACTGCTCAGGTTAAATTCGAATCAAACCTTTTCCAGAGCCACAGAAGGGTAATCAGATTTTTCAGATCAAATTTCTTCCACACCCAGCGCGTGTTTTGTTCTCCCCAGCACAGGCCACGCTTGGTCTGCACGTCTATGCTGAGGAGACCTGGACCCCAGGTATCCGTTCTTGGTTATTGGGGGCTCGCATCTAAAAGACAAACACCTAAAACCAAACACCTCTACTGCAATGGCAAAGAAGCAAAGAACAGAACAACAAGAAATAAACCACAGGGGAGAGGGACAGACAGAGAGGGAAGTTCATTTTCCACAGTGAAATCCCTAGAGCTGTCAAGACAGAGTGGAGAAGACACAGAGACGAAATTATAAAACGAGTCAGTGCTAGAAACTACACCGCAGGAGAAAAATAAATCTCAGAAAGATGCTTATTAATTAAGTCCTTGGGGAAACTGACAAAACTGGAATATGGACTTAAAGGACTGTATCATTGGTGAAGCTACCAAATCTTGATAACTGTACCACAGTGATGTGAAACGTTATCCTTGCTCTTATGAAGTACACAATGAAATATTAAGGGGCAAAAGTAAGAAAATGTGGCGAACCTTAAAAATTGGTGAATATAGGCTCTTTGGAAGTTCTTTGTATTATACTTGAAATTTTGAAATGTTTTGTTTCCTGGGAATTATTTCAAACTAAAAAGTTGTTTTTTTTTTTTTTTTTGCGGTACGCGGGCCTCTCACCGCTGTGGACCCTCCCGCTGAGGAGCACAGGCTCTGGACGTGCAGGCTCAGCGGCCATGGCTCACGGGCGCAGCCACTCCGCGGCATGTGGGATCCTCCCGGACCGGGGCACGAACCCGCGTCCCCTGCATCGGTAGGCGGACTCCCAAGCACTGCGCCACCAGGGAAGCCCCGAACTAAAAAGTTTAAAAAAATGTAAACGAGGATTATCTTATTCATCTTTCTCCTTCTTCTCTGACTTAGCAGGCCTTGGATATGTTTGTAAAATAAAGGCCGGGTGGGAGGAGTGTGGGATCCATGGCATCTGAGACCCCCAATTCCTCCCTCCTCACTGAAGGAGTTGTCTGCCTTTGACAAAGTTTCTGAGTCACACGGGAAGCAGGTGTGCGGCTCACAGGCCTTTGGCTTCCTGTTGCTGTCTGCACCTGACACAAAGGTGCGTCATCTGCACTCCAGCCTGTGGTGTACAGTGGCAGGCTGCCAAGGGAGGGCTGGCACAGGGAAAAAACAACAGGCCGGGCAGGTCCTGGGAGGTCAGAGCACCACTGAGGCAATCGTGGTTGGTGATACCCTTCCTTCATAAGCGTCTGCTGTCTTCAGAGGACACAGCCAACAGCCAGCAGCTGTCTTACAATCAATTTCAGGGTAACTGAGTGCCCACTATGCAAATGATCTGCACCCCGCAGCACTGGGGTGTGCAGTTTATAACCTACCTGAGGGGGTCGGTGGTAAGCAAGCAAGGGGCTTCCTGCCTGCTTTGAATACCTCCGTTTTCTTGGATAGCTTCCACTGTTGACTTCTAGCAATACTACTCTAATAACTGGAAGATGGTCACCACTGGCATTTGTCTCTTAAAAAACATTAATAGTGACAAGCCCGATATGTTCGCATTGCGGTAGGCTGCCACAGTGGCCGATGACACTCACCATCTACGTGATAAAATGTCTGTCACACCATGAACCATCACAAGAAAAAGGAAAAAGGATTTTACTTGTCTGTTTTCAGAGAACAGAGCTTTCACAAGAATTTCTGGGACAGAAAGAAGAAGGCCAGGAGAGAGGCTCGCCCTGGACTGTCAAGGTCACTGGGGTGACAGCAGCCAGACTCTCTCCTTGGTCTGGCCCAAGCTGGGTGACCAGCCCAGCCAAAGCCACCATCCTCTGCCAAGAGCACCCCAGACTTACCTCTGGTACTGAGCTGTGAAAGTCAGATTCCCCTTGGGAAAAGCAGGCGATTCCCACTGTAGAATGTTCCTGAAATTAACGGAATTCATTCTGACATTTTCAGGAGGTGGCACCGTTCCTAGTGCTGTAAAAATAAAGGGGAAAATGTTGGCAACTCTCTTCCTCTAAAAGGCTGTCCAACAAAATAACCATATCCAATACTCAGGTCTTCCCTATGGCTCCAAGTCTTCAAATGGGCATGTGAGTGAAGGAGAGACATGCTTTAGCTGTGCTGAGGAGTCTGGATTGTATCCGAAGAGAAGAAATTGCTAAGGGGAGGAGGATAGTTAAGAGTGAAGTGGGGATGGCTGAAGGTGACCTGGATTTGGGTGGTGGTAGAAAGGTGTGAAGGGATGGGTAGATGGATTTTAGATATATTTCCAGAGGTATAAGATCTAGGCTTCCTGATACATTTGGTGTGAAGAAGTAGATGTTAATATCCATTCCTGGCTTAAGCACCTGATGGCCTGACTGGGGCTGGGGACAGGGAAATCAAGAGTCCCAGTTTAGAATTTGCATTAGGTTTGAGATGCTGAAGGCTACGTAAGTCGGTATATCAGAGACAGCTGGATGAATGAGCCTGGGGCACAGAATATAGATTTGGGCTAGAGACAGAAATCGTTGTTAAACTTTTTAATAGAAAATGCCAAACATACACAAAAGTACAGAGAAGAGTATATTAAACCGCCACCGGCCCATCACCCAACTAATGCCAACAGATATAAATTTGTGAGTCATGAGCCCATAGCTGGTATTTAATGCTAGAGTTCTGCTGATACCCCCCAAAAGGGATAGTGTAGGGGAAGGAGAGGAGAGGGCTCGGGCATGAACTTGGCTGTATGGAGATCTGGTAGAGGCGGGGAGGAGCCCAGATAGAAACAGGCTGGTAGGTAGGAGGGAAACCGGAGAGCAAGGTACCCTGGAAGGCCAGGGATGAGCTCATCAGAAAGGAAGAAAGGATCCATAGTGCTGTTTGAACCTGGGCTGGCAATTTAGAGCAGGACAGGAAGGGTTTCACTGGATTTAGAACTCAGGAACCATAGAGCTGCAGAGTTGAGGGGCAGAATTCAGATCTTGGGGTGCTGGGGGCTTAGTGGGAGGCCCTGACAGCCCGCCCAGGCACTTAGTCACTTTGAGTGCGCCTCTGGGGTCCGCTCAGGGGTCGTCTTTGGGGCCATCGCTGCCCGACGTCGTAGCCGGGCCCCCTGGTTCCCGAGCGCACCTCGGGTCGGGACGCAGCGCCACGGCGGGGCCGGGTCTCCGCGCAGGCAGCCCGGCTTGGGAAGCGCGCTGGGCGCGTGATTGAGCCGACACTCCGGAGAATGCCCGGCGTCCCCTCCCCGCAGACCCCTCACCTGACACCAGGAGGCAGCCGCCCAGCCAGCTCCGGAGGCTCTGCGCCATGGTCGCGCATGGAGCCCGGGAGGGCGCTCGGGAGGCCGCGGGCAGCCGCCGGGCACCGGGGTACGCGCCCCTACGCCCGCTTCCGCGCCAGCGTAGGGGAGCTCCGGCCTCCCCGCCCCGAGGCTGCTTCCGGGAGCCGGCGGGGCGGGGCGACACGAAGCCCCGCCCCTGTCTCGGACCCCGCCCCCGCGCGCCTGTCTCGAGAGGCCGCTCTCACCCGATCTGCAGGGGCAGGGGCAGAGGTGGAAGGGCGTTTTCCTCCTCCGGGCGAGTGGAAAACAGATTGTAAAACAGATTGCAAAACTGTACGTGCCGTGTCCCCATTACATCAAATGCGTGCTTTGAAAGGAGCCGCAAGTTAAATAAATACACTCCAACGCCAACCCTCCATCCAGGTGATATCTGGATGGTGGTGGTTTACACCATGCAGTATTCCCCAAGTTTTCTCCAGAGAACAGGCACGGCCTCTGTAATCCCCCCTCCCCTCAAATAAACTGATTTTAAAGCACTCCATTAGCAAATCCAGTTGAGAGGGCCTTCTTTACCGTAACTCCCCCCTCCCCCCAGGGATAAGCAAAAACACAAAGCCAAGTCATTTCTTTGGCAATAATCGTTTCTCTCACAACACTGCTGAGAAAGCCCTGATTTCCTCTTTTTCAGCTTTGTAGTGGTGAGGTTGGAAAACCCAGAGCAGGGTAAGTACCAGGGGGTGTAAGACACTGCCTGACGTCTGTCGCTAAAACACCTCACATGAACTTGAACGCAGGGAGGGAGAATGTGCCTTTGGCACCCACAGGCCACTGCACAGAGTTGGAGAGTTTTGTGCAACCTAGAGATGCCAGCAGAACCACACATCCTCTGCATATATCTCCTGTCTAGTAAGAAACAACTCTGAAGACATTCCCAAGTTTATATTAAAAAGCGTGTTTTCTTTTTTTTATCAACCTCCAACCACTGTACAAAATTAAATCTTAAAATATGACATAGAGATTCTATCCCTCTCCCTTATGCAAACGTTTCTGTATTAGTCACCCGCCCCACACTTGGTGTGTCTGTCTTCCTCACTCAGATTGAGGAGGGTTGTGCAAGGGGCTGAGAGTTGAATTTTCAAGAGTGTAAGCAACAGAATATCATCTGGGAGGTGCCCAAGACTTGGCTGGACCTTCCCTACTTCTTTTTTTTTGACATCTAATGGGCAACTTTATTTTTTTATTATTATTTTTTACATCTTTATTGGAGTATAATTGCTTTACAATGGTGTGTTAGTTTCTGCTTTATAACAAAGTGAATCAGTTATACATATACATATGTTCCCATATCACTTCCCTCTTGCATCACCCTCCCTCCCACGCTCCCTATCCCACCCCTCCAGGCGGTCACAAAGCACCGAGCTGATCCCCCTGTGCTATGCGGCTGCTTCCCACTATGTATCTATGTCCATGCCTCTCTCTCGCTTTGTCACAGTTTACCCTCCCCCCTCCCCATATCCTCAAGTCCATTCTCAAATAGGTCTGTGTCTTTATTCCTGTCTTACCCCTAGGTTCTTCATGACAGTTTTTTTTTCTTAAATTCCATATATATGTGTTAGCATACGGAATTTGTCTTTCTCTTTCTGACTTACTTCACTCTGTATGACAGACTCTAGGTCCATCCACCTCATTACAAATAGCTCAATTTTGTTTCTTTTTAAGGCTGAGTAATATTCCATCGTATATATGTGCCACATCTTCTTCATCCATTCATCCGATGATGGACACTTAGGTTGTTTCCATTTCTGGGCTATTGTAAATAGAGCTGCAATGAACATTGTGGTACATGACTCTTTTTGAATTATGGTTTCCTCAGGGTATATGCCCAGTAGTGGGATTGCTGGGTCATATGGACCTTCCCTACTTCTAACCCAACCCGAAGCGTGTGCTTCTGTTTCCTGGTGTGTGCCCCTCCTTTCTCTCCTGCAGCCCAGCCTCCCTCCTCTTTTTTTGCTGCTTTCCGGCTCTTCCCTGGAGCCTGTGGAAAACAATGCTGACTGCTCCTGCTATAAACCCTGCTCTTTACGCTGGGAAACATGATGCAGAAACATTAGACATCCATGAGAACAAAGGGAATGGGCAGGGCCTTTTCCCTTCAAAGCAAATCACTTTGAACTGGTAAACAACAGCAATGAATGATAACAGAATACTCTGTTTCCCACCTCCCCTTCCCCCAGACTGGGAATTTGCACAGATGATGTCACCAGTCTCCTAATCCTTCCCTCGGAGAACACTTGGAGACCCCAAAGGAGCAAGTGCGGGTGCTGGGAGGGACAGCACCGGAGGTAGCAGGCGTCTAAGTTAATTAAATATTTCTTGATTCATTCATCTCATTACATAACCATCCCCCATGTCAACATCCGACTTGGAAGTGTCACTTTTATCAGAAGGAGCATCTTCAGACCACGGGTACTCCGCAGAGGGGCCGGGGAAGGGCAGTTGTGTCCTTTCTCCACTGGCCACCAGAAGAAGGTTCGATTCTGTCTCGTCAGGGTCCTCTAGCACAACTGTCTCTTCTGGACCAGATGGTAACACTGGAGTGACTTCTGAGTCGTCGTTGTCCTCAGGGGCCCTCACGCACACAGAGTTCAAATCCACATTGAAGACAATTCTCTCCCCTGACTCCTCCGCGGGGCTGCTGTCCTCCTCGGAAAAGGTGTCCTGCAGCAGGTTCCCTCTCCCCTGGTAGCCCCTGCTTGTGCATTCCAACTGCCAGGGGCTGGGCCCTGGTGCCCTCAGGGCCTCAGCATCAGCCTCGGGCTCGGGCAGGTCATGCTCCTCAGCAGCCGGGTCACTGCAGTCTTCCAAGGTGGCCGAGGACACAGAGGCGGGACACAGCCTGCCCCCCGTTAGTCCGTGCGTGGTGTAACCACCTGCATTTATTCGGGGGGCTGCTTCATTATCACTGTCACTTTCATCATCATAATTATAATTCCACACTTTCTTCTTTCTGTTGATGTGAATGACCTCCACGGTAGCCACTTTTTCCAACGGAGGCAGCCCGGGAAATACCCAGACTGACAATGTATAAAAATTCTTTAAAAAAAAAAACAAAAAACAGAGGGTATCAATTCTGAGTGTTTGTTCTGTACTTTTTGACATCATAAAACTTAATGAGGTTTAACTACACAGTGATGGGGAAGGTGGTGATGAGGATGATAACAACAACAAAAATAATGGCTAATGGTTACATAGCGCTTACTACGTGCAGGGCACTGCTTTTAGGAATCTACACGTTATAATTCATTTTACCCTCACAACCGCTCTGTGAAGTAGGCTTACTATTCTTATCCCCACTTTACAGATGAGAAAATGAGGCAGAGAGGTTAAGAAACTTGCCCAGGTTTCACAAGTTTCAGGAATACTGAGTGGTGGAGGCTGGGTTTCAAACTAGGAGGTTGCCTGCAGCAGAGACTGGTCCACTCCTTCCTACTGCTGTTTCCACGCTGCTTCTTGCTTGTCAGGGGGAATCTATCCATTTAGTCTGGATAGATTTCAGCCCTGGATTGCTGACATTCTTAAGGGTATCAAGGAACTGTGAGTAAGGAGAGATCCTAGGGAGCCGATTCCACTGGGGTCAAAGCCCTCTGGACTGGAGGACCTTAAAGAGGCAGGTGACCCCTAAAGGGTCAGAGATGAGAAGAGCAGGGAGACTGCAGCTTGCTCTGATCCAGCACCTCCAGGACACAGAAGGTGAGGTGGGCTAAGGAGACTGGCTACAATGGGGTCATGCTGAGGAGGGTGGTCACGAGATTCCTTTCACAGACCTGGAATCATCAATGACATCCTCCTCCTCTCTATTCTCTTGCTCAGGCTGCCCAATTTGACAAGCCTACTCTTCCCTGACTCTATCCAGACCTAGCCTTGGGATGAATTGTTCCATTGGGTTGTTCATCATTTTTCTTATTGATTTATGGGGGCTCTATACATAATCTATAATCTAGATGCCAATTATTTGTTGATTATTTATGCTACATGTAATTTTCCCCAGTCTCTGGTTTAACATTTTACTCTCTTTATGATAACATTTCATGGAAAGAAGTTCTCAATTTTAATGTAAGAAGATGTATCACTTTTCTTTCTTCATGGTTTCTGCTGAATCTTCCTCGCCCCAAAGTAAGAATCTCCTTTATTGCCTTCTAAAGCTTTTAACAGTTTTGCCTTTCACATTACAGTCTTTAATAAGCCTGAAATTGATGTTTGTGTATGGTGTGAGGTAGGGATCCAATTTCATTTCCCCCCATATAGATAACATTTATTGACCTGTCAATCCTTTCCCCATTGCAATTCCTACTTGTCATTAGTCATGTTTCCGCATATGTGGGTCTGTCTCTGGGATCTCCATTTGACTAGATCTTTGTTAATGTTTTTCAATAAGGTTAGATAATTTTCCCCACAATGGGCTTCTGACATCTTCTGTTAGATATTTTCCTTGTTTTTAAAGTATTTTTATTACCATTGTAATGATATTATAAAAACAGTATGTTTTCATTTAAATCGCCTTATTCCATTTAACTGTATGATTCCAAGTTCAGAACCAGGTAAAACTAATCTATGCTGTTAGTAATCAGGAAAGTGGTTATCCTGAATATGGGCAGTGACTAATAGGTAGGAGAGACTTCTGGGGAGGCTGGTCATGTTTTCTTTCTTGATCTGGGTGTGAGTTATGTGGGTACATTGAGTTTGTGAAAATTCACAGAGCTTTTTGCTATGATTTGTGTACTTAATTTCTTGGATGTTGAAAAGCAACTTATATAAAAATATATTTGTTTTCTAAGTGATTTTTGCTCGTGTATAAAAATGCAAGCATTTTTATATTGATTATTTTGTGTGTAACACATTGCTAAACCTATTAGTCCTAATACTTCGTCTCTAGATTCTGAATTTCTTACTTAGCCAGTCATATCATCTATAAATTATCATTGTCTCTTCCCCCATTTTTCAGACTTTAAGCTCTGTAAGGGCACATTTTTTTCTTTGCTTTATTCACATCTAGATCCCCAGCACCTATAACATGTGGACACACAGTAAATACACAACACATATTTGTTAAATGCAAAAGAGGAGAAGGAGGGGGAGGGGAGGGGGATGGGAGAGAGAGAAAAGACAATGTTTAAAATTTTTAACATCTGTTCTTGATTAAACATACATACACAAACATACTAGACCTAGGGTGTTCTGTTTTACTATTCCTAGAGTTTTTACTTAAACACAGAGTAACAATTTTTAATGGAGAAATACCAGGCAGATACAAGATAACAATACCTCCTGTCATTACTTGGGGTTAACACAATAACAGGTATAAATATAATTGGCATATAACTTGGGTGCATTTTAAGGATGGGGAGAGCCCCAGGGAGACTGGGAGGAGGGTTAGTAATGAGTTTAGGTAATTCAGGCAGAAGATTACCTAGGAGGTGATAGGTGTGGTGCTAGAGGCCTTTATATCTCAAGGCTGCATGAGAAATATGAATTGGAGTGGGATTTACCTAAGACCTCAAGGCCAAAGCAGTACATGGCCAACAGAAGAGTTGGAGTAAAGGCTGAGAGTAAACTTGAAACTGAACACTAACATAAAAGATTCAAAGTATACATTGTTAAAGATACAAAGATAAAAGTTACACTGATAGATAAAAACCAACCATTCTTGCAATACAGGGATCATAGTGTGGATGAAATCCAACACAGAGCAATTTACTTCTCATAAGCTACAACCAAATGCCATCTAGGTTCAAATACTAATTGTAATTAAAAACTCCAAAATCACCCCTCCCCCAAACAATCCCTCCCCCAACCCAACCTGAATAAGAACAAGAAAAAGAAGCACACATCATCCATAACAAAGAATGAAATAATGCCATTTGCAAAAACTTGAATGGACCTAGAGTTTATCATATTAAGTGAAGAAAGTCAGAGAGAAAGACAAATATCATATGCTATCAGTTTTTTGTGGAATCTAAAAAACATGATACAAATGAACTTACTTACAAAACAGAAATAGATTCATAGACATAGAAAACAAACTTATGTTTACCAAAAGGGAAAAGGGACAGGGGTGGGAAGAGATAAATTAGGAATTTGGGATTAACATAAACATACTACTATGTATAAAGTAGGTAAACAACAAGGACCTACTGTATAGCACAGGGAACTATATTCAATATCTTGTAATAACCTATAATGGAAAAGAATCTGAAAAAGAATATATATATATTCTTCCTGTACACTTGAATCACTTTCTGTACACTTGAAACTAACACAACATTGTAAATAAACTATACTTCAATTAAAAAAATTTTAAAGAAACAAAAGAATTAAAAAATAAAAAGAGGGGCTTCCCTGGTGGCGCAGTGGTTGAGAGTCCGCCTGCCGATGCAGGGGATGCAGGTTCGTGCCCCGGTCCGGGAAGATCCCATATGCCGCGGAGCAGCTGGGCCCGTGAGCCATGGTCGCTGAGCTTGCGTGTCCGGAGCCTGCGCTCCACAGCGGGAGAGGCTGCAACAGTGAGAGGCCCGCATACCGCAAAAAAAAAAAAAACCCAAAAATAAAAAAAACACTACACTTTTATCACCTGTGGAGGGATATTTATTTGTGGCTGTTAAAAAAATTAGAAGAAGAAGAAGGTGAATGAGTTCAAACATAGAAAAATAAGATATTTCTGATAATTTTCTAATGTAGAAGGAAAGTGACACAGTAGGGAAAATGAAAAATGATGGGCAAAGTACTTGAGTCAAAGCACATGAGGAGGCTTTAGAAATATGTAAGATCAATACCCAGACTTGGCTGAGTGCTAAAGGCTCTGAGCAGGAAGAATATGTCTCAGGAAGCAGAGAGAAAATATGAAGACAAAATGGCTGGTTTCACTAACAATGAACACAAATAAGAGCAACTCTGGGGGACAGTTATCCTGCGATAAATGAACAAAAGTAGAAAAAATGATTAATTAATGCCAGCAGAGCTTTGGAGAAAGGTGTCCATCTCTATGTTGACAACTAGCATTATAAATTAATTCTTTATATTTTTATATAAGATAAATTCACTTTGTGTATCTATTCTATGGAAGTAATCCAAACTAAAAAGACAACCTGTATAAAAATGTTCATTGCATTGTTCATAATGGCCAAAGACAGACATGAAAGGAAAAGAAATCAATCCAAATGCCCTACAGTTGAGAAATGATTAAGGGAAAAAGGAGATATTAATAACAATGGAAAACTATGTTGATTATTGTAAATCGTATGTGGACAAAGTATAAAAAGAAAGCAGAAAATTCAAAATAGAGGTTTATAGGGATGGAAAAGAATCCAGAGTGATAAAACACCTTGATGTTTTGAGACAATGGGGTTTTCTTCTGTGTAAATATTTAATATTAAGTAATAAAAATTCTTAAGTTAAAATGAAAAATAAAGACAGGAATTAAAAAAATAATACCTACCAAAACTTTGGGGAAATCATTTCTTAAGCATATGTAACCGATCCGTTTCAGCATCATTACAATGCTTATGACGACAGCAGCTATTAAAAACAGAGTAATTATTCCTCCTATTGTGGCAGATTCTGATGACTCTGTTGATGAAAAATTAAATGGCTTTATTTCAAAATAAATCCAATGAACAATTGCGTTTGGGAATAAATGTACATTGATCTGGCGGTGGAGGGGTTTATCAAGGGGGCAAAAGTTGGAAAAACTATTGTTAAATACCAAAGAATGGAAAGTAATCCAAGTATACATTTAAAAAAATTGATAAAAATTCAGTTTTTAAAAGTAAAATTTCTTCCAGTTGATAATTATGCTCTATAACTGCACTGTCCAATATGGTAGCCACTAGCCACATGTGACCATTCAAGTGTAAATTATCAAAATTAAAAAAAAAAAGCTTTCTGAGTCACACTAGTCAGGTCTCCAATGCTCAACAGGCACAGTTAGCATGCATGACAGGCAGGGAGGAGTGGAAAGGGGGAGTTTGTCTGAAGAAAACAACTGCATCACTCTGAAGCTGGACTTTGGCCATGCCAGGAGCCAAGAACTTGCTTTGTCCTGTTATGAGTTCTCCTTTAGTTTCTTGTCAAAATTACTTTTGGAAAATTTCAATTTTCTGAATGAAAATAGCTTTCTTCCATAAGTCCAAATGGACTGAGAAGAAATCAATAGTTACATAACTAAGGCTCTCTTAAATTTCCAGAAAGACTTTTCTTAATATTAATCCTATAGCCACAGCCTCAGGCAAAACAAATACAGGAGAGGAAAAAGTAAAGATGGCTCATATATTTTTAAAGTCTTGCAAAAGGTTAAAGAATGAACAGAAAGAAACTCAGTGAAGGTCTGCTCCCTCAGATGGCAGAAGATTCACAAACCCCTTTCATTCCCATCAAGAATGAATGGGTCATCTTCAAAAAATCTACAAACAATACATGCTGGAGAGGGTGTGGAGAAAAGGGGACCCTCATTTACTGTTGATGGGAATGTAAATTGGTAAGACCATTATGGAGAACACTATGGTGGTTCCCTACAAAACTAAAAACAGAGCTACCATATGATCCAGCAATCCCACTCCTGGGCATATATCCAGAGAAAACCGTGACTAGAAAAGACACATGCATCCAATGTCCATTGCAGCACAATTTACAATACCCAGGACATGGAAATAACCTAAATGTCCATCAACAGACGAATGGATAAAGAAGATGTGGTACATATATACAATGGGATATTACTCAACCAAAAAAAAAAAAAGAACAAAATAATGCCATTTGCAGCAACACGGATGGATCTAGAGATTGTCATACTGAGTGAAGTAAGTCAGGGAGAGAAAGACAAATACCATATGCTTATATGTAGAATCTAAAAAAATGGTACAAATGAACTTATTTACAAAACAGAAACAGAGTCACAGATGTAAGAAAGAAACTCATGGTTACTGGAGGGAAGCGGGGGGGAATAAACTGGGAGATTGGGATTGACATATACACACTACTGTATATAAAATAGATAACTAATAAGGACCTACTGTATAGCACAGTGAACTCTACTCAATACTCTGTAATGACCTATATTGGAAAAGAATCTAAAAAAGGGTGGATATGTGGATATGTACAACTGATTCACCTTGCTGTACACGTGAAACTAACACAACGTTGTAAATCAACTATATTCCAATTAAAAAAACAAGACTGAATGAAGGCATGTCATATCAATGGCAGTTCCAGAATCAGATCTAGCCATAAAGGCACACCTTTATAATACAAAATTCTTACACGTATACAGCTCACATTCCTGAAGAGGATTCTGTGAACCAAAGTGATTTCTTTGGAGAAGCAATGTCATGGAATTCTGACCCATGTGTCCACCCCTCCTCCTGCCCCCATGAGTCACTTGAACTAGAATTTTGGTTTTGGCTCTGCTTCTAGGGAATGTAAACAAGACACCACCCTATTTAAAAGAGACCTACCACCCTCTACCTGAAATGGCCCCCCTCCCTGCACCCTTTCTGCTTAATTTTTCTCCATAGTACTTACCATCACTTAACACACTATATATTTTATTTTTTAATCTTGTTTCTCTGTCTCCCAATATAAGCTCTATAAGCTCAGGAATTTTTATCTGTTTTGTTCACTGCTGTATCCCCAGTATCTAGAAAAGAATCTGGCACATAGTAGACCCCTGATAAATATTTGCCAAATGGGGAATTCCTGGTGGTCCAGTGGTTGGAACTCTGCGCTTCTACTGCAGGGGGCACGGGTTCTACCTCTGGTCGGGGAACAGAGATCCCGCAAGCTGTGCATGCATGTGGCACGGCCAAAAAAATTTTTTTTTTTGTCAAACGGATAAGCACAGCTTTCCCTCAGGACCTTACTGAAAAGAGCCAACCAATTAGTTTAATGTTTGACAAAGGGGAGACATTTCTCCAGCTCTCTGGACTAAATTCCCCCATATCAATACTGCCTTAAGATACCAGTGTTCACCACTGAGTCCCAGTAAGTTAACTCTGGTCCCAGGTCATCCTTCAAGAATTCCCCACCTGGTCCCTGAGTTTGGCTAGTTGAGGGTGGCTCACACGGCCAGTTTGGATAGTGAGAGGGGCCACGTTATATGAACCTACTTGGTTCCTGAAGTTTCAGACAAGAATTGCGACATGAAATATTTGGATAGTGAGGCATACCTGTACTTTAACCGTCTCATGTAATGATAAAAATCATGGAGGTTGACAATAGGCAAGATGATGTGTTCACACCAAGGAAACATGAAGTGAGGGGACAGCATGCTGCTGCATGACCATTTCTTAGTGGGTGAAACAGAGAAAAGTCAGGAGAGATACTGAACCATCACAGAACAAGGATATCAACTTCCAAAGAAGCAGTGCCTTTAGTCAGGCTTGGACTCCCTTAAGTGCAGACTGAGTTTCAGCAAACCACTGTCTGTCATGTCATATTACTGGGTTTTTTATTGCTGTGATATTGTGATGTATAAGAAGAAGTACATATTTGGTCTTTGTCCCCAGTTCTGAAACCCTTAGAATTTCCTAAGTGATTAGAGCAAAGAAAGTGAAAGGAGCATTTTTCGTTTTTCATAACAAGCCTCTCTCAACCTCACTTGGTTTACATTAAGGAGGTGATTTTTGGAAAGCCCCCGAGGATGGGCGCTGGTTGCCAGGGGAACCAACCCTGTGATTTAGAGAGTTGGAACTTTCAGCCCCACCCCTTGACCTCTGGGGAGGGGAGAAGTGGGAGGTTGAAGTAATTGCCAATGGCCAAGGATTTAATCTGTCATGTCTACATAAGCCTCCTTAAAAACCCTAAACGATGGGGTTTGGAGAACTTCCAAACCTTGCCCTATGCACCTCTTCCTTCTGGCTATTCCCGAGTTGCAACCTTTTATAATCAACAGGATTCTAGAAAGTAAACTGTTTCCCTGAGTTCTGTGAGCCATTCTAGCAAATTATCAAAGCCAAGGAGAGGATTGTGGGAATCTCCGATTTATAGCTTTTTGGTCAGAGTCCACGTGACAACGTGAACCTGCGACTGGCGTTTAAGTGGGGGAGGGGCAGTCTTGTGGGACTGAGCCCTTAACTTGTGGGATCTGATGCTTTCTCCAAGCAGATGGTGTTAGAATTGAGTTAAATTGTATGACGATGAGCTGATGTGGAAGAAGTGTTTGGTGTGGGAAAAAGCCCCCCACAGATTTGTAGTACAGAAGTATTCTGTTGAGCAGAGGAGAAATAATTTCTTCATTCAATTGGTTTCACAGTTCTGTTTGTTTATAAGATCATGGTATAGTAGTAGTAGTAGTAATAATAATAATAATAATAATAATAATAATAATAATAATAATAATATCTGGCCTTTGTCCCTGGTTCTCGGCACAGAATTTCAAAAACCCTTGGAACTTCCTCAGTGATGGGAGTTCCTTTTGGGGACCATATCTGAGTTTATGTTAATGAGCTGAACTTCTGGAAATTCTGGTCCCACCCCTGACCTCTAGGGAGGGGAGAGGGGCTGGAGATTGAGTTAATCATGAATGGTCGATGATTTAATTAACCATGCCTACGTAATGAACCCAATAAAAACTCTGGACAGTGAGGCTTGGGGAAATTCTGGTTGGTGAACATATCAAAGTATAGGGAGGGTGGTGTATCCCAACTCTGCAAGAACAGAAGCTCCTGCACTTGCAACCTTCCAGACTATGTACCTCTTCATCTGGCTGCTCATTTGTATTTTCTATAATAAAATGGTAAGAGTAAGCATAGTGTTTTCCTGAGTTCTATGAGTCATTCTAGCGAATTATTAAATCTGGGAACCTCTGAATTTGTAGCCAGGTTGGACAGAGGTGTGGGTAGCCTGGGGACCTAGGACTTGTATGGCAAGTTGTAGGCCTTGTAGGATTTGCTGGCATCTGTAGTGAAGGCAGTCTTGTGGGACTGAGCCCCTTAACCTGTGGGGCATGCGCTAACTCCCTGTAGTATCAGAAATGAATCGAATCTCTGGACACTTGGTTGATGTTGAGAATTGGTGTTAGAACACAGATATGTTCATTTGTTTGGGGTTTACATTTCTGTAGGCATGAAGAATCTATATGCAGTTTTAGGTTTGCCCATATTTAACTGACATTATATAAATTATTTAAGCTAAAGTCATGAAATAAAATTGGCCTGTGTATCATTCCTTTAAAATTAGCCTGTGTATCACTTGATTCTGAGGAATACTGGAGAACAAAATCACACCGCCTGGAGTTACAGCAAACACCAGGCACCTTGATGTGCCAGGCACTGGTTAGTGAAGCTCACTTCAGACACAAATAAGCCATAGCACTTACAGTCACTTCCTTATAAATCTCATCTTATTTTATTTTTACTCTGGTAGATCAGAGCATTAAAGAAACTCTCACTGGGGTTGGGAAATTCAGAAAGGCTTCTTTGCGGGGGAGATTTTCACAGATTTTCACTTTTGGCAAAACAGCTGGAGACCTAGTGACTTCCTGAGAAAATAATCAGCAGTGGATGTCCCTAAGGCTGAAGGATTGTTCTCCCTGCAAATTCCTCCATTCGAAGGAAGGTTTGGGGAGCATGCTGTTTACTGTTCTGATGCCTTGGCCACAGAAGGGCTTTCAGCATTCAGCAGTGACTATCTCATCCACACTGGCAAGTTTCTCTTTCATCTATGAGCTACAGCCAACCTTCCTGAGAGCCAGGCCACATATATGAACCTTACCACATCCATCATTCTACCCTTTGATACCTCTGCAGGCAGTTGCTTCAGCAACCCAGCCTCCTCCAGCACTTGACTTGAATAATGGCCGGGCTAAGGGCACACAGAACTGAACTTGATCCTGACTCCCTGAAATAAAAGCATTTCCACTTCAGGAGGATTTCTGATGTTAAAAAGGAAGATAACTGTTTGTCCCCATGGTATGGCAATGTAAAAGTGACTCCACCACATGGTAGAGACTGATTGACAGAAAACATCTCTGTTATGTGCCTTTGTTGGAAGAAATGCCTTTAGTGCTCCACGACTTTCAGATTCTTTTCTTGAAACAGGTTTTCCCTCAGAGTAAAAGCAAAACATGAATTTTCAAAAACTGTCATACCTGATTTCCATCCAGGTTGAAAGAGGGTACACTTTAAGGGAGATCTATTTATTTTTCTTGGATCTTTAGGCTCAAAATAAACAGATACACAGTAGTTTGTTTTTGGAATTAACTTGTCGATGACATAACTGAAATTTTCAGTGATGTTTCCATTTATTTTGGGTTTATGCTATAAAAATAAACAAAAAAATCAGTAAGACTTTAAGTGAGAATTTCATTTAGAGGCAAGCCTTAAGAGAGTCTTTGAAGATTTGTCTTCAAATCTTAAACAGGGATAGAAAAATCATAGGCTTGGCAAGCAAAAGTATTTTATAAGTTACTTGGGGCAAGCAATTTATCACAAAAGTACATGTACGTGTATACACACACATACATGCACACGCACACACACATGCACACATACATTTTTAAACCATGAAATCTAGTCTAGCAACTTCTTTTTACAAATGAGGAGGAAAAAGTCCCAATGAGGAATAAAGGTCTCCATGATGTCATGTTTGCAGTAAGATAATCTTGCAAAAATAAGATTATCCTATTTCATTAATGATATGTGTCTATACTTCAGAAACTGCTTTTATACATATTAACTCATTTGATTATCAAAAGAGTCTGCAAAGCAGGCATTATTCCCATTCTCCAGGTGAGGAAACTGCAGCTCAGAGTGGTTAAGTAACCTCCTCAAGGCCACACAGCTTATCTGTGGCAGAACTGAGGCTGATGTCTAGTTTCCCTGTCTTCTCCTTAAAAACGCTTTGCCTCTTCTTCCCCAGCTACTTCTGTTCCATTTTGGAATTAAAGAGATGATCTGAAGGTTCTTTCCTGAAGAATAACTTTTGTATAATGTCTTATAGTTTTCAAAGTACATCCTTCCCAGTAGTTTTTTTTTTTTTTTTTTTTTTTTTTGCGGTGCGGGCCTCTCACTGTTGTGGCCTCTCCCGTTGCGGAGCACAGGCTCCGGACGCGCAGGCTCAGTGGCCATGGCTCACGGGCCCAGCCACTCCGTGGCAATGTGAGGTCTTCCCAGACCGGGGCACGAACCCATGTCCCCTGCATCGGCAGGCGGACTCTCAACCACTGCGCCACCAGGGAAGCCCACCAGTAGTTTTATAAATGAGGATTTCCACCAGCTCAAGTACAGCCTTCTATAATAATATTTTTCTGCAAGTTTATATTTGAAAGGAGGAGGAATTATTTCTTAACACCCCGCCCCCGTAGCAAACTAAAAGCTCATGCCTGGAAAACAAGCAATGAAGAAGAAAAGGGACAGAAACCAGAAGTGTCATGGTGAGAGGGCTGTGCTCGAAGAGAAACTGCAAACCAACAGTGGAGAGTCAGAACATCTGGGTTGCATCCCTGGCATAGTCACTGTGGTCATCGTGTGATCTTAAGTCTAAGTGGGCAATGCTTGCTGCCTGTTTCACCGGAAGCTCCCTCCCACTGTGACTCATATGCGTAGTCCCTGCTCCGAGCCAAGGCCACCCCCGTCTCGTGCTCATGAGATTCCGTCCACTCTCATCTCCTCCCCCAGACACTGCTCCCTGCCCTGCAACCCCCGGAACATTCCTTCTGCACTCGAACATGCTGTCATTTCTTCCATCTTAAAAAGTCCCTCCCTCGACCTCACTTTTCCCTCCAGCTACCACAGCATCTCTCTCCTTCCCTTTATAGAGAAACTACGGAGACCTCTTTCCTGAAGTCAGACCACACTGAAGCCTAGACCCTTCAGTTTGAATTGTTCAAATCATTACAGATTTTTGGCAATGTATTCATTGCCAACTCAGTACTGTTTGGACCACTTACCTTCTTAACCATCCCCCCTGATTGTTCTTCAATTAATGCTAAGTAAAACTGTAATTCTTCCTCATTTAGTATCTTCAGAGCGACAGACTGAAATTTCACATTCACAGTGATGTGGTCTGTAAAACCAACAGTCTCAAACTCTGGTGGGTCCAAAGGCAGTGCTTAGAAAACAAAACAAACCCCAAGGTCAGTAAATAAATAGCATAACCGTAATGATACCATTGTCATGATACAACCATACCTCTTTACAACTGTCTTTTAATTCCCCGTGGCCCTCGTTGAGGTGTGGGTTATATATATTTTTTATTGGTGAAAAACTGAGAACAATAAAAGTGAAGTGATTTGTTTACTATTACCACAAGAAATGGAAGACAGATTTGGGGATGAAAGTCAGTATTTCCCCAATGTTCAGGGTGTATTCTAAACACAAGAGTGAAAATGACTTCTTCTCATATAATAATAATAATAATAATAATAATAATAATAATACATAAACATTGCAGAAATATCAGAAAATACAGATAGGATTGTCCCTGAATGTGGTTAAGTCTCTTTCGTCCATGCTGTACATGTGTACATATATCCACACATATAAAAACTGAACTAGTGTACACACACACATACACACACACACATCTAAACTAAAATTAAGTCATTCTTACACTGTTTTGCATGGTATATGTTTTCACTTAATTTATTTCATAAACATATTCATGCATGTTTATCTACATCATTACCTGGCAAACTATGGCCCGTGGGTTAGATTTTGCACAGCCTGCAAGTTTGGAATGGTTGTTATTTTTGAAAGGGTTGTGAACAAATGAAGGATATGTGACAGAGACCATACATGGCCCACAAAGTCCAAAGTGTTTCTTCTCTGGCCCTTTATAGAAAGTCACTGACCCTGATTCTTCCTCATAATTTTTCACAGCTAATTCTATTCCACTAAGTGCTGTCCCATGATTTAACTGATTCACTCTTTTGAACATTTAGATTGGCTCTAAGTTTTCTGAATAGAATCTATACATCAATGAGTATTCTTAGAGCTCAATCTTTGCATTTGGCTGTAATCATTTCTTTAGGACAAATTATTAGAGGAATTCTGGATTAGAGCAGGCACATGCTAAGCTTTTCAATACATACTGCCAGATACCTTCAGAAAGGCTGTGTCAAATCACGCTCCCTGCATTTCCTCTAAATCTGGGTATTTACATATTTTTAATATTTACCATTTTGAGTCTTGAAAAATGGTATCTCATTACTATTTTAATATACATTCTTTAATGGTCTGAGTACCATGTTTTATAAGTTGGGCTATTTCTTTTCTCTGTGGACACATACACAAATAGGCAATTCCACAATTCCAGAGACTCTCGTAAGTATCTAAGTTTGCTACAGCAGGATTCAGTTGTCATCTGAATACGTGCTTTGCTAAGCACATATGTGCACATATACACCTACACAGCCTTTAACAGGGCCCTGAAGTCGAATCTTTCTCTTGGAAACAGGCTGCAGATCAGGACACTGAAGAAGTGATGGAGTCTAGCTGACAGCCACTGCCAGCTGCTCTGTAGCTGTTAACACAAGTGCCAAAGGGAGCTGACTCCAGTTGTAGGGAAAGAAAGAGAGGGCAGACCCGCTCTTGGGATCCAGTCTTCTCTGAGTCTGGGCCCCGCGTGTGCACACACCTGGGCGTTCACACGTGCAAGAGCTACGGGGCTCTGCTCTGGGGCAGGGGCTGAAGTGTTAGGAAAACATTGGCCCAGGGAGTTGTGACAGCTCTTACAGGCCATCTGAACCCCGTTTCCCACTTCCCGTCGGGTTGTGAAACAAAGCAAAAAGTAGCAGCTTCTACACACCAGAAACGAACACAACACTGTAAATCAACTATACTTCGATAAAAAATAAATTCAACAGAAAAACAGCAGCTACTACTGCCTGAATGCCTGCCTTGTACAGGCATGGATGCAAAGGACAGGTTAGCATTGCACTTTTTGGAGAAGAAAACGGAGGCTCAGAGAAGAAAAGTCACCACTCCACGGTTACAGAGTTGGAAGTAGCAGAGCCAGGAGGTGAACCTTAGCCCTGCATCTAAGACACCTCTGTAGAACTTCCTACTTCACGGCAAAGCACATAACGATGATATTGGTGATGATGATGAAGATAATAAAAAAGATCGACTCACTGTCCATTGCCAGGAAGAAAGAGCCCATACAACTGACCAGAGCTGCATTCCCTCTGAATCCAACAACTTTGGGGATGTACATCTCTGTCATGTTTACCCACACATCTGTTAGGTCACAGAATGATCTTGTGATATTCGTACAGTCCCCAACGATCTTCATATCTTCTTGTTTACTTTGAAAGGCAAAGAAATGGTAAAGGAAAACTTTAGCATTTATGTGACGAGAATCCATTAACTGCAAACCCCACTTCCACATTCTTGTCTAGCTCTGCTCAAACATCCCTGTGTTGTCATCTGCCCTCACCACCTTACTTCAAATGGCACACCTTACCCTGTGCCCCCCACCCCTCTCTCTTGATCCCTCTTTCCTGTCTCTATTTCTCTTCATACCATTTGCCACCGCCTGCCCCATTGTATCTTTGTTTACTGATATCTCTGCCTCCTTTCAGAATGTCTGCTCCAAGAGAGCAGGGATTTTGCTTCACGGTTTGACCCCTGGCATGTAGTAGGTGCTCAGTAAATATTTGCTCTATGAATGAACGAGCAAATGTTGGGCGTTCATGGCAGAGGCCCCAGATCTCCCTGCCCCTACAGGACAGTCATGAATGCCCCTCGCTGAGACCCCCTCTCTCTCGGGCTGAGGACCACGTGGTCCAGTCCTAAGTCAGCCTGTGCTATATGGGGACAACACAGACATCTGCTCCCTTAAGCTTCAGAAAGGTAGGTGGGTGATACATGTGACTGCCTAACGCAGGGAGAAACTTAACGACTTTAGCAGGTGCCAAAGAGAAACCCACAAGAGGCCCTCCAGTGGGTCAGTCAGCAGCAGCAAAGAGCTATAAGCCAGATAAACAGCCAACAAAAGGACACCCCGAAGGGCTACTGGATCAAAGTAATGGCTTAGGAGGGTGACTGTTAGACGTGGGAAGAAGACAGCCAAAGAGGGCTCCGTCCATTAGGTCATGAGTCCCTCAGCAGCCCCTAAGTAGGAAGATTAGCACAGAGAGGCTGCACTCTGCGTTGGTTAGTGACCAAGCCAGACTTTGGACCTGGGCCTGTCTTAGTCTGGGCCAGGCAGCTTTCTGATGTGCCACATGCCTCCCTGAGTAAAGGAAAGTAAACACAACCCATCAATATGGTCACCAGATCTTTGGACTTCTGTCCTCAGAAAATGCAGCACTTTTCAATACCCAGACTTACTGAGTCAGAGAAATAATTGTGAAAAACAGAAACAATCATTATTTCGCTTCTGAGGCTTTGACATGGAGAAATTAGCTTTGGTTCTAAATGCAAGCTTTGTCAAAAATAACTTTGGGTTGTTAAAGTATTCAGTGTAATTAAAAATGGATGGGTCTTTTGTCTTTAGACTTTTAAAGCTCTGATTAAAAAACCGAAATTGAGAAGGGGCAAAAGAGGGGGAGAGAGAGAAAAGCTCTATCACAAGTAAGATCACCTCTTCCCCACTCCCCACATTATAGAAAGATAATATATTTAGCAAGAGAAAAATGAAATGTCAAACCAACCTCATGATGGTGTACCATAATGTATAGTGAGTTGGTACAATTGAATGGTTTTTTAATTTCCACGATAAGATTGACTGCAAATTTCGTAATGTCATCTTTAAAGTGCAAGATTCATCTGAAAAATCTAAAGGGAACAAGAGGAAAAAAAAAAAAAAGAAAGAAAGAGAGATTGAAATCTGGAGCCCAGCGTTGTATCTTGGTCACTGTTCAAGCTGTCCCTTGGGATCTGGAGGCCGAGACTTCTAGCAGAGAAGCCCTCCCAAGAGCCCTGGGATCTTGGAAACACAGAAGGAACTGGTTTTGCTGGACACGAGAAATGAGCTAATACAATTAATAGATGAGCAACACATCGTCAGGGTGGACCAGCTCAGGAAACAGGAACTTGGCACTGTGTAAACAGAATTTGGGCTCACCCAATTGTCACTGACTCTCAGCGGCTGTTTGGATCAAAACAATCTATGTCATCCTGGGCCACCCCATCCTCTCAAGTCAACCCTCGACCCCTCCTCCAGTCCCCCTAAGTGGCTTGGTCCACGGCAAGCTTTCCCTCCTCTGAATTCCCCACTGTGCTTATTCCCTATCACAGAGAGGAGAGGGAGAATGTGTGTCCAGATTGAATCTTCCATTTCATCCCCAAGCCTATGCTGAAGTGTTGATAGGTGCTATTAACAAACCCATTTTACAGACTGTGAAATTGAGAAGTTGAGTTATGTAACGTTAGGTAGCTGGGAAGTAGCAGCAGCAAAGGAGACTTCACAGCTACATTTGTCAAACCCTGCCCTATATGGTTAAAGTTTCAAAAAGCATCTAAGTTTCCTATGGTTAGGACCTGGGCCTTTGCTTTTTGGTTGCCAAATCTTCATCCCCCAGGGCTCATCACAAGGCTTGGATACATATTTAATGCATAGTGATGTTTTGTGGACAGGTTTATATGCAGGTAAGAAATTTAGTTTAAAAAAATGTGTTTTCCCTTATCTGGTACCAGGTACCAGGTACCAGGTGGAAGAACGCAAATGAATGGGAAATTATGTCTGGATGACTTTTTGTTTGGCCCAGTCTGTGTCTCCTCATTCTTCTATTAGTGAGAATATTAAGAGGCGAATATTCTTTTAAGGGGTTTAAAGATTAACTCTAGTGTTAATTTCTTATAATAGTTTTATGAGACAAATGTGAAAACCAGTATTGGCTAAATTCTCCTTTAACAGGGAAAGTTTTGTGTTTGTTTTGTTTTGTTTTGTTTTGCGGTACACGGGCCTCTCACTGCTGTGGCCTCTCCCGTTGCGGAGCACAAGCTCCGGACGCGCAGGCTCAGCGGCCATGGCTCACGGGCCCAGCCGCTCCGCGGCATGTGGGATCTTCCCGGACTGGGGCACGAACCCGTGTCCCCTGCATCGGCAGGCGGACTCTCAACCACTGCGCCACCAGGGAGGCCCAGGGGGAAAGTATTTGAGGAAAAAGATTCAAACAAAATGGCAACGGATCTGGGATCAGGAAGCAAATTTCCCACACTTTTGACTTCTAAATGGTCACTCCAACACTCTGACCCTTACACAAAATTTTGTCAAGTCAAGAAAAATCTCTTACCAGTCAAAACATACGAGATACCAAACATGAGGCTGATGTGCACTGGGAAGAAGAAAAACATGTTAGACAAGCGACAACACTTTCACCAGGTTCAACTGACGATTGCTACTCTGAGTCTGGGATTCTTCTTCACAGATGTATTTATATTGGATTGAGACTTTTCTTGCGCAAAAGAAAAAAGCTCAAGTAAACAGTTCTTAGAGAGCTGACTTTGGTATCAGCAGCTCATTGTCTAAGGATGTTTCGTCCTGACTGGATCCAAAATAAGATGTTTGGAAGCTGATACTAGTCATGAGGGTTGGCTGGTTGAGGGACTGTCCTGAGAAGCAGTCATCTGTCTGGAACAATTCTCAGAATATGAATAAGCATGCTGCTAATTAAAAAACTTCCAAGGTAAAGATATTTACCAGGGTTGGTGGAAGAAGAAAGGTCTTGGTGATGGGAAGTGGGGATTCTCATTCGTTTCCTGGATGTCACCACGACTTGGCGAGTCGGGGGGCGGCTTAGGGGCATTTTTAGTAGGTGGGGGCCCAGGGCTGTCATATACTCTCCAATGCATGGCACTTGTCTGGGGAGAAGTGTCCCACTCATGGATACCTTACTGATAAACTATGGAACAGATGACACAGGGATACTGAAATAGAATCAAAAGAATGGTAAAGAAAAGGCACAAATGAATAGGGCTATGGAAAAAGAAATCAATAATAAAGGAAGTGTGGAAACCAAAGTTCAGGGATGACTTTTTGGTTTTGTGATGAGGAGGGAGATAAGGCGTCTGGCCTCTTTCCAAATGTAGGAGTAGAGTGATAAACTCCACCCTGGATTAGAATGAGGGTATTAAGGGAAAGTACTCTTCAAATAACAGTGAGCCTCACCCCGTTCATTACTGAGCCTTAAGTCAATTATTATTTGTTTGTTTTCCTAAAACAACAGTAGGGCAGAAACCCATTGTGAATCAAACCATTAACGTTTGTTTCCTATCTACATTCCAATTGGCTCTTGACATTGGGCAGCTGATACTGGATCCTCAAGGCAGGGAAATCAATTGGCTACTCCCTAACAGGGTCCCTGGCAATGGAGCTATGAGAAAAGTAACACTTACCCATGGGATACAAATTAAGTGGTCCAACCGCTGAGACATTCTGGCTCAAAAGCATCTTTGTTATCTTATACGTCCTTTCTTTACTTTCACATCTGAAAAGCAATCAATATTAGGTGATCAAAATTCTGAAGTGTCTAATTAAACTGCAAAGATAATGGGCAAAGACAAGACAATGAAAGATCAGCAGGAAATTCCTGATTCCAGGCTTCCTCTGCCCTTCTGGGAGCTGGATCATGTACCCCATTACACCAGCAGCTTTACCTCAGCTTCTGGGACCAATTCCCTACCTAGGCAGGTAGAAATTTTAAGTTTAACTTTTGAACAGATAACACCAAAATTTTGGTTCCAAAATTTTAAACATATAAAAAAGTAAATAGTGAAAAGTCTTGCTTCCTTCAGAAAACTATATTTATTTGTTTTTTTGGTGAGTCCTTCAGAATTTCTTCATGCATAAGCAAAAACAAACATGTACTCTTATCCCCCCACCCTTTTTTTTTTTTTTACACAGAGATAGCATATACATTCCCTGTCCAATTCCTGCTTTTTCTACTTAAAAATATATTTGGGAGCTCTTTCTACATCAGCACCAAAGAGAATTTCCTTGTGTTTTTAAATAGTTGCATAGTCTACTCTATGGACATACCATGATTTATATAATCAGTCCCCACGGCGAACATTTGAGTGGCTTCCAACTGTTTCTGCAATGGATAATCTTGGAAATGCCTTATTCTGCACATGTCAAGTCTAAGTGTGAGAAAGCTTCCCAGAAGTAGGACTGCTAGGCCAAAGGGTGTATCAGTCAGGGTCCCAGCAGGAAACAGCCCATTCAAGTTAGGATCATTTGAGGAAGAGTTTAATCAAGGGACTATTTACAAATGTGTGAGCCAGATGCAGGCCAACCATAAGGAAGAGTGTAGTATCTGAAACTAACAACGGCAGGGGTTCTTATCATCCTGGGTTTGAGGTGCAGGGGGAAGATATCAACACTGGAATTTGGAAGGAGAGAATCCTGTCTGAGGAGCTAGGATGTAAGCCGACCCTAGGTGACTGTGCAGCGAGGGGGCTGACGGATAAACATTCCTCTCTGTCTTCTCTTAATTGGGGCTCCCCAGTGGCTGAACCCAATCAGAAGTCACAGGACAAGGCTGCGGGCAGCTGTACCCATACAAGACAGGATCCCAGGGCACAGTAAAGGGCGGGGAAGGTGGAGGCTGGGTTTGCATGGGGCAGACAGAAGAGACCTGGCACCAAGGGGCCATTTGTAATTTTTCTTGTTTTTTTTTTTTGGCCGCACGGCGTGTGGCTTGTGGGATCTTAGTTGCCCGACCAGGAATCGAACCCGTGCCCTCTGCAATGAAAGTGCGGAGTCCTAACCACTGGACCACCGGGGAAGTCCCTGCATTTGTAATTTTGATAGAAACAGTCACACTCTCGCTGCTTGTGGCTGTACCAATGTACACAACTGCCTGCGACGTGTGAGAATTTCTGCTTCCCCACAAAGAAAGAGCTTGTGGGGATGAATAATGATTATGATCATGATAACCATCAAGCTCTTGGATTTCTAAAAATCAAATTCATAAATGCAAAGTTGTCTTCGGACTAATATTCATTTTGTATTTCTCTTACTCTGTGTAAGATTGAGCATGTTTTCATATATGGAAGAGCTATTTCCTTTCTTAACTGTCTGTATCTTTGTCCATTTTTCTATTGAGTTGTTGCTTTTTTTTCTTATTGGTTTGAAGGAGCTTTTTAAGTATGAGGGAAACTGGCCCTTTGTGATATGGATCACATCTTTTTTTATTTTTCTCTGCCGTTGTCACTTTTCTCTGTCATTTGTCCTTTGATTTGCCTGTGCTATTTGTGTTTTTTAAACCATGCAGAAACTTCTGGGTTCTATGCTTTCAGATTTAAAGGTATTTTCTTTCTTAGCACCTGCATTTTGAGTTACAGTTAGAAAGTCTTCCTCCCTCCAAGGTGAGAAAGGAAGTCTTCAAACATTTTAAGGAACCCCCAATCGGTCTCATTCTTTCTCTCCCTCAGAGCTTTTGTCTCCCTCCATCCAAGCAACTGGGTATTCTTCAGTCCCCCAAAACACTGACGCAGCATCAGGCCCTGAGTCCAAATGAAAATGGGAGCATGCCTTGAAGTAGCAAATTCAAGAAGCAAACCAGACTCAGGAAGGTAGCAAGGAGGAAGAGAGGGTCCCCCCAGGCACACAGCCAGCCCAAGAAGCACTCTCTCATGCACAGGGATACTCAGGGCCAGTGCCACTCCCCACAGGTGCACACATGCACTTGCACCTGAAGGATGCTGGGAACCCTCTCCTGTTGCCACCCAGCACACCAGCCTGGGATGGGCTCTGGGAAAATCAAACCCTGAGTCTCCCCTTTCCAAGGATCTGCTATCCCAATCCACAGCGTGCTGGTGACGCTGAAGTGTCTTTAAACCTCTGCTCCTGGCCACGCTATGTACCTGAATCAAGGCTGACCTAGAAACTTAACCCACGATGGACCAGCTAGTCATGCCCTGGGTGAGGCGGGCCGGGGACAGCTTCCAGTCTGCCTGGCCTACCCTCCCTGTACACATGCCAGGTGGGCATCAGTGCAACATGGGAGTCTCCCACGATGCAACCCAGCTGCTGTCCCCATGAAAAGAGTGTCAACAGTCAAGGGGTGTAGAGAGAGAGGCCAGGCAGGGTCCCCATCCTGCAGAGAAGGGGCGAGTAAGACCCAAGTGTGAACCGAGACTCCAAGCCTACCATGTGTTCCACTGTCCCACCAGATTTCACTAACAAAACACAAGTTCAAAGATAAAATGATGAAGAATTTCAAGACAACCACAGGAGAGCAATCAACCAAGTGTGGGACTCTTCTACATGCAGGGTCCCTGGGGACTGTAGCCCTGGCTGCAGTGATGAGAGTAACCAGAGCTTCAGGAAGCCTGATCTGTTTGGAGTCGGGGAGAGTTTTAAGGAGCTTCATGAACAAATCCAGGCAGGATGCCAAGATGGGAAATTAGATTTTCCAAGCAAGCAAGAATCTAGTACCAGAAACCTAACTGGAAGTGGAGTATGAGTCACCAGGAACAAAGAGAGGAAGGAGGCGTCCCCTGGCCCAGCGTAGGAGAGCGGGACTTCTAATTGTGTAGTTGTGTGTGTACTTCTCAGCTGCTGAAGACGGGGAAGGTTTTGCAGATGCAGAACAAAGGCAAAGATGTGCTACCATCAGAACAAAACAGAGGGACCAGAGGCCACAAGACAGATGACCAGGTAACAGGGGAGTCACACGCAAAGTGGCATCCTACAACCCTGGTGTGCCCAGCACCTAGGGAATGTCCACAACCGTGCAGGCCCTCTGCTGAGGAGTAATGATGGGAGATGACATCACATCTCACAAAGATATCTCTGTGGATGTTCTGAATGGATACAATATTATGGGATAAGTTGAGGTGCCTGGATAGCTCATGGGTGGTAGGTGGCAATTTTGACTTGGAATCTTTTGGATTTCTCTAGAAAACCCTGGGTGAGACCTGATAGTGTGATAGTCAAGAGGAATTTTTAATGTGTTTTTAGCTTGAATTCAAGTCTGCTATTTTGTGTGCTATGAAATGCCAATTGTAATTCGGTGATTCTTCATTTGGATTAAATGCTCGTATTTGCATTTAGATCTGGCTTTTGCACAATATAAAGGAGAATGGTAAAATTCATGCTAGTAATTAAATTTATGTTTTTTTACTTAGAATGACCTTCAATAGAAAAAAAAGGGCAGGTTGAGAGACACCATTGAAGAAAAGAAAAAGCTTTATATTTTAGTACCTTTGGTGGTATTTTTCCTACTTTTTAATCCAATGGGGCCCTGAATTTTTTTTTTTTTTTTTTTTTTTGCGGTACGCGGGCCTCTCACTGTTGTGGCCTCTCCCGTTGCGGAGCACAGGCTCCGGACGCGCAGGCTCAGCGGCCATGGCTCACGGGCCCAGCCACTCCGTGGCATGTGGGATCCTCCCGGACCGGGGCACAAACCCGTGTCCCCTGCATCGGCAGGCGGACTCTCAACCACTGCGCCACCAGGGAAGCCCCGGGCCCTGCATTTTAATTTTGCTCTGGGCCTTGCAAATTCTGCCACCAGCCCAGCCTGTAGTTCACTGCTGCCTGACAAGAAACCAAAGCCTTAGGTTGAATTCAAGGCTGCCACCAGCCTTTCCAGTGTTCCCACTACTGTCCCACACAAGTGCCGAGCTCTGGGCAACACACCACATCCTGCTCTGACACTCCCATCGCCACCCACCCTGCCCCCTCCCCGACTCCCCACCCAGCAATCCTTGCCATTGCTACCCAAACAAAAAACTACCCATTTTTAAGGCCCAGCTCAAAGAGATGCAACCTGGGCAAAGTGATTCTTCTCTGAATTTCAACTCCTCCTAAACAAACAGACAGCCAGACAACCCTCACGGAACTTGCTGCCCCCTATTCTCCTGGTAGAGAGCAGAATGCTGTCTTTTCTCCTACCCGGCACAGCCTGACACCTGGCGCATCTTTGCCAATCAATGAATGAATGGATTCAGAAAGACTCTACAAATAAAACTACATACTTTTCCTCCTGGAAATTAAACAAATAATAATACAAAAAAAAGCACAAAGAAGAAAGTAACAATCATCTTTATTTTTACCACCAAGCACCAACCATTGTTTACATCTTGGCATATTTGTTTCTAGTTTATGTCTTGTTTTGGTAAAAATACTTCTTACGTGCTCATTAAAAAAATTAAAAATAATGTATAAAAGTAAAATCCCAGCATCCTGATATTTCCATCATTAACATTAGGTGAACAGAATCCCAGAGATCTTTCTATGCATAGACACACACAACACACACACTCACACAGATGTTTCTGTCTAAATTTAATTTTACTTGGAACAAAACTGAAGCAAAGGCTGAAGAAACTGTTGACATTTAAATTATTTCCATAAGAAAGAATAGCTCCCTAAAATATCCCTCTAAAGTTAAAGAAAATTACAAAAGACATTAGGAAGTTGGAATATGATCTGTTCACAGCATTCTAACTGTTCGACCCTGTTTACCGATCCATGCTTCCAGAGAGAACTAGGACTTCCTTGGTGGTGCAGAGGGTGGGAATCAAGTCATTTCCTGCGACAAGCAGGTCAAACCTTATCACTGATGCGCACATCACGAGGAAACGTTTTCTTTAGAGCAAATTTTGCTATGGCCTCCCTTTCACCCCTTTTGTCTCCAAGCCAGAACCGTAGGGGGGAGGATACTTTGAAACCTGTCCAAGATGCAGGACAAGTGACGGAAGGCCTGTTGGTCTCAGCCGCCGGGGTCAGTTAGTGTGACACCTGGGGGCGGGGGGACTCCAGGCCTCTCGCTCGCTGCACCTGCGTCTGCACCTCCCACCTCGTTCCGCTCAGTTTCTAAGACTTTCTGCCAAACAAAAGCAAGGAAATCAAACAAACATTAAAAGAGAGAGAGAGAGAGAGAGACAGACAGACAGACGGGACATCCAGAGTTTCTCAAAGCCATCGCTAGCCACACAAGTGGGTTGATGGACCCAATTAACTGGGTTTAACTGGTTTCTCTGGTCAGGGTTGAAAGGCGAGCGTCGACTCGCACCCGGTTCCTCATTCCTTCCCGACCCTGGAGGGGGACCCACTCCTGTCCCCGCGACGCTGTCCCATCGCCCCGTCCTCCCTCCAGCTTCCAAGCGATGGGTCTGGAAGGACATAGGACACTCCAGCTCCGGTTGCCCCTCCGTGACCCTCTCCCGCCCGGGAACAAGGGATGGCTAAAGTCAGTTTGCGCTCTTGGAGGGCGGGCGGAAAACCCCGGACCGGAGACCCGAGCCGGTAACCCAATTTTGCAAGGCGCTGTGGCTCGAGAGGAGTTTGACTTTTGAACTTGACAGTGGCTCTCATCTCGCAGCGGCCCGCGACCCCGGTGTGGCAGGTGGTGGAGCCGCAGGGCTGGGCGCGTGAAGACGGCTCCCAGGAGGGGCGATGAGCGCGGGACGGCCGGCCAGGGCCGAGAGCAGCGCGGCCGCGGGGGCCAGTCAGTGGACGCACTCCAACGACCCGCCGGGCCGCGGTGGGGGGGGCAGGGGGCGGCCCCCGGGAGAAGGGCGGCGGCAAAACACCCACCGGCCCGGAGCGCCGGCGGGAGCCCGTGGAATCCGGGTCGGGGGAGAGACAGGAACCTGGAGAGGGATTCCGGGAAGCGGCTGCGGGGAGACGGCGTTCGCCCGGTCCCCGCCCCCTGTCCCCGCCACTCCAGTAGCCCCGCGTTACCTCGGCCGTTTGGCCTCGCCGTTGTCCTCGGGGTGCGAGCCTCGGGCGCACCCTCCGCAGCCCGGCTCCGCCGCCACCCCTCCGCACCCCTAGTCGGCGCTCGCTACCAGGATGTGCGCGGCTGGCGGCGCTTCGGCAGCGACGGCCGTCGTGGGGCAAAGGCGAGAGAAGTGGCGAGGTGGTGACCCTCACCCTCTGCTCCGAGGATGCTCCGGATAGGTCCTCGGGGTCTCCTCCCAGAGAGGTGGAGCAAGTCTTTAGCGCGGGTGCGCGCGCCGAGCGCCGGCCCCCAGCGGAGAGCTGGTGCCCGGGAGGGGCGGGGACACCAGGTCTTGGTAATTTACCCAGATTTATTAAGACGGCGCCTTCCGCCGCCACCCCTCCTCCATGTAAGCTCCACTGGGGAAAAGAAAAAGGATTTTGGCTTTTGTGTTTACAGCAGTATCCTCAGGGGCTGGAACAGTGCCTGTCACTTAGAACAATGCCTGGCACATTTAATCCACTCAGTAAAAATGTGTTGAATGAATGAATGAACAAAAGACCGAACGGGCTCTCTGCTGCACCACCCCCTCTTTACTAGTTCCACAAACTGCTCAGATCATAATTCTCCAATCAATAAAACAGGGATAAAAATAACTATCATGAGTTGTAAAGGCTTGGTATAGTTCCAGGCTCAAGCAGAACTTTGTAAATATGGTAAATATTGGCTCCCTCCCCCTTCTCTGTGGGTCTTTCCTCTGTGTTCCTGGTTGCCCAGTCCTCCACTGATCAACGTCTTTGGGGGTAGGTAGAGAGGAAAGACAGTCCCTCATTATTTTGTTTACCTATCATTTATATCCCATCAATTTCCAAAATAGAACATGAGGTAGCTTTCAGTAAAATGTATGTAAATTTTAAAAAACGTATTTCTATTTATTTTTTGGCCGTGCCAGATGCAGGATGCTAGTTTCCCAACCATGGTTGGAACCGTGCCCCCCCACCCCCCCAGAAATGGAAGGTCGGATTCTTAACCACTGGACCACCAGGGAAGTCCCAAATGTATGTATATTTTAAACATATAAAGCTACTGAAATGTACATGTTAAAATCCGTTTGAAGGAGAAGAAAAAGAAAAAACAACTAACCATCTAGGTAATTCTAACTGAGAATTCAGTTTCACTTTCAGTGTTCTGACAAGGGAGGAGGAGTATGATGTTTCACACTTTCTGTAGATGTTAAAAAAGAACATTTTCATCCATCAAATTAACTAACATTTGCTGTTGCCCCTCTGTACAAAAGGCACAGAGATGATCATAAGAGGATGTCAGACTGCTTCACATGTTAACCCTTCGTCTCCAAGAGGAGCAGAATTTCCACCAGCCCCAGAAAACCTGACAGGAACTCATCATGGGGCCTTGGTGCTCACAAAAGACATTCGACATTGAAAATATTTTCAGCAGCAGTTTAAGAGAAGATGCAGAAATAGTCTCTGAAAGTGGAGGAAAGCCAATACAAAATTGCATGTACCTTTTTATAAAGACATATGCATACATTACAACTAAAAATATATCAAAATGTTAACTATGACTAATTGAAGATTGGGTGATTATATATGATTATTTTTTTCTTTTTACGTTCTACATTTTCTAGGTAAAAATTTTTACTTATACAATCAGGGAAAAGATTTGTTTAAAAACAAATGCTGGACTTCCCTGGGGGCGCAGAGGTTAAGAATCCACCTGCCAATGCAGGGGACATGGGTTCGAGCCCTGCTCTGGGAAGATCCCACATGCCGTGGAGCAACTAAGCCCGTGCGCCACAACTACTGAGCCTGTGCTCTAGAGCCTGTGTGCCACAACTACTGAGCCCGCGTCCCACAACTACTGAGCCCGCGTGCCACAACTACTGAAGCCCGCGTGCCTAGAGCCAATGCTCTGCAGCAAGAGAAGACACCGCAGTGAGAAGCCTGCGCACCTCAACAAAGAGTAGCCCCCGCTCTCTGCAACTAGAGAAAGCCCACGTGCAGCAACAAAGACCCAACACAGCCAAAAATTAAAAAAAAAAAAGCAAATGCTGTCCACCCCAAGACGTAGAGTTTAGAATTTGTCACTCCACTCTTCACAAGAGAAAAGTTGAACCAGTGGTAAAATCAACTCTTCTTAGATCCATTAGTGAATTGAGGTCACAGGGCAAACTGCAGCCCCCAAAACTGGAGAGACGGGCAAATGCAGAGAATCAGTGGACAAGGAACAGAAGCCTCAGAAAACAGGAAAACAAACCGTGCTTGACTTACTGCTGGAGGCTGAGCATGGACTAGCTTGAGAGTTAAAAACTCCTGGGGAAATATCGGCCCAGATGTAGAGCTGGCGGTGCCTGAAGGCGTGTCTGACGCGGAGCTGGGCGAGGTAGAGAGTAGGGGGCAGTGGTCGGGATGGTGGGAGAAGGAGGAGGGGGCGGCCAATCACTTAAAATTGGTGCCAAAGCAGGACCAGAAGCCTAAATTCCAGGAGGGTGAGAGAGTGCTGTGCTTCCATGGACCTCTTCTTTATGAAGCAAAGTGTGTAAAGGTGGCCATAAAGGATAAACAGGTGAAATACTTTATACATTACAGTGGTTGGAATAAAAATTGGGATGAATGTGTTCCAGAAAGCAGAGTACTCAAGTACGCGGACACCAATTTGCAGAAACAACAAGAACTTCAAAAAGCCAGTCAGGAGCAGTATGCAGAGGGGAAGGTGAGAGGGGCTGCCCCTGGAAAGGAGACTTCTGGTCTGCAACAGAAAAATGGTGAAGTGAAAACAAAAAAGAACAAGCAGAAAACACCTGGAAATGGAGATGGGGGTAGCACCAGTGAGACACCTCAGCCTCCTACAAAAAAGGGCCCGAGGAGACCCGACTGTTGAAAATGAGGAAATATTCATGAATAGAGTTGAAGTTAAAGATTCCTGAAGAACTAAAACCATGGCTTGTTGATGACTAGGACTTAATAACCCGGCAAAAACAGCTCTTTTATCTTCCTGCCAAGAAGAATGTGGATTCCATTCTAGAGGATTTTGCAAATTATGAGAAATCTTGAGGAAACACAGATAATGAGTATGCTGTTAATGAAACTGTGGCAGGGATAAAGGAATACTTCAATGCAATGTTGGGCACCCAGCTACTCTACAAATTTGAGAGACCACAGTAGGCTGAAATCCTCGCAGATCACCCTGCTACGCCTATGTCCCCGGTGTATGGAGTGCCACATCTACTGAGATTATTTGTATGTATTGGAACAGTGTTGGCCTATACACCTCTGGATGAGAAGAGCCTTGCTTTATTACTGAATTATCTTTATGATTTCCTAAAATACCTGGCAAAGAACTCTGCAACTTTGTTTAGTGCCAGGGATTATGAAGTGGCTTCTCCTGAGTACCATCGGAAAGCTGTGTGAGATGCTTTTACTCACTCATGTTTGGATCTCTGTAAACACATTTTTGTTTCTTAGTGCTTCTCTTGTACAAATGATGTACTTTGGAAATGTTAGTGTATAAAAGAAGTGATGTTTGTTTTCTGTTTGATTTTAAACAGCAAATAAAAGGGGTTACAGCTCCTTTTATCTTTTCTTTTTTTTTTTTTTTTTCATTTCAAAGTTGCTACCAGTGTATTCAATGATGGACAACAGAGAGACGTACTGTAGAGTGTTTTATTGCTTAGTTGACAAAGCTGCTTTTTTTTTTTTTTTTGCAGTACGCGGGCCTCTCACTGTTGTGGCCTCTCCCGTTGCAGAGCACAGGCTCTGGACGCGCAGGCTCAGCGGCCATGGCTCACGGGCCCAGCCGCTCCGCGGCATGTGGGATCTTCCCAGACTGGGGCACGAACCCGCGTCCCCCGCATCGGCAAGCGGACTCTCAACCACTGCGCCACCTGGGAAGCCCAACAAAGCTGCTTTTGAATGCTGGTGGTTTTACTCCTTTGACACTATGCGCTTTTATAATATGTGTTAATACTATATGACAAAACGCTCTGATTCCTAGTGCCTAAGGTTCAATTCAATGTGTATAACTGAACACATTCATTTGTGCTCCCCCTTTCTTTTATGGTGCTTACAGTAAAGACCCCATCCTTTGCAAGTCATCTATGTTGTTCCTTAGGCATTTTATCTTTGCTCAGATTGTCAGAGAATGGTGGCTTGTTTCATGGTTTTTGTATTTGTGTCTAATGCACATTTTAACATGATAGATGCAATACATTGTGTAGCTACCGTTTTCTGGAAAAGTCAGTCTTTTAGAAATTGTTTTTCAGATCTTCAATAAATTTTTTCTCTAAATTTCAGAAAAACAAAACAAAACAAAAAAAACCCCCCAAACTCCTGGGGACCCAGTCTTAGCGGGGTCCCCCTACTTTCTTGAGCTTTTTTCACAGGTGCCCCACCAGAAAGAAGAGAAAGCTTCCTTCCTGTTTAGCCAGATGGAGGTGAAAAGTAACCATCTGAAATACACTGAGAGTGTTCTGTTAAAAAGAAAAAAAAAAAAGCCTGCTTTCAAGGGGAATTACTTTAGCCAAGTCTACTGTGACCCAGCTCAAAGGCAATTAGACAACTCAGCCCCCTCAAACCTTCCTGTCATAAGGGGAGGAAAAACAGAGGGACAGAGGCTAGGAAACTCCTCTGAGGGTCACAGTCCAGAGGTTCAGGCTCATTAAAAAGAAAAAACAAATCCTGAAATTTAATTTTAAGATTATTGAATGTTTCCCCTCCACAAAACCTTCCACCACACCCATAAGACTCCAGTGAATTACAACTCTATTTAAGAGAGAGTTTCTAGGGAAACCCAGAGACAACAGGGAAGACAAAAAATGAAGATCCTGGAAGAAATCAAAGCCTCTGACACCTACAGGGGCAGCAAGCATTAAACACAGACTAACTCTTAACCAGATAAACATGATACTTCACAGTAAAAGATTATTTATCTCAGCTCCTGTTACCTGATACATCATGTCCAACTTGCTACAAAAAGTATAAGGGGAAAAAAAGCAGGAAAAACCCCATCTGAAGAGCCAGAGTGAGCTTGAGAACAAGACTAAGATGTGACAGAGAATCTGGAATTATCAGACTAGGTGGAGACATGACATCATGCATTCATCAAAACCCATAGAACTGTATAACACAAACAGTGAATTCTCTTCTACAAACTATTACAGCATTTGGTTAATATTAATGTATCAATATTGGCTCATCCGTTGTTACAAAGGTACCACACTAGCCCAAGATGTTAAAGATAGGGGAAACTGTGTGGAGGAGAAGAGGCCTGTGGGAAATCTCTGTACTATATGCTCTATTTTCCCATAAATAAAGTCTACTCTATTTTAAAAAAATACACATTTGTTCATGCGTTCAGAAATATTCATTGAGTACCCACCCATGCCAAGCACTCTCGCAGGTTTTGGAGTGAGTAGAGTATATGACACAAGCCAAGTCCCTGCTGTCCTCTGGAGCTTATGTTCCAGTGGGTGGGGAGGTTGGGGTGATAGTGATACAAACTATAAATAAACAAGATAACTGCAGAGTGACATGAAGACAAAACAACCAGTGGTGAGCTGGAGGGTGCCTGGCTGGGCTGGGAGGGCCTTTCTCAGCTGAGGACATCTGGGCTGAGATCTGAGCCATGAGAAGTCTGAGGCCAAGAGTTCCTAGAGGGTGGGGCTACAAAAATAGTTACTAATTACGAAGGGGACCTGAGTAGCTTTACCGTGGCAAATACTGGCAGAGGTCGTCTTAACCAAGCAATGCAATCAAACACCATCAACGATGGAACAAAGTAAAATTCCACACCACTCAACAGGGAGCAATACCCCACCTGTGACCCTTCTGTCAAATGTGCGTAACCAGAGAGAGGGACATTCTCCAAAATCTCTGGCCGCTAGTCTCCTAAAGCCACGGAGGTTAAGTTGTGACGGTCGAAGTCTGAGGAATCATTCAAGACTAAAGGAAACTAAAGAGACATGACAACTAAATGCAATCTGTGACTTTGAGACGGATCCTTTTAATCAGAGAGGGCATGACCAGTGACACTTGAAGAGGGTCAGAGGATTAGACGGTATTCATGTATCAAAGTTGAGTTACTGATTGTGAGGCTGTATTGTAGTTTATATAGAAGTGTGTTCTTGTTTGTAGGAAATAAACACAAAAGTTTTTAGGGGTGATGAGGGCGCCAGAAAATGGTTCAGAGATAAAGGTCTCTGTACTGTACTTCAACTTTTCTGTAAGTGTGTGATTGTTTAAGAGTAAAATTTTATTGAAGATGTACCAAGAAGGAAGCAGCGAGGTAATACAATGTTGGCTCTTTGTGGAAAGGTATGAGCTGGAATTATAAATTTGCACATCATCAGCAAAGAGCTGAAATGTTAAATAATCAATTGTGTGGGGTCACCTAAAGAGCAGATGGAGAAGACAGATGAGGACCGGGCCCCTGGGTCTCACCAGTGTTTAGATGGCCAGGAGGGAAGCAAGGCAAAAAAAAAACAAGCAAAAAAAAGTCATACATGGTCACTGTGGTTGGGAGGAAACCAAGAGGCTGGATGTCATGGAAGCTGAGAGAAGAGAATTTCTTGATCACTTCTGTTGAATGTGTTGAGGGGTTAAGTAAAACTATCTAGTGACCAGGTCTTTGCCACTCAGAGGCTGCCGGTAATCTCTTGATAAGAGCTGTCTCAGCGGAGCCCAGTTAGAGAAGAGGCTGAATAATGGCTCCCACAGATGTCTACCTCCTGATCCCCAGAATCTGTGACTATGTTAACTGATGTGGTAAAAGGGGCTTTGCAGATGTGATTAAAGATCTTGAGAAGGGCAGATTATCTTGGATTATTTGGGTGGGCTCAGGGTAATAATGAGGCCTATATAAAAGGGAGGCAGGAGGATCAGAGTCAGAGAAAGAAGATGTGAGGACAGAAGGAGAGGCCAGACATTGGAAGATGCTTTCCTTGAAGACGGAGGATGGGAGCCGGGAGCCAGTGGATGCTGGTGGCCTTCAGAAGCTAGAAAAGGCCAGGACATGGACCTTCCCCTACAGTCTCCAGAAGACACAGCACTGCTCTCATCTGGATTTTAGGACTGACCTCCAAAACTGTAAGATAATACATCTGTTTTAAGCGGCTGAGATTGTACTAATTTCTTATAGCAGCAGTAGCAAACCGACACAGGGAGAGAGGGTTAGGAACAAAAATGAGAGGTGAGAAAGGAGAGGAAACAACTTTGAAGAAGTTTTGTTGTGACAGTCAGCAGAGGAAAGGGGTGGGAGCCAGGGTGGGCCATGGGTATTCATGGGCCATTGAGTATTTTTAATTTTTAATTAATAGACTAAATTTTTTTTTTTTTTTTTTTTTTTGCAGTACGCGGGCCTCTCACTGTTGTGGCCTCTCCTGTTGCGGAGCACAGGCTCCGGACGCGCAGACTCAGCGGCCATGGCTCACGGGCCCAGCGGCTCCGCGGCATGTGGGATCTTCCCGGACCGGGGCACGAACCCGTGTCCCCTGCGACGGCAGGCGGACTCTCAACCACTGTGCCTCCAGGGAAGCCCAATAGACAATTTTTAAAGGCAGTTTTAGACTTATAGAAAAATTGCGTGGAAAGTACAGAGAGTTCCCATCTTACCCCTCCCTCCAGTTTCCTCTATTAGTATCTTGTAATAGTGTGGTACATTTGTTACAATTGCTGAGCCAATGTGGATACATTGTTATTAACTAAAGTGCCTAGTTTACATTAGGGTTCACTCTTCATGCTGTACATTCTATGAGTTTTAACAAATGTATAATGTCATGTACTCACCATTACGGTATCACACAGAGTTAGTTTCTAAAAATGCTCTGTGCTGCATCTATTTGTTCCTCATTTTCTCCTCCTTAGCCCCTGGCAACCACTGATCTTTTTTACTATCTCTATACTTTTGCTTTTTCTAGCATGACATACAGTTGGAATAATACAGTACATAGACATTTCAGACTGGCTTCTTTCCCTTAGCAATGTTCATTTAAGGTTTCTCCATGTCTTTTTGTAACTTGATAGTACCTTTCTTTTTAGTGCTGAGTAATATTCCATTGTATGGATGTACGACAATTTGTTTATCCATTCATCTATTGAAAGACATTTTGGTTGCTTCCAAGTTTTGGCCATTATGAATAAAGCTGCTATAAACATCCATGTTGGACTTCCCTGGTGGTGCAGTGATTAAGAATCTGCCTGCCATTGCAGGGGACACAGGTTCAATCACTGGTCCAGGAAGATCCCACATGTGGCGGAGCAACAAAGCTCGTGCACCACAACTACTGAGCCTGTGCTCTAGAGCCTGCGAGCTACAACTAGTGAGCCCATGTGCCACAACTACTGAAGCCTGCGTGCCTAAAGCCTGTGCTGTGCAACAAGAGAAGCCACCACAATGAGAAACCCACACACCACAACGAAGAGTAGCCCCCGCTCGCCGCAACTAGAGAAAGACCGTGCACAGCAACGAAGACCCAACATGGCCAAACATAAATTAATTAATTAATTTTAAAAAAATCCATGTGCAGGCTTTTGTGTGAACATTTTCAACTCACGGGTAAATGTCAAAGAGCGCAATTGCTGGATTATATTTTAAGAGTTATATTTAGTTTTGTAAGAAACTACCAAATGGTCTTCCAAAGTGGTCGCACCATTTTGCATTTCCATCAGCAAGGAATGAGAGTTCTCACTTCTTCACATCCTCACCAGCATTTGGTGCTGTCAGTGTTTTGCATTTTAGCCATTCTAATAGGTGTGTAGTGGTATCTCGTTGTTTTAAAGGATGGGTATTTTTAAGATGGGAGATTACTATGCATGTTCACCATCTATTGAGAATGGTCCTATAGAGAGTGGTAAACTGATCATGGGGAAGAGAGGAGATAAAGGCAAGAGTGAAATTGTTGAGATAAGAGAGGGGAATCCAGGAACACTGGAGGGGCTGGTCTTAGGTAGAGGGGATGTTTTGCCTTTTGTAACAGGAGAAAGGAAGGCAGAGAGAGGGTAGATTTGGAGGCAAAAGATAAGAGAGTGTCCGACAACTTTTGCTTTTTGCAGGAAGTAGGTGGCAAAGTCATCTGCTGAAAATAAGTGTATGGACAATACTCTCGTATATCAAAGACTTCATAATGGGAGGGGACCTGTGAAGGAATTCCTCTGGACTGAAGAGAGCATTGATAGGGGTTTGACCCTTCCCTTCATAAAATCCACACCCCTACACCTCTCTCCTCTCCTGGGGGTGGCCACATTAGGAGTCCAAGAACTGCCTCTGGTCTCAACTCTGGCATGAACAGTTCATTGGTCGAGTTTACTTCTGAGGTCAGAGGCTTAGCTCTAACTTGCACTTGGTGGCTCCAGGCTAAGATTCTAGGTGCTGTGCTCATGATAAGCTATGAGTGCTCCCTCAGACTTGCATGGGGGACAATGCTGGAGTCAGCTCCTCCCCTGAGTCTCTGACTGAGAAACCCCCAACTGCAGTTTGACCACATGTAGCCTCTCTTTGTGCAGCTGCCCTCCTTAGCCCAGGCACGTGGAGTAAAGAAGCAGCGAGGAGCTGCTTCTTTCAACTCAGCTGCAAGCTGTCTCTACTAATAGCGGTTCAGGGCATTGCAGCCTTTGCACCTCGTTCCCCTGTGAGCAATGAAGAGTGGCTGACCCCATCACCCCAACCTCAACTAAGGGACTAAGCCACAGGCACATGACTCTTTCCCCACTTCTGATTCTCAGAATGACTCATTTCCTTCCTCTTTCCTCTGCTTTTTAAGCCAGCATTGCCCTTTATCTTGGCCCTACCCATACCCTCACCTTGTGGGGTATGTACCAGGGCCTTGTGGCCACTGCAGTTGAATGCAGTCGAGATCATGCCCCAAGCTTGCTTGAGAAATGGGTGCCACCAGGGCTTGAAAGGAAAGAAAAAGAGAAATGAGGGGATTTGAGACAACTTTCTCATCTAGAACGTGTCTGATAGACCATGTGATTCCTGAAGTCTCTTGAGACTTTGTATTGTGGCAATGAATTAATTTTACATATACATTAATAAATATCATCTAGTGTGTGACTACATAAATGTAGGTTGACTTTTAAAAAAACCCTAAACCCCATTGTTTTCTCTCGTGCCCCAAGTCTCCCAATGGCCCATGACCATCTGTTGGGAGACCTCTGTGCAGAGAAAGCTGTTGGATTCCCAGGAGACCCCGCTTTTCTACGGGAGTAGCCCAAAACGGCAGGTAGCTCATATGAGGCTGGCAAGGGCAGGTCAATGTCCTTGGGCTCACACCTAGGTCCCCGTGCGTCCCTGGGAAGCAACGACGCAGGGAGAATTCAGTCCGTGTCCACAGAGGGAAAGCTGTAAGAAACTCCAAGACAAATGCTATGAGCCCTCTTGATGGGATTAGTGCCCTCGTAAGAAGAGGGAGAGATGACAGTTTGGGGCAGAGAGAGTTGGAAGTATGGGGGTCATTGAAGAAGTTTCCAGGAGGGAATTGGCTCTATGCACCCAGAGTGAAGATGATTTCGGCTGCAAGGAAGGATTTGGAGACCAGCAGTGTGCAAATGGCAACTGATGCTGTGAGAGCAGATAAGCTACTCCAGAGAGAGTAGGGAGTAGGGCCCAGGGAGGTGAGGACAGAGCCACAAGCAACCTCAACACGTACAGAACAGCAGAGGAAGATGAGCCTGTGGGTGAGACAGGAAAGGAGGGTCATGGAGATGACAGAAAAAGCAGGGAGCTGTTGCGGCGGCCAAGGGAAAAGGATGCACGGAGGAAGTGTCCCAGAGGCAAAGGGCACCGAAATGTCAGAAGAGTTAAGGGCTGAGCAGTTAGTTGCCTGTGACCTGGTGGAGCACACGTGTTGTCCAGTTGGGAGAGCGAAAGCATGGGCTGAGGACTGAGACCAAGAAGGTAGGGGACTTGTTCGCAGGAAGTTTTGCTGGGAAAGCGTGGGAGGGAGCTGGTGTTGCAAGTGTGGGGTGTAGGTCCTGCTTCATTCTTACCCTTTTTCTCCCGCAAGTCGGAGAGCCCTGAGCGTGTTTAAAGGCTGGTGTAAAGGACCTAGCAGCCCTTGGGAGGTGCAGGCAACAGAAAACCAGGAAGCCTGAGGTCTGAGTGGGTGGAAGTGTCAGGCGATCTCCCCAGATATGTTCAGACGAGGCGTTTCTAAGAACAAATGCTAATTTCTACTTACATTTCGGAAGGTTTCCAGGGTGACGAGTTTGTCCTGAAGAAATCCGTCGCTGCCTCTTTGGTGCTATCTGGAACCCAAGGGCTTCGCCTGCCCTAGAGGGAATACACTTTTCAATTCCATAATATGTTCTTTCATTTAAGAAGTACTTTTTTCTTCTTCATTTGTAATTAGACCTTAGGTACACAGAATAGAAATTATTAATCATAATCCTCAGTACATGACGTTCTCTCATCACTGCTCCATATTTGTCCTGCTTCAGATTAGTTATTTTATTTTATTTTTAGTATTTATTTATTTATTTATCCAGTTTTAAGTTCTAATTGACATACAGCACAGTATAAGTTAGTTATTTAAAATAATATAATAACATCTATGGACCCACTTACCCTCTTCCCTCCCCAATCTAGACCCCCTAACAATAGCCTACATCTAACTCTTCAGCTCCCTGACCCTCTGCCTTCCCCAAGCTGGGGCATCCAGAATCCAGTCCACCATCTCGTTGTTTTCTTTTTTTATATCACTCCATTGCATCTATATGTAATCCTTTAAAAGCATTTTTAAAATTTGAGTTGTTTTAAATTGAGAGTCTTTTGGGACTATATTTTTTTCATATGATGTTAAATTTCTAAGGCTCATGCCCATTGTTGCAGGTGACTGCGTTCATTCCATTGGAAGCTATATAATGTTCATCACATGAACAGAGCATTGTGGAAGGCAGACTTCTAAGAGGGCCATGAAGCTTCCTAGGCCCTGGTGTGCACACACATCATTTAATCATACACTAGGTGCTGCTGTGATGGTATTTTACAGGTATAATTGAGGTCCCAAATCAGATCTTAAGAAAGGGCACTGGACCACTCACAAGAGCCCTTTAAATCTGGGTCTGGAGTCAGAGATGGAAAGCTGCAGTGGAATTTGCAAAAGAAGACTGTCATGTTGTAGAGAGGGCCCTGTGACAGGTGGCTTCTAGAGGCTGAGAACAGCGCCTGCTGACAGCCAGCAAGAAAGTGGGGCCTCTGCACTACAACCACTAGGACCTGAATTTTTCCAACAACCAGTGAGCTTGGAAGTGGATGCCAGCCTCGATGAGATGGCTGCCCTGTCCAACACCTTGATCCAGCCTGGTGAGACCCTGAGCAGAGAACCCAGCCACGGTATGTCCTGATTACTGACCTACAGAACTTAGAGACAGTAAATGGGTATTGTTTTAAGCCACTAAGTTTGTGGTAATTTGTTATTCAGCAGGAGAAAATGAACCCAACCATAATCTATTTCCCCATTTTTTCCTTGAGTATTTGAGTTGTTTCCAGGTTTTTATTATTGAGAGCAGTCCTGCTCTAAACATTCTTGTATACTTTTGCTGGTTTTACAGGTGCAAGAGTTTCAAGTATGTTTCTAAAAGAGAAACTGTGGAGGTGAATTTCTAACTTTAGGAGGACATACCAAACTTTCCTCCAATGCTCTTACATCAGTTTATACTCCTACCAGCAAATATGGAACTATTTTTGTTTATATTAGCTTCTATCTCAGTTGCATGTGGTTAGAAGATCTGGTTTGTGTGATATCTATTCTTTGAAATTTGTTTAGGGTTTCTCTGTGGCCTAATATATGATCAGTTTTTGTAAATGTTTCATGTGTGCCTAACAAAATGTTTTCTTTAAGGTTTGGGTGTGTAGCTCTATTTTTTTTTTTTTAGATGATTAAATCTTTTACGTTCTTGCAGATTTTTTTGTTGTTGGTTGTTTACTTGACCTGTCATTGATTGAGAATGTTGTATTGAAATCTTCCACTGTGAAGGTGGGTATGATCAGTTTCTCCCTATATTTCTATCACTTTTTGTTTCATATATTCTTGGGGAATTATCATTTTTAGAGACCTTCCTCATGCTTAATAATACTTTTTGATTTATTTTGTATTGTATGACTGATGATAAATCCTGATTTGCCTAAGAAGTCTTGGTTTATTTCTCTTTTCCTGTTGTAATTCTTAATAATACCTTTTATTCTCAAAGGTATGCTGGTTTATACAATAAATTATATATAGTTACCCTAATTTTAGATGATATTAATATTGGTACAAGAGCTATCTTTTGGCTAGTATTTGCCTGATATGTCTTTTTCCATGCTTTTGCTTTCAACCTTTGTGTGCTCTTATGTTGTATGTATATCTATTCATCTCTATTTCAGTTATTTCTGCGCTGATCTTTATTTTTTCCTTCCTTCTACTGACTTTGGGCTTTATTTGTTCTTCTTTTCCTAGTTCCTTTAGGTATAAAGTTAGATTGTTTATTTGAGATTTTTCTTGTTTCTTGAAGTAGGCCTGTATTGTTATGAACGTCTCTTTTAGAAATGTTTTGCTGCCAAAATCCCATAGATTTTGGTATGTTGTGTTTCCATTTTTGTTTGTCTCAAGGCTTTTTTTTTTTAAATGAACCATGTTTATTTATCTGAAGTTTCTTATCTTTTTTTTTACCTTTTTTAAAAATTAGTTTCTTCTTTATAACAAAGTGAATCAGTCATACATATACATCTGTTCCTACATCCCTTCCCTCTTGCGTCTCCCTCCCTCCCACCCTCCCTATCCCACCCCTCCAGGCGGTCACAAAGCACTGAGCTGATCTCCCTGTGCTATACGGCTGCTTCCCACTATCTATCTACCTTACGTTTGGTAGTGTATATATGTCCATGCCTCTCTTTCGCTTTGTCACAGCTTACCCTTCCCCCTCCCCATATCCTCAAGTCCATTCTCAGTAGGTCTGTGTCTTTATTCCTGTTTTACCCTAGGTTCTTCATGACATTTTTTTTCTTAAATCCCATATATATGTGTTAGCATACAGTATTTGTCTTTCTCTTTCTGACTTACTTCACTCTGTATGACAGACTCTAGGTCGATCCACCTCATTACAAATAGCTCAGTTTTGTTTCTTTTTATGGCTGAGTAATATTCCATTGTATATATGTGCCACATCTTCTTTATCCATTCATCCGATGATGGACACTTAGGTTGTTTCCATCTCCGGGCTATTGTGAATAGAGCTGCAATGAACATTTTGATACATGTCTCTTTTTGAATTATGGTTTTCTCAGGGTATATGCCTAGTAGTGGGATTGCTGGATCATATGGTAGATCTATGTTTAGTTTTTTTTTTTTTTTTTTTTTTTTTTTTTTTCCTTTTTGCGGTATGCGGGCCTCTCACTGTTGTGGCCTCTCCCGTTGCGGAGCACAGGCTCCGGATGCGCAGGCCCAGCGGCCATGGCTCACGGGCCCAGCCGCTCCGCGGCATATGGGATCCTCCCAGACCGGGGCACGAACCCGTATCCCCTGCATCGGCAGGTGGACTCTTAACCACTGCGCCACCAGGGAGGCCCTATGTTTAGTTTTTTAAGGAACCTCCATACTGTTCTCCATAGTGGCTGTACCAATTCACGTTCCCACCAGCAGTGCAAGAGTGTTCCCTTTTCTCCACACCCTCTCCAGCATTTATTGTTTCTAGATTTCTTGATGATGGCCATTCTGACCGGTGTGAGATGATATCTCATTGTAATTTTGATTTGCATTTCTCTAATGATTAATGATGTTGAGCATTCTTTCATGTGTTTGTTGGCAGTCTGTATATCTTCTTTGGAGAAATGCCTATTTAAGTCTTTTGCCCATTTTTGGATTGGGTTGTTTGTTTTTTTGCTATTGAGCTGCATGAGCTGCTTATAAATTTTGGAGATTAATCCTTTGTCAGTTGCTACATTTGCAAATATTTTCTCCCATTCTGAGGGTTGTCTTTTGGTCTTGTTTATGGTTTCCTTTGCTGTGCAAAAGCTTTGAAGTTTCATTAGGTCCCATTTGTTTATCTTTGTTTTTATTTCCATTTCTCTAGGAGGTGGGTCCAAAAGGATCTTGCTGTGATTTATGTCATAGAGTGTTCTGCCTATGTTTTCCTCTAAGAGTTTGATAGTGTCTGGCCTTACATTTAGGTTTTTAATCCATTTTGAGCTTATTTTTGTGTATGGTGTTAGGGAGTGATCTAATCTCATACTTTTACATGTCCCTGTCCAGTTTTCCCAGCACCACTTATTGAAGAGACTGTCCTTTCTCCACTGTACATTCCTGCCTCCTTTATCAAAGATAAGGTGACCATATGTGCGTGGGTTTACCTCTGGGCTTTCTATCCTGTTCCACTGATCTATCTTTCTGTTTTTGTGCCAGTACCACACTGTCTTGATTACTGTAGCTTTGTAGTATAGTCTGAAGTCAGGGAGCCTGATTCCTCCAGCTCTGTGTTTCGTTCTCAAGATTGCTTTGGCTATTCGGGGTCTTTTGTTTTTCCAAACAAATTTTGAAATTTTTTGTTCTAGTTCTGTGAAAAATGCCAGTGGTAGTTTGGTAGGGATTGCATTGAGTCTGTAGATTGCTTTGGGTAGTAGAGTCATTTTCACAATATTGATTCTTCCAATCCAGGAGCATGGTATATCTCTCCATCTGTTTGTATCATCTTTAATTTCTTTCATTAGTGTCTTATAATTTTCTGCATACAGGTCTTTTGTCTCCTTAGGTAGGTTTATTCCTAGATATTTTATTCTTTTTGTTGCAATGGTAAATGGGAGTGTTTTCTTGATTTCACTTTCAGATTTTTCATCATTAGTGTACAGGAATGCCAGATATTTCTGTGCATTAATTTTGTATCCTGCTACTTTACCAAATTCATTGATTAGCTCTAGTAATTTTCTGGTAGCATCTTTAGGATTCTCTATGTATAGTATCATGTCATCTGCAAACAGTGACAGCTTTACTTCTTCTTTTCCGATTTGGATTCCTTTTATTTCCTTTTCTTTGATTGCTGTGGCTAAAACTTCCAAAACTAAGTTGAATAAGAGTGGTGAGAGAGGGCAGCCTTGTCTTGTTCCTGATCTTAGTGGAAATGGTTTCAGTTTTTCACCATTGAGGACGATGTTGGCTGTGGGTTTGTCATATATGGCCTTTATTATGCTGAGGAAAGTTCCCTCTATGCCTACTTTCTGCAGGGCTTTTATCATAAATGGGTGTTGAATTTTGTCGAAAGCTTTCTCTGCATCTATTGAGATGATCATATGGTTTTTCTCCTTCAATTTGTTAATATGGTGTATCACATTGATTGATGTGCGTATATTGAAGAATCCTTGCATTCCTGAAATAAATCCCACTTGATCATGGTGTATGATCCTTTTAATGTGCTGTTGGATTCTGTTTGCTAGTATTTTGTTGAGGATTTTTGCATCTATGTTCATCAGTGATATTGGCCTGTAGTTTTCTTTCTTTGTGACATCCTTGCCTGGTTTTGGTATCAAGGTGATGGTGGCCTCGTAGAATGAGTTTGGGGGTGCTCCTCCCTCTGCTATATTTTGGAAGAGTTTGAGAAGAATAGGTGTTAGCTCTTCTCTAAATGTTTGATAGAATTCGCCTGTGAAGCCATCTGGTCCTGGGCTTTTGTTTGTTGGAAGATTTTTAATCACAGTTTCAATTTCAGTGCTTGTGATTGGTCTATTCATATTTTCTATTTCTTCCTGATTCAGTCTTGGCAGGTTGTGCATTTCTAAGAATTTGTCCATTTCTTCCAGGTTGTCCATTTTATTAGCATAGAGTTTCTTGTCATAATCTCTCATGAACTTTTGTATTTCTGCAGTGTCAGTTGTTACTTCTCCTTTTTCATTTCTAATTCTATTGATTTGAGTCTTCTCCCTGTTTTTCTTGATGAGTCTGGTTAATGGTTTATCAATTTTGTTTATCTTCTTAAAGAACCAGCTTTCAGTTTTATTGATCTTCGCTATCATTTCCTTCATTTCTTTTTCATTTATTTCTGATCTGATCTTTATGATTTCTTTCCTTCTGCTAACTTTGGGGGTTTTTTGTTCTTCTTTCTCTAATTGCTTTAGGTGCAGGGTCAGGTTGTTTACTCAAGATGTTTCCTGTTTCTTAAGGTGGGATTGTATTGCTATAAACTTCCCCCTTAGAACTGCTTTTGCTGCGTCCCATAGATTTTGGGTCGCAGTGTCTCCATTGTCATTTGTTTCTAGGTATTTTTTAATTTCCTCTTTGATTTCTTCAGTGATCACTGCATTATTGAGTAGTGTATTGTTTAGCCTCCATGTGTTTGTATCTTTTACAGATCTTTTCCTGTAATTGATATCTAGTCTCATAGCATTGTGGTCGGAAAAGATACTTGATACCATTCCAATTTTCTTAAATTTACCAAGGCTTGATTTGTGACCCAAGATATGATCTATTCTGGAGAATGTTCCATGAGCACTTGCGAAAAATGTGTATTCTGTTCTTTTTGAATGGAATGTCCTATAAATATCAATTAAGTCCATCTTGTTTAATGTATCATTTAAAGCTTGTGTTTCCCTGTTTATTTTCAATTTGGATCATCTGTCCATTGGTGAAAGTGGGGTGTTAAAGTCCCCTACTATGAGTGTGTTACTGTCGATTTCCCCTTTTATGGCTGTTAGTATTTGCCTTATGTATTGAGGTGGTCCTATGTTGGGTGCATAAATATTTACAATTGTTATATCTTCTTCTTGGATCGATCCCTTGATCATTATGTAGTGTCCTTCTTTGTCTCTTCTAATAGTCTTTATTTTAAAGTCTATTTTGTCTGATATGAGAATTGCTACTCCAGCTTTCTTTTGATTTCCATTTGCATGGAATATCTTTTTCCATCCCCTTACTTTCAATCTGTATGTGTCTCTAGGTCTGAAGTGGGTCTCTTGTAGACAGCATATATATGGGTCTTGTTTTTGTATCCATTCAGCCAATCTGTGGCTTTTGGTGGGAGCATTTAGTCCATTTACATTTAAGGTAATTATTGATATGTATGTTCCTATTCCCATTTCCTTAATTGTTTTGGGTTCGTTATTGTAGGTATTTTCCTTCTATTGTGTTTCTTGCCTAGAGAAGTTCCTTTAGCATTTGTTGTAAAGCTGGTTTGGTGGTGCTGAACTCTCTCAGTTTTTGCTTGTCTGTAAACATTTTAATTTCTCCATCAAATCTGAATGAGATCCTTGCTGGGTAGAGTAATCTTGGTTGCAGGTTTTTCTCCTTCATCACTTTAAGTATGTCCTGCCACTCCCTTCTGGCTTGTAGAGCTTCTGCTGAGAGATCAGCTGTTAACCTGATGGGGATTCTCTTGTGTGTTATTTGTTGTTTTTCCCTTGCTGCTTTTAATATGATTTCTTTGTGTTTAATTTTTGACAGTTTGATTAATATGTGTCTTGGCGTATTTCTCCTTGAATTTATTCTGTATGGGACTCTCTGTGCCTCCTGGACTTGATTAACTATTTCCTTTCCCATATTAGGGAAGTTTTCAACTATAATCTCTTCAAATATTTTCTCAGTCCCTTTCTTTTTCTCTTCTTCTTCTGGAACCCCTATAATTCGAATGTTGGTGCGTTTAATGTTGTCCCAGAGGTCTCTGAGACTCTCCTCAGTTCTTTTCATTCTTTTTTCTTTATTTTGCTCTGCATCAGTTATTTCCACTATCTTATCTTCCACCTCACTTATCCGTTCTTCTGCCTCAGTTATTCTGCTATTGATCCCACCTAGAGTATTTTTCATTTCATTTATTGTGTTTTTAATTGATGCTTGATTCATCTTTAGCTCTTCTAGATCCTTGTTAACTGTTTCTTGCATTTTGTCTATTCTATTTCCAAGATTTTGTATCTTGGAAATAGAATCTTGGATCAGCTTTACTATCATTATTCTGAATTCTTTTTCAGGTAGACTGCCTATTACCTCTTCATTTGTTAGGTCTGGTAGGTTTTTATCTTGCTCCTTCACCTGCTGTGTGTTTTTCTGTCTTCTCATTTTGCTTATCTTACTGTGTTTGGGGTCTCCTTTTTGCAGGCTGCAGGTTCGTAGTTCCCGTTGTTTTTGGTGTCTGTCCCCAGTGGCTAAGGTTTTTTCAGTAGGTTGTGTAGGCTTCCTGGTGGGGGGGACTAGTGCCTGTGTTCTGGTGGTTGAGGCTCGATCTTGTCTTTCTGGTGGACAGGTCCACGTCTGGTGGTGTGTTTTGGGGTGCCTGTGGCCTTATTATGTTTTTAGGCAGCCTCTCTGCTAATGGGTGGGGTTATGTTCCTTTCTTGCTAGCTGCTTGGCATAGGGTGACCAGCACTGTAGCTTGCTGGTCGTTGAGTGAAGCTGGGTGCTGGTGTTGAGATGGAGATCTCTGGGAGATTTTCGCCGCTTGATATTATGTGGAGCTGGGAGGTCTCTTGTGGACCCGTGTCCTGAAGTTGGCTGTCCCACTTCAGAGGCACAGTACTGACTCCTGGCTGCAGCACCAAGAGCTTTTCATCTACCCGGCTCAGAATAAAAGGGAGAAAAAGTAGAAAGAAAGAATTAGTAGAAGAAAGAAAGAGAGAGAGAAAGAAAGGAAGAAGGAAAGAAAGGAAGGAAGGAAGGAAGAAAGAAAGAAAGGAGGGAGGGAGGGAGGAAGGATGGAAAGAAAGAAAGAAAGGAGGGAGGGAGGGAGGAAGGATGGAAAGAAAGGAGGGAGGGAGGGAGGAAGGAAAAAAAGAAAGAGTGAATGGAAGAAGGGAGGGAGGGAGAGAGGAAGGAAAGAAAGAAAGACAGGAGGGAGGGAGGGAGAGAGGAAGGGAAGGTAGGAAAAAAAGAAAGAGGGAAGATAAAGTAAAATAGAATAAAGTATAAAATATAGTAGCGTTATTAAAAATAAAAAAGTAATTATTGAAAAAAAAATGAACGGATAGAACCCTGGGACCTATGGTGGAAGCAAAGCTATACAGAGAAAATCTCACACAGAAGCATACACATACACATTCACAAAAAGAGAATAGGGGGAGAAAAATCGAAAATCTTGCTCTCAAAGTCCACCTCCTCAATTTGGGATAATTCGTTGTAAAAAGAGGAAAAGGGGAAAAAGTCTGAAATCTTGCTCTCAAAGTCCACCTCCTCAATTTGGGATGATTCGCTGTCCATTCATGCACTCCACAGACGCAGGGCACATCAAGCAGACCGTGGAGCTTTAATCCGCTGCCTCCGAGGCTGCACAGAGAGATTTCCCTGTCTCTTCTCTGCTCTCACAGCTCCCGGGTCTCAGCCTTGGACCTGGCCCCGCCTCTGCGCGTAGGTCGCCGGAGGGCGTCCGTTCTTCGCTCAGACAGGACTGGTTTAAAGGAGCCGCTGATTAGGGGGCTCTGGCTCACTCAGGCCGAGGGGAGGGAGGGGCACGCAGGGCGGGCCTGCGGCGGCAGAGGCCAGCGTGACGTTGCACCAGCCCGAGGCGCTCCGTGTGCTTTCCCGGGGAAGCCGTCCCTGGGTCCCGGGGCCCCAGCAGTGGCGGGCTGCACAGGCTCCCCGGAAGGGGGGGTGGACAGTGACCTGCGCTCGCACACAGGCCTTGTGGCAGTGGCAGCGGCAGCAGCAACCCCAGGGTCCCACGCCCGTCTCCGGGGTCCACGCCTTCAGCCACGGCTCGCGCCCGTCTCTGGAGCTTCTTTAAGCAGTGCTCTTAATGCCCTCTCCTCGCGCACCAGGAAACAAAAGGGAAGAAAAAGTCTCTTGCCTCTTCGGCAGCTCCAGACTTTTCCCCCGGACTCCCTCCAGGCTAGCCGCGGCGAACCAACCCCTTCAGGCTCTTCCTGCCACCAGCCCCAGTCCTCTCCCTGCGCTCCGACCGAAACCCGATACCCGAGCCTCAGCTCCCAGCCCCGCCCGCCCCGGCGGCCGAGCAGACAAGCCTCTCGGGCTGGTGAGTGCCGGTCGGCCCCGATCCTCTGTGCGGGAATCTCTCCGCTTTGCCCTCCACACCCCTGTTGCTGTGCTCTCCTCGGCTACTCCGAAGCTTCCCCCTCCGCCACCCTCAGTCTCCGCCCGCGAAGGGGCTTCTAGTGTGTGGAAACCTTTCCTCCTTCACGGCTCCCTCCCACTGGTGCAGGTCCCGTCCCTATCCTTTTGTCTCTGTTTATTCTTTTTTCTTTTGCCCTAGCCAGGTATGTGGGGAGTTTCTTGCCTTTTGGGGGGTCTGAGGTCTTCTGTCTGCTTTCAGTAGGTGTTCTGTAGGAGTTGTTCCACGTGTAGGTGAATTTCTGATGTATCTGTGGGGAGGAAGGTGATCTCTGCGTCTTACTCTTCCGCCATCTTCCTCCGGACCTCCTTTTTTTTTTTTTTTTTTTTTTTGCGGTGTGCGGGCCTCTCACTGTTGTGGCCTCTCCCATTGCGGAGCACAGGCTCTAGATGCGCAGGCTCAGCGGCCATGGCTCACGGGCCTAGCTGCTCCGCAGCATGTGGGATCTTCCTGGACTGGGGCATGAACCTGTGTCCCCTGCATCGGCAGGCGGACTCTCAACCACTGCACCACCAGGGAAGCCCTCAAGGCATTTTTTGATTTTTCCTTCAATTTCTTCATTGACCCACTTGTTGTTCAGGAGTATGTTGTTTAATCGCCACATATTTGTGATTTTTCCAGTTTTTTTCTTATAATTGATTTCTCATTTCATACCATTGTCACTGGAAAAAATGCTTCATATGATTTCAATCTTCTTAAATTTATTGAGACTGGTTTGTGGACTAGCATATGATCTATCCTGGAGAATGTTCCATGTGCATTTGAGAATAACATGTATTCTGCTGCTTTTGGATGGAATGCTCTATATCTATATCTGTATCTATATCTACATATACATATCTCCATCTGGTCTAAAGTATCATTGAAGGCCAATGCTTTCTTATTGATTTTCTGTCTGGATGATCTATCCATTGATGTAAGTAGGGTATTAAAGTCTGTTACTATTATTGTACTGTTGTCAATTTCTCCCTTTAGGACTGTTAATATTGTCCATATATATTTAGGTGATCCTATGTTGGGTGCATAGATATTTATAAATGTTATATCTTCTTGTTGCATTGGCCCCTTTATTGTTATGTAATGCCCATCTTTGTCTTTTACTATATTCTTTTTTTTAAAGTCTATTTTTCTGACATAAGGATAGCTATCCCAGGTATCTTTTGGTAACCATTTGCATGAAACACATCTTCTCTTCACTTTCTGTCCCTTTGCTTTCAATCTGTTTGGGTGCTTACATCTGAAGTGAGTTTCTTGTAGGCAGAATATAGATGGTCTTGTTTTTTAATCCACTTAACCACTCTTATGTCTTTTGATCAGAGAATATAGTCCATTTATATTTAAAGTAATTGTTGATAGGTATGTAGTTATTGCCATTGTTTTACTTGTTTTCTGGCTGTTTTGGTAGTTCATTTTTGTTTTTTCTTTTTCTCTTGCTTCTTTCCTTGTGGTTTGATGACTTTCTATGGCGTTATGCTTAGATTCCTTTCCCATTATCTTTTGTGTGCCTACTATAGGTTTTTGCTTTGGGGTTACCATGAGTCTCACATATAGCAGCCTATATATACAAGAGTCTATTTTAAGTTGATAGCAAGTTAAGTTTGAATGAATTATAAAACTCTACATTTTTACTCCTCCCATCCCAATTTTTATGTTTTTTTTTTTTTTTTTTTTTTGCTGTACGCGGGCCTCTCACTGCTGTGGCCTCTCCCGTTGCGGAGCACAGGCTCCGGACACACAGGCTCCGCGGCCATGGCTCGCGGGCCCAGCCGCTCCGCGGCATGTGGGATCTTCCGGGATCGGGGCACGAACCCGTGTCCCCTGCATCGGCAGGCGGACTCTCAACCACTGCGCCACCAGGGAAGCCCCCCAATTTTTATGTTTTTGATGTCACATTGTACATCTTTTTATTTTGTGTATCCTTTAACTAGTTATTGTAGTTATAGTTATATTTACTACTTTTGACTTTTAACCTTCACACTAGTTTTATAAGTGATTAATCCATTACCTTTACTATATATTTACTTTTACCAGTGTGAGTTTTAATTTCATGTTTTCTTGTTACTAATTAGTGCCCTTTCTTTTCAATTGCTGGTTTAGTGGGATGAACTCCTTTAGCTTTTGTTTGTCTGGAAAACTCTTTGTCTTTCTTTCTATTTTGAATGATAGCCTTGCTGGGTAGAGTATTCTTGGTTGAGAGTTGTTTTCCTTTTATTACTTCGAAAATATCATGCTGCTTCCTCCTGACCTGTAAAGTTTTTGCTGAGAAATCTGCTGATAGTCTTAGAGGGGTTCCCTTGTATGTAACAAGTTGTTTTTATCTTGCTATTTTTAAGATTCTCTTTAACCTTTACCTTTTTTTTTAACATCTTTATTGGAGTATAATTGCTTTACAATGGTGTGTTAGTTTCTGCTTTATAACAAAATGAATCAGTTATACATATACATATATCCCCATATCTCTTCCCTCATGCATCTCCCTCCCTCCCACCTTCTCTATCCCACCCCTCTAGGTGGTCACAAAGCACCGAGCTGATCTACATGTGCTACGCAGCTGCTTCCCACTAGCTATCTATTTTACATCTGGTAGTGTATATATGTCCATGCCACTCTCTCATTTTGTCCCAGCTTACCCTTCCCCCTCCCCGTATCCTCCAGTCCATTCTCTAGTAGGTCTGACCTTTACCTTTTGACATTTTAATTATAATATGTTTTGGTGTGAGTCTCTTTAGATTTATATTTTTTTGGAACTCTCTGGGTTTCCTGGATCTGGATGTCTGTTTTATTCCCCAGGTTGGGGAAGTTTTTCAGTCATTATTTTTTCAAATAAGTTCTCTGCCCCCCTTTTCTTTCTCTCCTGCTTCTGGACCCCTATAATGCAAATGTTATTGGGTCCCATATGTTTCTTAAGCTATCTTCACTTTTTAAAATTCTTTTTTCTTTTTGCTTCTCTATTTGGGTGAGTTCCTCTGCCCTGTCTTCCAGCTCACAATTCTTTCTTTACTTCATCTAGTCTGCTGTTCAACCCTTCTTTTGTATTTTTCAGCTCAGTTATTGTATTCTTCATCACTGTGACTTCTGTTCATTATTTTCTTATATTTTCTCTCTCTTTGTTGAAGTTCTCACTGTGTTTATCTATTTTTCTCCTGGGTTTGATGAACATCCTTATGACCATTACTTTGAACTTTTTATTAGGTAAATTACTTATCTCCATTTCATTAAGGTTTTTTCTGGGGTTTTACGTTACCCTTTCATTGGGAACATATTCCTCTGTCTCCTCATTTTGCTTGACTCTCTGTGTTTATTTCAATGTATTAGGGAAACAGCTATCTCTCCCAGTCTTGAAGGAGTGGCCTGTGTAGGAGATTAATGATATTATTTAAACTTGCCCTAGCTTTGGTTGTCTCTTGAACCTTTGTGATTGTCTAGACAGCCTGATTTATTCTTGATAGGTCCAGTCATTGAGGGTGTGCCAAGACCTTTGAGTGTTCCAGAGGGAGGGATCTCTGTCCACACCTAGTATTAGGCTGATTAGAAGCTATACCCTCAGGCAGCAGCTTTTAAGGTATGCAAATATATACCTTCCTGTGAGACTGCAATTGTAACGGCTACTAACCTCCAGACCAGATGATCCGGAAGTGTTTCCTTGGCAAAAGTTGCAAAAATTGTGGCTCCAGTTGAGTGTGTGAGCTCCTTTCTGGAAGGTACTTGTGAGCTGTAGTGAGGCCAAGGGAGAGCACAGAGATGGTGTCTCCTGGCCTATGTTCCCTGAGAGCACTTCTGTAGCCTGTAGATATGTGGTAAACCTGAAGCCTACTTCTTAGGCTGAAGCTCCAGGACAAGTATTTAGGCCTTTTTTCACAAGGATACTGGGGTTGTGTGTTCCAGTCTGCTGTCTGTGCATTGCGTTGAGGATGGTAGCCTGCCAAGAACTGTCCCTCTGATTGTTTCGGACCAGTAGGTCCCAGAAATGCAATCTCCCCTGGCCCATCAAGGGGCATCCCCTATGTGAGCTGTGAGTGCCTTCCTGGCTTTGGTGGGGCCATGGGAGCACCTCTGTCCCTAGAGAGAGTCCAGACAGGGTTCTGCCCCTCCAGCAGATGCCTTAGGATTAGCAAATGAGTTTCCTTCCCATATAGTCTCGGTGTGGTTCAAACTGTGGCTTTTGTTCAAGGTCCCAGGACAAGTGAGTATTCCTGTGAGCCCTTTAAGAGTGGAATCTCTGTCAGCTCGGTGCTTTACAACCACCTAGGGGGTGAGATAAGGAGGGTGGGAGGGAGATGCAAGAGGGAGGGGATATGGGGATATATGTATGCATATAGCTGATTCACTTTGCTATACAGCAGAAACTAACACAACATTGTAAAGCAGTTATACTCCAATAAAGATGTTTAAAAAAAAAAAAAAGAGTGGAATCTCTGTTCCCTACAGCCCTATTGTTGCAGGAAAGAAAATGGGGCCGGAGAAAATGGTCACGTCCCAGGTCTCAGGCAAGTCCCTGGGACAGCCGCCAAGTGTGGGTTCCTGGCTTCGCGAAGGAAAGAATTCAAGCGCAAGCCATAATAAAGAGAAAGAAGGTTTATTCAGGGAGATACGCACTCCACAGACAGAGTGTGGGCTATCTCAGAGGGCGAGAGGCCCCAGGGTATGGGCTTGTCAGTTCTTACGGGGGTGGGTAATTTCATACATTAATTAATGGAAGGAGTATTCCAGCTATTTTGGGGAAGATGTGGGGATTTCCAGGAATTGGGCCACGGCCCACTTTTTGACCTTTCATGGTCAGCTTTGGCACCTGTGGGTGTGTCATTTAGCTTGCCGATTTATTACAATGAGTGTATAATGAGGCTTAAAGTCTAGTGGAAGTCGACTCATCCACCATCTTGGACCTGGATGGTTCTAACCAGTTTATGTCATGTCTTCAATGGCTATCATTCTTTTAAAGGTTGTGCCCTGTCCCCTTCCTGTCTCACTATGGTTTTCCTGGACATAAGCTCCATTGGTTTTCAAAACAAGACATTCTGGGGGCTTCGGTTCAGGTCCCAGGGATTGGGGTGCCTCATGTGGGTACAGACCCTTCCCTCTTCAGGGAGAGGCTCTGTATTTGTAAGATCCCTCCTGAAGGTGGGTCTCTGTGCCAGGGGTGGGGTTTTTGGTGAGACTGCATCTCTGCCTCTCCTATCTGTCCTGATGATGACTCTTTTACCCTTTGTTGTGGAGGAGCTGTTCAGCCAGTTTTCAGACCTTTATCAGAGGGAAATGAATCATATTTATCTGTAAATTTATAGTGTCTATGGGACATGGTAAGTTCAGTATCTTTTTATCTTTTTATACCTCCATCTTTAACTACCCCCTACCCCCTTATTTCTTGATAGTTTATTAGACTCATTTTAACTTCTTGGACTTTAACAACATTTCTGTTTCTGATGGAATCTGTAATCCAGTATTTGTTTTTGTTTGTTTTGGAAATGGTTATTCTGATCAAATGTCTGTTGCTATTTTGACCTGTGAGCTCATTTTTCCATGGTGAGGCTGGGGGAGTGGGGATTGATGTCTCTATTAGGCATTATCTATGGAAGAAAGCTGGACTCTAGTCCACACTTCCCCCGAGGGTGATGGGTGAGACCGGTCAGTGACAGACACCACTGTCAAAGCTTCAATTCAGTCCTTAGAGTATCAGGAATTTTCTGAGAAAGGCAGCGCTGAAGAAAATTCCAGAAGCGGAATTCCCACACTTGGCTGTGGAATTTCCTGTGAGCTGTGTGCGAAGTGGCCGATTGCCAGCACAGACATCTAAGAGGAAGAGCAAAGAATGATCCTGGCCTGCGGGCTTTTGAGATGTCTCTGAGGAGAGCAAGTTATCCCATCACTGTAAGCTCAGTTCTACTTAGGTCTGTTGTAAACAAGAGGAATCCTCAGTCTGACTGAATATTTACTAGGAAAAAAGATGATTAAGAGAACAAACTAATGTTTTCTCACTGAGTCATCATCTGGCAGATTCAGTTATGGGCTGTGGGTGCTGGATAGTCTCTACCTTTCAGGTGGTAGTTTCTTGAGTTGCTCCATCATGTGCTTCTTTGTCTGAATCATTGGGCATGATTGATTCTCTCTGCCCTGTATTTATCATTTCACTTATTTAATAGCTGGTTTGAAGAAAAGTTATAACATAATACACATACCTCAAACTAGTCAGTACTTATCCTTACTACATGGCATATGCGCTATTCCTTTCCTTTCCTTTCCTTCTTTTTCTCCCCTTCTGTCTGAGACTCACTAAAGTGATTTTATGAACCACTAATAGGTCCCAGGATGCAGTCTGGAAAACACTGATTTGGAGGAAGGCAAAGGAAGCCCACAGGCTGCTGTATGTGAGGGGGTGATTAAACACAAAAACAGGGGAGGTTACTTCTTAGGTTCAAATTAGCCAAGCAGACACAGTGACAGGGCCTCCCCCGCCAGCTGTCCTGGCAGGCTGGGAGGCTCTGCCCCTGCCTGTTCTTGGCTGTGGCAGCCACAGTGGTGAGGTGACTGTGTGCCACAGCTGCGTCCCCACGGGACCCCCCAGGACGCAGCAGGCTGGGGGCTCAGCCAGACAGCAGCTCAACACGCATCTCACAGCAACCTGTGGGTTTCCTCTGCTTCCCTCCAAGTTAGTTTTTTCAGAGTCTAGTTCAGGACCTATTCGTGGGTCATGAAATAATCCATTTAGTGAGTCTCAGACACCATTAGAAAAAAGAAAAGAAATGGAATGGAATAGAAAATAGCAGAGCACATTGTACATAGTAAGGATAAGTACTGGCCTGTTTCGAGGGTGCCATACATGGTGTCTTTGTGGTGGATGGTGCATGTGGTGTGTGCAGTTTCCGTGTGCTGTGGTGTGTGGTGTATGTGGGGAGGGCTGGGGAGGGGTGTATGCGATGTGGATGTACTGGGATGTAATCAGAAGTGGCTTTACCTCGAGGCTGATGAGGAAAATGTTCAAGTATTGAGTTATGGGGAAGTCATTCTGGCTTATACGTGGTTTGGTCTGAACTTTGTGTGAACTAGGATGGCCTGACTCAAGCTCTGTCAAACATACACAGCACATCTTTAACCATTAAGGTCAAGAATATCCACTTCGAAGGTGAGGACAAATGGCTCCCTTTCTGTGTCCATGTTAACCCTCCCTTGAAGATAAGGTTCCCTTCCCAGACACCAGGGTCCAGCTCTCTCACTGCATATGTACTAAGCTGTCTCTTTTTTAAAATTTAAATAAAAATTTATAATTTATACAGACTTTTTCTTTAAATAAACAAGGTTTTCTTAAAAAAATGTTACAGAGGGATTTTTTTTCATCAGTTCTTCATACAGTACAATCCTTTTGTTGAACAAAAGTTATACTGGTAATGAGTATTTACAGATCCAAAATAGACTGGAGCTTCAGATATAAAAAATTTAACATTCATTCTAGTTCACTGATTAGTCACAGAAATTAAATATCTGCCCAGATATACACAATTCAGTAAAAAGCTGTCTCTTCTGAAACCTCGAAGGAAAGTTCCCTGTCATATTAAATGTATGTTCTTTGTTCTGATAAGGTATGACTATGTTGACAACCATGCTTTTATGCAGCAGTTTCTCAGAGCTACTGGGAGGCTGCCTCCCAGGCTATAGTCCTCAGTTTGGCTCAAATAAAACTTTCTTCTCTTCCTTATTATATATTGATTATTTGCTCTGACAAGGCTAATGAACTTGAACTTCAGGGACCCTAGCACTTTGCAAAGCCCTGTCCCTATTTTGGTAGTTGGAAGGCTGTACTGTATTATTTTCCTTAAAGAGGGAAAAGCTTTACAGTAAGTCCCCTACATACATGCGAACCTTCAAGCTGTGAACTTTCAAAGATGCGAACGTGTGTTCACATGTCCAATCACGCGTTAGTTCACGTGTCTGATGTACGTTGTCACCTGCGTGCATTCTCTACAAGTGGTTGTGCTTTTGTGTACTTACTTTGTGTAGCTTACTGATGAAGACCTGATGGAATTGGAGGCCCAGAGAAAGGACGAAGAGAGACAAGAGGAAGAAGAAGTAACTGAAGAACAGAAGAGATTCACGATGCAGGAAGTGGCAAGGGGATTTTCTTTACTTGAGGAGGCGCTGTTAGTTTTTGAGGCACAGGACCCGAATGTAGAAGGTACACGAAGGTTGCAGCAGCCGTTCAGCATGCAACCCAGTGCCACCGTGTCATCTATGATGAGAAAAAAAGAGCTACTACCCAGACATCACTGGATCGTTTTTTCAAGAGGGTAGATAGAATTGAACCCAGCGAGGAACCAGAACCTGAGCCATCAATGTCAGGCGTGAGTGAAACTGCAGCTTGCCCTCCCTCTCCTGTTGCTGACGACCCTTCGGCTCCACCATCTCCCACCTCCTCTCCCTCCTCCAGTCAGTAACTCTTCTTGCCTGTGTACTCGATGCCAGCCCCAGTATGCCAGCTGTTGTACTGTACTGCTGTACTTTTTGAGGTACTGTTCTGTAAGATTAAAAATGTTTTCTTTATTTTTTTCTAATGTTTTTTATGTATTATTTGTGTGAAAACTATTATAAACCTATTACAGTACCGTACTATAGAGCCGATTGTGTTAGTTGGGTACCTAGGCTAACTTTGTTGGACATACAAACAAATTGAACTTATGAACGCCCTCTCAGAATGGAACTTGTTTGTGTGTAGGGGACTTCCTATATTCCCCTCAAACCTGGGCCTGTTTCTGGTGGTGCTGTAGCACACTTTACTTCCTGTGAGTCACAGTCAAACAGGAAAAACACAAAACCTCATGTTCTCACTTTCCACCTAGCAGCCAGCGCCACCTTGATAGGTGCAAATTCACTCCCTCCCTGAGCTTCCCCGGAATAAAATGCAGACTCCTCAACCGGGCCCAAGGCTTCCTGTTCTTGTTCCTGCTTCCTGCTCCTGTCTTATCTGGACCCCTCCTCACCCCATTCTCTGCCCCTGCTAGAGTCTACATTAGTGTCCTGTCCTCCAACCCTTTGTTCGCCCTCCTCCCTCAGGGGGTTTGCATGCAAATGCTGTTCCCTGACCCTGGAAGACGTTTGACCTCCTCTTTTCTGGCTGCTCCTTTCTTTCCTGGTCTCTGCTGAGCTGTCCCTCCTTCCAGGAAGCCCTCCTTCTCCAAGTGTGAGGGGAACTGACTGTGAATGAAAAATGTGGCCTACCATCTCAGTGAACAAAGGATGCTGCAGCTATCAGGCCACTATGACCACCCCTACGGTGAGCTCTGAGGGAACTCAGGATGGAGATAAACTGCCCACTGCCAAGTCCTCAGCTACTGCTGCCCCCACCCTGTGGTGCACCCTGAGGGGACTCAGGGTGGGAAAGCACAGGATACTGGTCCTAGATAGCTGAGGTGCATATCCAAGGAATGATTTCAGCGAATCCAGACTCTTGCATCTTCTAGTACATAGGAAAGTGCTCAGTTCTTTAACTTGAGATGTCTGCTTTTCTTTAACTAGCAGTAATCTTTTGCTGTTCCGACTACCTGGTCTGTGTTGCAAAACCCCCTATACATGCTGGATCCTCCTTTACCTCTTCGGAGCTGTCCCTCAGAGTCCTTCGGAGAGGCTCTCTCCCTGGCTTGAAGTCCTCAGAAAGTCTGCCAAATAAAACATAATTCTCAACTTTTAGGTTGTGCATTTTTTTTCAGTCGATGTGATCGTCCTGTAAAGCCCAGGGCATCCCACGCTTCTACCCTCAGAGCACGCTGACACCACGTTAAGGCTTAACTTGACCCTACGCTGTGTGCCTGCCCCATAGCAGCTCCTGTTATGCCCTTACTCCAGGTGGGCCCTGCTGCGCGTCCTTGCCGGGTGCTAAGTCATCCCCTGACACCAACCCTAAGAGTCAGGAGCTGCTGGGGAGGGGGTGTAAGATGGGTTCAGAGATGTATTATACAACGTGGGGAACATAGCCAATACTTTGTAATAACTGTAAAGTAATCTTCAAAAATTGTATAAAAAATTTAAAGATTAAATTAAAAATGTAATCTAAAAAAAAAAAAGAACAGTCAGGAGTTGTTATCACCTTCCCCATTTTACAGATGAGACAACACAGGCCCAGAGAGGTTAAGTAACTGGCTCAAAGTCACACAGTAAGTGGTCAAGGCTCTGCCTCCAGAGCCCCCTTTGTGAGCACGAAGTAGAAGGTACTCGATGAGAGTTGGTTAAATGGATTCTTAAGAGAACAGAAAATGTAAAACTCGTATGTAACCTAAGCTGATCTTTAAAAAGAAAGCTCAGGTGAGCCCCCAGATGGGGTTGGAAATGACAGGTGGCACAGGGGCTGGGGAGAGCTGGATTTCACTGCAAATGCCACCGTGGAGCTGTGTGCGCTTAGAGGTAGCCCTGGAGGTGGAGGAGCTCCAGGCTTGAGGATGGGGGCTCCAGCGAGGTGAGCATGATACCGGAGAAGTGGGGAGAGACAGCGTGCTCAGGCATCAGAGAGGAACCCCCCAACCTTCTGCAGAGCACAGGGAGAACCAAAATCTCAAAGCACGTATTGTAAGGTTGTTTGCTGTGGATTTTGTGATGTGACCATTGAGCACTCCACACCCCGCCAGGATGCTTTCTGGAGTGCTCACGGGGTTTTTTTTTTGTGTGAGCGGATTCCTTTGACAGATTTCAAAGAAGTCTAAGGATGCAGGCCCGGTGAGCTGGCCTCATGCGTTGCGACAGGGACTGGCCTGAACCCATCGTACTTGGATCTTCAAAGCGACGGGGGTCCTAGCAGACCTCTGGGATGTAGAACGAATGGCTGAGTGAATCATCGTTGATGCAAAACTACCCTCTCATTTCACTGGAACTGCCCCTGGTCTCACAGCCCCAGACTCTAGCTTTTCATTTTTTGTAAAAATTAAACTCTACCTCAAATGTCTTGACGTGTCCAGTAGGTACAAGTAACCTTATGGTGAAGCAAGTGCACTTTTAGCAAAGAATCCTACTTTCAGCAGAGAACTGTTCTTTCCTGGTCACATCTACTGTACTAGTAGTGGTAATGGTGTATTTTGCATAAAATCTTTGATACATGGAGGCATAAAGCTCTATATACAAAACCTTTCTAAGGATGTTTATTTGCAATGAACCGATGGTTGAGTAGGATGACTGGTTACTATTTGGAGCCATTTGTTCATCCTTAAGACAACTCTTTAGACAGGGGAGGCCACATTTTAAGACAGCAGGGTGGGATCCGTGGTATGTCTAGGGGCCAGTTCCCCTGACCCCTCAGGACACCTGTAAATGCCTTTGTTACTGCTCCAAGGCTCTAAGTTAAGGGTGTATTGGACAGGGCTCCGTTTGCCTGGGGAGCAATGTGCTCCACTGTAGCCAGGTTGCTATTGTCTAACTGCAGGATTGGTGAGGCCTCCCAGGCCTAGTGAGGTTTCCTGTGCCACCGCAGGGGAGCCAATCAGCAGAAGTGCCCCAGCCTTGAGTACGTGAGCAGGGGTGGGGGAGGGGGAATTAGGAGGCAGGGGAGTCTCTGAGACGGGGCTTGAGGATGTCTGGGATGGCTCTAACTATCCTGGCTTTATCGTCTGCCACACCCCATTTGGTGAGTCAGGAACCTGACTGGGCCTCTGCAGATGGCTGCCAGCTGCCCTGCTTGTGTCCTGAACTCCCAGACTTTCTTCTGTATCATTAGATACGGGAACGTGCGTGACTTTGCCAAGAGGTGCCTGGGTCTGAGCTTTCTTTCAATCTGAGCACACCACTGATGTCTGCTAATATGGCGGTGGGGCAAAGACCTTTGAGCCACTGGTTCATCATCACGGCAGTAAAAACAATATAGGTGATTTAATTTTTAGAAAACAGTGGAAACACATTTAAATATATATATGTTTATTTTTAACATATATTATAATATGTAATATATACTCTCTATATAATATGGAATATATAATGTGTGTAATATGTAATCTTTTAAAAGGTACATTTTAAAATATATATATTAAAATAATAAAAAATGTTTTTAGGGTTAAACAAAACTGCAAACGGCGTGGCTATTATGGGCTGAATTGTGTCCCCCCAAAATTCATATGTTGAAGTCCTAATCCCCAGTACCTCAGAATGTGACTGTATTTAGAAGCAGGGCCTCTAAAGCGGCGATTAAGATAAAATGAAGTCATTAGTCTGGGCCCTAATCTAATATGACTGGTGTCCTTATAGGAGGGAATTGGGACACAGACACGGGGAAGACCATGTGAGGACCCAGGGAGAAGACAGTCATCTACAAGCCAAGGAGAGAGGCTTCAGAAGGAATCAACCCTGCCAACCCCTTGATTTCAGACTTCTGGGCTTCAGAACTGAGAAAATAAATTTCTATTGTTTGAGCCACCCAGGCTGTGGTACCGGCAGCCTGGCTGGCTAACACAGTAGCCATCTTGTTAGTGTCTGTAGCATCTTTTATGCTAGGCAATGGCTCCCTCTGCTGGGTCTTTATGCTAAACGCCAAATGCCCTGAAAACAATGCATTTCGTGTTTGGACACTACAAAATTACGAACAAAGTACTCAGATACTTCTTTATAGAATCCTCGATAGAATAAAGAATGTAGAATCTTCACTGAATGCTTCACAGAATCCTTCACCTGTAAGCAGGGTTGATATTAAAAATATTCAGCAGCAGGGGTGCGGGGTTGCTACTGTGCCTGGTGTGGAGGCAGGACTGAGAGGAGGGGGTGGGGAGGGTCCTGGGGGGAGGGGCTGGGTGGCCAGGGCAGCTTTGGGAGGACCAAGGTGGGGGGAGCAACTATGCACCAACGCTTAGGGAAGATGCAGCCGTGTGGGGTGTCCCGCTGAAAATCAGTTTGTAATCATATAAAATTGTTTTCTAATACTTCCTTTCTAAAACAGCAAATCTTTAACTTAGTCTAGTGCCCCTAGAAATAGTCCTCAAGCAAGTACTGTTTTCTAAGAAGGAAATCGCTGTCCTTCTGTCATTTGTGGTTGTGCAACACGCATCTCTTGTAAGTCAGATTCATGCTATTGACCTCACTCTCCTCCTGGTGGACAAAATGCATCGCTAATGCTACGAACGAGACAGCAAGTCTTGAGACCAGGTCTGGTGCTTCGCAGTTAGAGGGTTAAACTCTCCATCCCTTCCACTGCTATGAAACGGAGGGCAACCCCAGCAATTTGTGCTCCAAAAAGCTATCATGAGAATGGAAAAATCAGCCCCTAGATTGGTGCACACAGTAAGCGCCCAATAAATAATTTTTAAATAAGTGAATGGCGATCGGGCACCATGAAATGAAAACACTTGGCAGCCCGTGTTCCAAACTTGGGTCATCACTAGGCTGTTCTAGATTGCTTCTGTGAAGTGAGGATTTTCTTCTGTTGTCCAGATAGCACCTTTTCTAGATGCAAATGAGAAAATCAAGGGTGAAAGCACAGAGCCCGTCCAGCCTCAGCCTCCATGACCCAGTCCAATAAGAGGAAACAGCATTTGAAATAGGGACTGCCTGGCATGTCCAGGCTGCGTGGAGTGGGGTGTGTGGTCAAACCATACTCCTTAGAAGGATAAGGAAGCTTCCAATGAGTCCTAACTTGAGCTTCCCATTCATTCCATCACTCATGGATTCAGGAAGCATTTACTGAGTGCCTCCCATATGCCTGGCACGTGCAGGGGTTATGGCAGTGAGCACAAGGGACACAGACCCTCATTTCTGGGAGCTTACACTCATGAGGAGGACAATTACACAAATGTTGTAATCGTGATGAAGCTAATTAAGGAGAAGTACAGGGTGACAGGGCAACATGAGAACAGGAAAAGGAGCAACTTCCAGCTGTGAGCGGCTGGGAAGGCTTACCCAAGACAGTCATCTCTAAGACGAGGCTTGGGAGGGGAGCCAGAGAGGGTGGTGACATGGGGAAGCCTTTCAGGAAGACAGAAGAACCTGTGTAAATGTCTAAGGCAGTGGCACCATCAGAGCAGACAGGGGCGTGGCATGGGAGCGCTCAAGTCCAGCTGTGGGGCAGTGGATTTACCCAATTCCCAAGAAGATGCCCACACCTGGGCTGCACTGGTCCAGAGGATATGCTTTTTCCAAACTTGCGCAAAGGGGCCTTTGGGCTGGTGGGTCCTGAAACCTGGCTCATTCAGAAAACTGAAAGTATGACAGATCATGGGGAGCGAAACCTCTTGGCCAGTTACCAGCTGCTCCTCGTAGATAACTGTCCTCAGCTTTACCTGTTGACCTACATGTCCTGGACTCTGTGTTCAGGTAAAGTCCCTCTCCATCCACTGACCTTGCCCCTTAGGGAGATATCTCTTATCCCCCTGCATAAGCTCTCACCTCCTCTGGAGCCAACCAAATGCTTCATGTGCTTACATCCCACCAGAATCACCCGAGACCTTGGTTTGTTGCTTTCGTCGCTCTATGCCCAGTGCATAGCACATAGTAGGTGTTCAACTAAATGTGTAGTTGAATGAATGAATCTGTTTTCAAAAACATGGGGACCTCTCTTCGGGAACAGCTCTTACTCTGCCTGAATGCAGGCTTCATTGTAACAGGCATTTAGCGCTCACTTCTGTGCATAACGCCTGCAACCATCAAAGGGGATACATACTCTTCTTCTCTAACATCTCACCTCTCTGGAGCTACATCAGCCTTCCAGAGGCCACCAAGAACAAAATAAAGCAGTCTCAGAAAACAGTGCACTGAGGAGCACACTCTGGGTGCTGCAAAAGCAACTGTCAGTACTCTCTGTCCTAGCTTATTAACCCTTATTTTATACACATTGATAACTAGTGTTGATTCTCTGTTGTCCTAGCCTCCTGCAGAATAGAAATTGTAAAAAGAAAGCATGGGTCATTGGGTTGGGGGTGGGTGGAAAGAAGGAAAAGAGGAGGCTAGCAGGATTAGTTCAGCCACGGCTGCTGCTTTTGGGGCCCACTTCCCAATACTCTTGCAGGGACACATGCCCTGTAGACAGTTCTGCTTTTCTGCTCCAGTTCATCCTTGGAGGTTGCCTCTGTGGTGTGACCATCAGCCCCCAGACGTGCTGGCTTCCTTCTATTTCCTCTTTCTCAGGCTTAGCCTCTGAGACACCATGGAACTGACGCTGCCAATTCTGATTACATGCAGAAACCGTATCCCAACCATCAAGCCTTTGATTCTCAATTTCCAATTAGTTGCAAATTGGTGATCACTTAGCCTTGAATAACATAATTTCCTCTGAGTATAAGAAGATGCTTAAAGTTGAGAAATTCCTTGCTTACATAATTTTTCTTTTTTTCTCTTTCTGGCACCTGCCTGTGGTTTAGATGCCATATTTTAACTTCTCCTTCCTCAAAGGGTCAACCCAACTCTGCTGTCTTGTTGCAACTGGGTCTGTTCCTACTTCTACCCACAGTCCAAAGTTCACAGGCACTTCTCAGATCCCCTTCTCAGCTGGGCTTTTTCCTTGGGCTCTGTCCTAAAAATAACTTCACTACCATCTCAAATATGCCTAATCACCCCAACTTGTATAATTTCTGTTTTCTGCACGTAGATCACAATTTTTTTCTAATACATCAGCAAATATTTAGTGACTTCGTATTTATGTGCCCAGTATTCTGTAAAGCGTAGTTGGGGAGATAGACTGGAAAACCCGATCTTGTCAACTAGAGTCATCTCAGCGGGTAAGAATACAGGAAAGCGTGAGATATGCAGCCTGGAGCACCCGGCACTGGGCAATGGCTCCCCACTTCTCTCCTCAGCGATGCAGGGGAACATGATATTTCCAGCTACCATGCATCCCTATCGGCTTGGGGTTGCTCCGCCCCTTTCCCAACCAAGAAAATTTAGGGAATGATGGGATATTATCAAAAGGACAGTCTTTTTTCTTTTTAATCTTTATTTTATATTGGAGTACAGTTGATTAACAATGTTGTGTTAGTTTCAGAAAATCACAGAAGTGATTCAGTTATACGTATACATGTATCTATTCCTTTTCAAATTCTTTTCCCATTTAGGTTCTTACAGAGTATTGAGCAGAGTTCCCTGTGATATACAGTAGGTCCTTGTTGGTTATCTATTTTATTTTATTTGTTTTTTTATGTTTGGTTGCATTGAGTCTTCGTTGCTGCGTGTGGGCTTTCTGTAGTTGCAGCGAGTGGGGGTTACTCTTCGTTGCAGTGCACGGGCTTTTGATTGCAGTGGCTTCTCTTGTTGCAGAGCATGGGCCCTAGGCTTGCAGGCTTCAGTAGTTGCGGTGCGTGGGCTCAATAGTTGTGGCTCGTGGGCTCTAGGGCACGTGGGCTTCAGTAGTTGTGGTGCACGGGCTTAGTTGCTCCACGGCAGATGGGATCTTCCTGGACCAGAAATTGAACCCGTGTCCCCTGCATTGGCAGGTGGATTCTCAACCACTGCACCACCAGGGAAGTCCCTGGTTGACTATTTTAAATATAGCAGTGCGTACATGCAAATCCCAAACTCCCAGTTTATCCCTCCCCCTCCACTCTTCCCCCCCTGGTAACCACAATTTCCTTCTCTAAGTCTGTGAGTCTGTTTCTATTTTGTAAATAAATTCATTTGTATCATTTTTTTTAGATTCCACATATAAGCAATATTATGTGATATTTGTCTTTCTCTGTCTGACTTACTTCACTTAGTATGATAATCTCCAGGTCCATCCATGTTCCTGCAAATGGCATTATTTCATCCTTTTTAATGGCTGAGTAATATTCCATGTATATATGTACCACATCTTTATCCATTCCTCTGTCGATGGACATTTAGGGTGTTTCCATGTCTTGGCTATTGTAAATAGTGCTGCAATGAACATTGGAGTGCACGTATCTTTTTTAATTATAGTTTTGTCCAGATATATGCCCGAGAGTGGGATTGATGGATCATGTGGTAACTCTATTTTTAGTTTTTTAAGGAACCTCCATGCCGTTCTCTATAGTGGCTGCACCAATTTACATTCCCACCAACAGTGTAGGAGGGTTCGAAGTGACAATCTTAAACATTCTCTATTTCTCAGAAGAGTCATCTTTAGAAATGGGGATGCTTAGTAATAAATCACCATATCACACCGTACAGTGAGTCCCATCCATGCAGCTTAGGCAGCTGCAGCTGAGGATGGCTGGCCGAGATAGGGCTGTTTTCTGAGAACAGATCACCCTTCAAGGAAATAAACCGAGTTCTTGAACTGCCTTTGCTTCCGAACTGCTGACTGCGACCGGCAGGACCACACTGTGCTGGCAGATAAGCCTTGAAAAGGGGCAGGTGCTGTCAAGTTCTTGGTCGACTGTGGTCCCTCCTTACTCAGGAGGACTGTGTGAACAGGAGTGTCTGCACACTCAAGCTTGGAGGCCAGAACTGTCATTTCTCAGCCTCTCTGAGTCTTCATTTCCTTGTGTTGAAATATGGGGATCTTAATTCCTATGTCGCAAGGGCTGTGGTGGAAATTCAGTACTTTTGTGAGAGCCCTTAGCACTGTGCTGGCATTAAGTGCTTGCTCAATAATTATTTGCCGCGTTGGAAAAAGAAGGTATTTACTTACAAGCCTGCTCTGCAATCTTTCTTGATAAAAGTACACAAGATCCATCTGCCAGTGATATCTTGCTAAAATAAAAACAGGTGGAAACTGTCTTAAGTGGAATTGCCTATAGAAGAGGTGTGTCCGTTATCATTGTTTTATAGGCTTCAGTTAATCCAGTGTGTTCCTTGCTTGCTTTCCTTCCCAGGAATTGTTCCGTGGGTGAACTCCGTGAGCTGGGGGCTGTGATCATTACACCAAGGCCACGCATCCGTCCCCCTGTGGGCCAGTTAGCTCAGCTTGGCTCCATGTCTATACACATTGATCTTAACCCAGCTGGCAGACTCACAAATGTGTGACCATGTCCCCAAGGACACCAGGGGGATGGGTTTCTGTGGATATGGCAAATAACTCCTGTCTGCTGGAGAAGCAACTCCGCAACAGCTCTGTTATGGTTATTGTGACCTGAAGGTGGCGCTGTTTCTCAAGGAAGAATGGTATGGGCCTTTTACAGGCTGTGTGAAATGGACTCTCAGAGGTGGAGAGAAATCTGCAAGGTAACTGGGTTCAATTCCCTCCTTTTCCAAGCAAGGAAATTGAGATCCAGAGATAGAAAACTCTTGCCTGAAGCCAAACCACAGAGGCAAGGCTGGATACAGGTCTCCCAGATTATACACTTGCAGGTTTCACTACACTGTTTCCTGGCCCTAATGGCGTTAAGCAATTAATAATGCTTACAACAAAATGGAGTGAATCACTGATACCTAAAAAGCTACACTGTCATTGAATTTCAAATGTCTATTATTCCTAATCACAGGCCAGGTTCAATCTGTCTGTTTTGGTTTTTATTATAAAAGGCATTTTTATGTATCTATGTTTTCACGGATGATTTCGTTTTCTTTTCCATACAAATGAAAGAAGGAAAATAATTGGTATGGGTGGAATTTTATTCTATACTGATTTGTTTTTGAAATGTAAGCATGATTTCTGTTTAAATGATCACAACTGAGATGTGGGTTTTTAAAAGATGCTCGTGGATAGAAGCTTGATAATGAAAATAATTCCAAGGTAGCTATTTTTAGCCCCTTTCCTAACTCATAGAAAGTGGAGCACATCAGGGAATGGATATAGTAGGTACATCCTCACAGGCATGCACAGAATCTAAATTCAGTCTTTTAGAAGGTTTCTACCGTGGAAATAAATTTTTTTTTTTAAGTAATCTTTTGCTTACTTTCCGGGGAGAGTAAGAACTGAGGAAAGTGAGAGAAGTGAGTCCTACATCCTCGTGGGGGGCCTTGTCGCAGCATCATCAGTGGGTCCTCCAGGTGTTCGGAGCCTGTCTTACAGAATTCAATGTCGCTAAAAAGACAGGGCCTGTACCTCTGCTCTTGGCACCAGTTAAAACTTTTCTTGAGATGCAGATGAAACAGAAGACATCATTCCAGTGATAGCAGCATCGTTTCCCCCATTCACCTGGGAGAGAAGGAGTTTATAATTCTTATATTTGTTTTTTTTTTCCTTCAGAGCTAAGGGAGACATACAAAAAGATGTTTTCTGAAATTTGGGTCTACTGGATTCAGGAAGGCTGGATTTCTATCTTTCTGAAAAATGTTCTTTATCAAGTAACTTAGATATTTTTTTCCATTGCAGCTTCCTATGATACAGCAGAATTGCAGAATCTTCAGGTTGTGCGCTGCTCTTTATTTTTACCTCTATCCACACTCCCTTAAAAGACCCCCTTTGTTACATCAGCATCACCCGGTAGCCGGTTAGGAAGGCAGAATCTCCGGCCCACCTCGCACCTATGGAATCAGCCCCTGATGTGTCAGCGTTCCCCAGGTGAGTCGTGCGCCCATGAGTGTTAGAGGAGCACAGACTAGAACACACAGATCTATCAGGTGGGAGCTGCAATGCCCGTAAACATTTGCCTTAGTTCAGCCTCTGTTTTCATATCAGTGTTTTATCCCTCTCCACTTAGCCTCTCTCGTTCATGCAATTCCATAGATATTTATTGAGGTCCGTGATGTGGCTGAAGGGCTGAGAATAAAGATGAAAATCCTTGGCCTCCTGGAGCTGATGGGGGGAGATAGAAAATAAACTTTACTTATGTTTTTTAAACTTTCAAAATAAACTTTACTTATATTTTTTAAAATTTTATTTCTTTTTGGTTGTGTTGGGCCTTCATTGCTGCCCGCGGGTTTTCTCTAGTTGCATCAAGCGGGGGCTACCCTTTGTTGCAGTGCATGGGCTTCTCATTGCGGTGGCTTCCCTTGCTGCAGAGCACGGGCTCTAGGAGCATGGGCTTCAGTAGTTGTGATGCGTGGGCTCAGTATTTGTGGCGCACGGGCTTAGTTGCTCCAGAGCATGTGAGATCTTCCGGATCAGGACTCGAACCCGTGTCCCCTGCATTGGCAGGCAGATTCTTAACCATTGCACCACCAGGGAAGGCCTAAACTTTACCTATATGTATAATTATATAATGTACAGCATATTGTAGAGTGACAAGCTATGGAAGAAAATAAGGCAGGCTAAGGGGGACGGGACTGTGGGAAAGGGTACAGTGGTGTATGGGATGGTCAGGGCAGGCCTCTCCAGCGAGTGGGGCCTCTGAGTGGAGACGGGAAGGCAGTGAAGGCGGGAACATGTAGGGGACGGGACCGGGGGCAAGCCTCTGCCACGCTCCTTTAAAGTTTCTACGTGGGTCCCTGTGTGTCAGGTTTGCCAGATTTAGCAAATAGAAATACAGGATGCCCTGCATTTTTGAATTTGGATTTGAGGTTGAGTTTCAGACCTACAATAAGTTTTTGGTATAATATACTAACTTGTAATGTTATAATATATGCATATATGTATCAATGATTTAATACATGTGCTAGTACATAAGCCTGGTACTAAGTTACAGTATATATATTAAAAAGTTTTCATCGTTTATCTGAAATTCAGATTTGACTGGGGGTCCTGTATTTTATCTGGTGACTCCTCTGTGACCAGTGGCCCCGGAGCAGGCCATGGCTGGAGGAGGACGTGGCTTTCTCCGCAGAATCACCATTCCTTTCTCCATCAATCTGCGTCTTCCCTCCTGGGCCTTGGCCAGTGGCACCCGGAAGGCAGTGGCTGTCCGTGACCTTGTTGTGTTATCTCCATGGATGATGCCTGAAGGTGGTTCCCCTGGTCCTGTTTTCTGCAGTCAGATAAGAATTTCCTGAACTAAATACTCCTAAAAAGACTTTTCTAGTAAAAAAAAAAAAAAAGACCCATATTTTAGAATACCTCCAGTTATACATTGCCTTGTGACTGTATCAGCCATCACCTGTTGGAAGAAAAACACTAACCATTCCTCTGTCCATCTAGTCTGTATGGGAGAAACTCATGAGATATTCTGCAGGCAACCTCCATACAACATGTCAAGTGCAGTTTTCCAAGTGCTGTTTTTGATGTGGGAAGTGTGGCCCCTCCCACCTCTTCCCAGAAGAGTCTAGGGCATAACATCTGTCTGCCAAGCTCAGAGTCAAGCCATAACCCTTCCACATTTAAGTAAGGGGAAATCCTCCTTCCTTCCTTTACTTATTTATTTTTAACCATACCAACTGGCAAGGATGTGGCTGCTGAAATGACAACAACGCTAGGTCACTTTTCAGTAATTACCCCTTATAGAGCCCAAGCTTGAAGACAGAAGGTTCTAGAACTGGAAGCTTTTGTGTTTTCTCATGAGGAGAAGGATGACTATAAACAGCCTACCTGACTTAGCCAAGATAGCCTGAGGGGCCCCTTTGCTGTCTTCTCTCTTGTGCTTCTGAACACCTGCCATCACAAGTTAAAACCATTAATAACACCCAACAAAACAAAATTCAGTTGCATTTCATAATAACAAGCCCTTCTGATGAGAGGTCACAGCTGACAGTAGAAATAGAATTTCTTCTTTGCCTCCTGACTTGGGGCAGCGGGTGGCAGCAAGGACTCAATGGCCTGTTGCAATGAATTTCTAGATCCTGATCTGCACATGTGACAGGTCCTGGGGTGGGACTGGAGTGGGCCAGACAATAGGATAACTTTTGCCGAAATGTTTTGTACAAGTAACACCAACACTGTGAATTCAGCTTCAAAATAGTTTCAAAGACATCGATTCTAAAGTACCCCTGGAGGTGACAGTTTTTTTCCATATAATTAGGAGTGCACTAATACTTTATCTTTGTTTCTTATGTTCTGTGGCTATGTTAAGTGAGAAGACTTATCTGAAAAGAAATTAAGTTGCTCTTTAAATTAATTTGTGGCTTTATTAGAGATGCAAACGAACTTAGACCTGCTTTCTGCTGTTCTTTGGTGAGCCAGAGTATTTCTGTTGAATCAGCTGGTTTGCAATTCTAAAAACTAGTTTCAAAATTTGGGATTGTGAATTAGATTGGGGGATGTGTGTGTGTGTGTGTGTGTGTGTGCATGTGTGTGTGTTGCATCTGTATTTTTCACATTCTACAGGCTTTCCTACTCATTAGTTATGACTTGGATTTGTAAAACTGGGACACTTTGATAGAAACTTCAGGATGACAGTAAGTACAATAAAATGCTCCATAAAAGTGGAAAACAGGAAAACTACCACCAAAGGTCAAACAAAAGCAATCAACCAACCAACCAATAAGTAAACAATAATAAGAAAGAACACTTACATTTTAATTACTCACCAGGATATATCAGAACGAATTTGAAAAAATTTAACGTACAAACGCATGTTTTAAACGTAATATTTAAGTAGGAAGATAGATAGCAGTATTGATTTTTTGGTTTATGAATATAGTTTTCACATGAAGTAAATTAGAAGCGAAATTTTGTATAATTTGCACATGAACTAGTAGAAGTCATGCTACTTGTAGCAGTTATATATTTTAAAATATGATTCTTTGCTTATTATAATATAGATACATATACATTTGGGGGAATTTAGGACATAGAGGTAAGCAAAAAGAAGAAAACAATAATCACAGGTATCGTACCAGGCAGAGAGGACCTTTGTGAATTTTAGTGTACATCTTTCCAGTTCTTTTTTTCTATCTATATTTATTTTTGTTAATGGTATTGCCTAAGTTCTTTTCAAACTCTTAGTTAATCTGTATGTCATATGAGGAAAGAAGGAGACTGGAAGGGAGAGGAAGGAAAATGAGACTTTGCAGTGACTCTGATAATAACATATGAAACAAAGAACTGCTAGACAGATAGAAAGCAGAGTGCCGTAGTTCTCTGCTGCTTTTATTTACGTCAAAGTAACGGTCCAAGGCAGCCTGAAATTTTCATCATCAGAGTCATTCATATTTTTTGCATGGGTTAAAAGCATACATCTTCATGATGTAAGAACAAAGGGTAAGTAGGATCAACTTTTCTGGTTTAGTTGTGATTCATTTCAGAAACATTTGCAATTTCCATCCTTGACATATTTGAACCTTGCAACTTAATTACGTGGATTTAGTAGTCAAGACTAGCACATTTTCCTCTCTGCTTGTAACAGAAATGTCTAACTTCAAGCCGCCTGTGTTAGAGGCAGGCATGACCAAGGAGAAACTGAGAAGACCTGCACAATGAATTTACCCCCAAGCCAGAGGCCATCGCGAGAGGTTGCTGGGTTCAAGACCCGCTACGACGAAATGGGCAGCCAAAGAAAGTGAAAAACTTCACCCATTCACCCAATCCCTGAAAATAAATAGTCAGACAACGACGACAGCAGGAAACAAATGTACTTAGGCTTCATCATCAGAAAGATTTGCATTGGCGCACAGACAGAAGCCAGCATGAAAACAATAAGAACAAGAATAGCTGTGCGTGTCAGCCGGGCGTGTCACCATATTGTACTCAACTTGAGGATATTAATTTCACAGTTTTCGTAGATAAGTTTAAACATAGGAACATGTCACAAATAAGCAGTGTTCTCCGCAAGGCTACATCAGCTGGGATTTCACAGTTTGCAATTTTTAAATTCAGCTGGGTCTCCAAGGGCCAATCAATATTGGTGGCAATTATTCTTAGTACACAGTCCAAATGAAATGGGTGTGTTTTTTTCTTTTTTATCAAGGTGGGAGATGGTGATATAGAAATAAACAAATTCCCTTGTGGATGGCAATTGGGCGGCGTAACAGCTGCAGCAAGTCGGCTGTGGGTCCCTTTGGCCTGTTCCTTGGGAATAGTCCAATAATGACCCCATTATTTTAACCCTTCAACGTAAGCTGTGTTTGATAGCTAGCCTGGAAAAACCTGGCATGTGTCAAACAAAGAGAGAATGAAAACAAAACAACAACAACAAGCCCCCAAACCCAGGAGCACTTCCCAAAGCAGCTGCTGGCAGCATTACCTTATACACAGGTTTTATTTATACCCTGGTTTCTAAGCCACAACCTCTAGAGGGCCAGTGCTTGGGACACAGGGATGTTTTCACAAAGCAGAGTCAATTTACATTCTAGAGGGAAAGCAGTGAAAACCTTAAAAACTTTTTTCCCAAAGGCAGATACTGAATTATGCACATCCCTAGATTTTGTTCTTTGAAAAGTTAGTGTTTTTTTTTCTTCTTTAACTTTTGGTCTTTTTAGGGGGAGTTTGGGGAGGAGCGGTGGGGGTAGTGATGGTGGGGAATGGGGAACAGAAAGGCAGAGGAGAAGTGGACCTCAGAATGACAGTTCAGGTTGCTTTTCCTGGCGGGGCCCAAGTTTGAGTTAGTTAGCCCTCACTGGCAGGGATTTGGCTCGCAAGACTCACAAAACCCAGGTCATAGGCGGGCAAAGCAGGGACAGGAAAATGCACGCCTCATGACAAATTAGGTTTGTGTTTGAATTTCCTAATCCTTGGAGTAGGGTTTCTTTTATCTTCAGCCTGGTCTCAAATTGGGCTTTTTCATCCCATTTTGCTTTTTCTCTAATTAATCACTTAAGATAGAGTGCTAGGAATCTAAAATTATTCTAGTGTCATTTTATGTAAGTTGATAAAACAAACAAAACCCCAAACAAATCAAAATTGAGTGCTCTTGTTCCTACCTGTGTTTTCAAACTACCAGTTCTCTTACATAAATGTTACAAGAAATGGAACATTCTGGAAAACAGCCAAAGATGCAAATGGAAAAGGGCCATAATAATAACAACCCGGTGGTTCTTTCTATAAACCCAGTAGCCCATTAGCCACCTTGGAATTAGGGATTATTTTGGCGGAATCTGGTTATTTTCCTCTCGATTTGAAATAGAAACTAGAATGAATGAAAGGGAAATTTTAGAAGAGTTTTAGGATCATAAAATTCTATGTGCCCTTTGAAGGTTGCAGGTGCAGGTGGATTATCATTTATTATTTGGAGTGGACTCCAGGAAGGAGGTAAGGATGAATAAATAAACAGAACGGGGTGCTACTGAGTTTAAGATGGTATTTAATTCTTTCTTGCCTGAAAAAAAAAAAAAGGTACAGAGGAGGTATTCATTCACTTATTCTATACTGCCTTCTCCGTAATTACGATTCTTTCAGTTTCTTTGAGTGAGTGGGTCCAAGTCGCTAGGAATTGGTGGTTAGAAGTCAATATTCTAAAGTTCAAAAATACATTGTTTTCTTTCCCTCCTCCCCGACTTTGAAAATGTTTTAGAGTAAAGGCTCCTGATTGCAATGGTGGTTTGTGGTCAATAGCATTAGACTTCTGGTTTAGATTAATGCCGCTAATTAGTTTCTGTCCTTGACTTTTTCTAATTAAAGCATAGAGGCTTTGGTGCTAAACACCTGGGCAGATTACCTAATTAGGTGACAGAAACATACACAGTTGTTCACAGGTAATTATTTTAACTTTCACTGCTTGTTTGGTATTAAACACACTGATAAAAAGGGCATCCTTTCTACCCTACTAACCTCAAAGTATCAGTTCATTGGCAAGGAAGCTGGTACTGGTATTGCCTTCTAAACAGACAATGTTGACCCCTTTTTTGGTGAATATGTGCAGAAGTGACAGATTCGGTTTTCTTCCCCCCACGCCTAGACATAGGAGAAAACTCACTTGCTAGTTGTTCTCACTCTGTTCCCTACGTGTTCCTTTGAGAAGGCAGTTTCCTTTGATGGGCCAAGTAGAACTTGGATGCTGTCTTTGGGTGCACAACACTCCTGGGAATTTTTGGAAGCATGCCTTTTGGTTCCAGTACTGAATAATTTGGTGGGAGCCTCATTGCTCTAAACATGGGATGTATTCTCTGGTTTAGAATTCAACATTGAAAACCCAATGTCTGCACCATTTACGTTCTTAAAAATGGAAAAGACTGAAAGCTACTGGGATCCTTTCAACCATGGGAGTGGCTCCATGGATCATCCCCAACTTGCACCTGCTCACGGGAAGAGTCAGGCCCAGATGGAGCTGAGAAGGAGGTGCCTGCACCGGGACCCAGAGAACATTCTACCCCTTGAGGCACACACACACTGGAAGCTTGTAACAAATCTCCATGCATGGTGGCAACTGGCCTCCGTAATCTCTGCCCAACCAATCCCTAAGGACCAGCTGAAGGACACACTGGCTATTTTCTAAGCATTCTCTGGCTTTCCTTCCCTTGGCTTTTGCTCTTACTGATTCCCCTTCCAGCCACACCTCGTATCACATCTTCATCCCTTGGGACCCTCTCCCCGCTTTGGGGTCCATCCCCCACGGTGCCCCTTCTCCAAAGCCTTTCCTAGAACTCTCAGTTGATCTACTTCTCTTTCCTTGGAAGCCCTGTAGCTTGTGTAGCTCTCCTCCAAGCCTCACTGTATTCGGTTTTATATTATTGGGGTTTTTTTGTTTTTTTTGTGTGTGTGTGTGGTACGCAGGCCTCTCACTGTTGTGGCCTCTCCCGTTGTGGAGCACAGGCTCCGGACGCACAGGCTCAGCGGCCATGGCTCACGGGCCCAGCGGCTCCGCGGCAGGTGGGATCTTCCCAGACCAGGGCACGAACCCGTGTCCCCTGCATCGGCAGGTGGACTCTCAACCACTGCGCCACCAGGGAAGCCCTGTATTATTGTTATTTGAGTCTCTATCTTAGCAATGATATTATCAGCCTTTTCATTATTTACTCAGCAATTACCAAGAGCTTGACACATACTAGGTGCTCTTTTAGGTGCTGAAGATTCAGTGACGACAGAACAAATTCCCTGCTCGCATTGAACTTACAGTCCAAGGAGGAAGGAGGGCAGATAGCAAACAAGCGAACACATGAACAGATATAATAAGGTCATATAGGGATAACAGCTATGAAGGAAAGAATATCACTAGACAGGGTGATGGAAGAGCAATTTAGAAAATGATGATGACACTCACTGAGCATGTGTGTTGTCAATTGTATCTATGACTCTTGTCTAATGCTCACAACACTGCTATGAACTAGGTACCACTAGTAATCCCACCCTAGAGAAGAGAAATTGAGACCAAGTGGTTAGGAAGCTTGCTTGAGGTCACGCAGCTACTCAACAGTCACATGGTCAGTACCTGGTCACCTTCCCTTCCTTTTTGTCCGGCCACAACAGTGCCTGGAGCAGACCTTGGAGTGAGGCACTTGATGAACTACGTGGTCGCACACCTATGGTTTTCTTTCTCCAAAATGACTCATATGAATCTGTCCCCTTTTTTTTTTCTCCCATCCTCCCCACTTTAGATCAAGCCCACACGATCTTGGGTCAGGACACCTGGCTTCTGTCTTTCTCCGCTCTGGTCTTCCTGGTTTCCTGCAGCTGCACAGCCGCAGAGGCCCTGGAGGGGTTTGGCTCTGATGATGAGATGAAGACTCCTGGGATGTGCTGCCCCCTCCCCTGCCGACTCCAGGGAACCCCAGCAGTGGGAGACCTGGTCAGAGGTGAGCAGGATGTTTAGATCAGCCTGGGGGCAGCGCAGGAAGGTCCAGCCACAGCTCAGGTGCAGGCAAGAAGCTGGAGGGCTGGTCCCTGCCTGGGAGGCTCATGGGCTTCTAAGAAGCTGGCCACCCAGCTGGACCGAATCAGGTCTTGCTGTGTCCCTGGGACTCCTGACCGCCACCTTGGACCCAGGCGCCATCTGACCCCACCTGGTCCTACCACTCATTTTCATCCTGCCCCAACTCACCTGGTTGCCTCCAGCCCTATTTGTTTCTGCCACACTGTAACGCAGATGGATAAACCTGAGGGACACACAAAGGTTGTGGTCCTCTTGGGCCAGGGATTTCCAATCCAAGTCTCAGTCTCCTTATCTGTGAAATGGGCTAGTGGTGGAGTGGCTGTAAGGGTTCAGCCGAACGACATTATGTGTAAGTGCCTAGCTGAGTGCCTGCTCTCCAGTAGGTGCTGGGTAAATGCTAATTCCATTCGCTCCAGGAGTCCTCCAGGCTGGTTGCTGGCCTGGTTGGCATCTTCACGGGCTTCTAGACCAGTCCTCCTGACGCATGCTCCCATCGCAGCCCCCCAGGCTCCAAACCCTTTTCTGGCTCCTGAGCACCTGCGGAAGATAAAATCCAAAGATGCCTTTGAGGTTTCCCATGATCTGCCTGGAGCACGATTGTGCTTCTGATTCCGCAGCCTCAATCCTCTTCCATCACACTGGCCTTCTTGCTCCCTCTCCCCACAGATGGTTTGCACTTTGGTCCCTTTTTGTTGCTCCCCCTGTAATGGCCTCTTCCCGTTTCCTCCTAAAGGGATCTCATCCCTCATTAGTAGACATACCTGAGGGCTCTGCCTTGCTTCCGACAACCCACCTTTCCTGGCCACAGCGCAGCCCAGGACGCCGGGTCAGAGGGGCGGACTCTCGGCAGCCTCAGAGGACACCTCAGCCAGCTGGGCCAGGCAGATGTGTCTCCCAGGAATTTGGCACTGAGTCAGGCCCACGGGATGGCTTGCTCCGAACCTGGCCATGGCTGCTGTGGGCCAGGGGAAGTGTGTAAAGCAAGCACAGAAAGGGAGGCACACCCACACCAGCACCTGCTCGTCCCACAATGCCCGTTCTCTCCACTGCCCTTCCCGTCCGTGCTGCATGTCTGAATCCCCACTCCCTGGAGATTCTTCTAGTCCTTCTATGAGCACAGCCTGAAGCGCACAGTTGGAAGTTGGTTGTTGAATAAATGGATGGGTGGATGAACAAATGCTGGGGAGAGAAACCCTAACACTACATCAGGGAATTCTCTGGAGAAGGGGTTAAAAAGCTGATTCTCTGGCCTCACCCTGATTTAGTATTACAGATTCCAGGTGGGGCCTGAGAATCTGCTTTGCTACAAGCCCTACAGATGTTCGGATACAGGAGGTCTGAGAATCACAGAGGTCGGTCAGCTACGGACTCCTGGGTCTGCTAATAATGCGAGTTCTCTGAGAGCGTCACACGTAGCACATTCACTTGGTGCCAGGCTTGTGCTCGGGTCCTTACACGTGTCATCGCACCCCGAGTGAGAGTCCTGCGAGGTGCTGGTCCTCTGATTTGCAGTGTCAGATTACAGGCAGGTTAAGTCCCTGGCCGGAGCCTCGCAGTGAGGTGTCCACCAGATGCTCTGGCCCTCGGGCTCCTTTGAGCGCCTTCCCTTGTCTGGAGAAGTCTCCATCCCCTGAGTCTGCTCCTCCTTCAGGAAGCTCCCAGGCATTTGCTTCCCCCGCCTCCCTTGCCATGTGGGACTGGCCCCGCCAGTCAAATGCCCCAGCTTGGGGTTGGGGTCACTGGACCCTTCTGGTTGGGGCGGTGGCATCCTGCTCTTGGGAGCAGCCATGGCAGAAGTCCTAGCACCAAATGCAGTGTCCAATGTCCCTGGTATGATCTTCGGGGGTCTCTGCCCAGCAGGAGGTGCACAGGGCTTCACTGTGGCACCCCTGCGGTGCACTGTGGGCAATGCTCTTGACCTTGGAGCTGTTGTTCTGGTTGTCTGTTACTGGGTAAGGTACCACTCCAGAACTTAGAGGCCTAAAACAACGGCAACATTTGTTTTGCGTGTGAATCTGCAATTTGGGCAGGGCTCGCGGAGACAATAGTTTCTGTTGTGCTCAGCGTTGGTTAGAGTGAACTGAAGACCTAGGGGGATGGTGGGGAGCAGGCTGGACCGTCTCAGGCTTGCTCACCTGCACGGCTGGCGGTGGGTGCTGGCTCTTGCCTGGGCCCTTAGCTTAGGCGGTGGCCAGAACACCTACATGCGGTCTTTCTATGTGGCTGCTTGGCTTCCTCACAACATGGAGGCAGGTTCCAAGGGTGAACACAGAGAGAGACAGAGAGAGACAGTCAGCAGCAGCTGTGTCACTGAGCTTCAGAAGTCATGCAGCCACTGAGGCCGGCCCACATTCAAGGAGGGGAATTAGACTCCACCTTTGATGGGATGAGGGTCCAAGAATTTTCAGACAGGTTTTAAAATGAGCACAGCTGACTTGTCTGGTTTCCTACTTTTCCTGGAGCTTCTATGAGCTTCTGAATTTAAAATAAATTCCCAGATTTAAGCTATCTGGAGTTGTTTCTATTATCTTATTCATAGAGCTGGTATGGGTGGAGTCAGGCTGCACACCCAAGTCTGTCTGATTCCAAAGTCTGTTCTCCGAATCCCACATCCCCTCCCTCCTGGAGGGCACAAGAACAGAGCTCTTGGGTTTCCCTGGTGGCGCAGTGGTTGAGAGTCTGCCTGCCGATGCAGGGGATACGGGTTCGTGCCCAGGTCTGGGAAGATCCCACATGCCGCGGAGCGGCTGGGCCCGTGAGCCATGGCCGCTGAGCCTGCGCGTCCGGAACCTGTACTCCGCAACAGGAGAGGCCACAACAGTGAGAGGCCCGCGTACTGCAAAAAAAAAAAAAAAGAACAGAGCTCTTGTGGCCAATTAATGCATTCATTCAACCAACCAACCGAAACTCACACGTTTAACAAGTACCTCCCATTTGTTAGGCCCTGAAGTTTCAACAGTAAACTCATTTCCCCGCATCACGTGTACAGCCTGAGGAGAGGTACAACACATAGTGAGGCTGCTACAAGGCAGCATGATGAGGGCTAAAATAGGGAAACTTCAGGAACACAGGAGATGCACCTAACCCAGAGGAATGAGGGGGTTGAGGAAGGTGTTCTAGGGAAATGATAGCAAATCTGAGACTTGAAGAGTGAGTATGAATGAATTAGGCCAGCTGTGGTGGTGGTGATGGTGGTGAAAGAACGCTCCAGCAGAGAGAACAGGGTGTGCAAAGGCCCAGGGGCAGGCAGGGGCCTGCCCCTCCACAGGAGTAAGGGAGTCGTATGTGGCTGGAGCACCGTGGGTGGAGAGGGAGGAAACAGAGACATGAAGCTGAAGAGGTGAGCTGGAGGCTGGTCATGTAGCGCCTTCAGTAACCTGGTCACTTAATGTAAGGACGACCGCAGTGCTGGACATCAGAAGTACTTAGGGGAAAAAGTAGGATTATTTGTATAAAGTCAAGGGCCCACATTTAAATTCTGGATATTCAAATAACTATATCAGGGTATCATTCAGCAACTTCCTGAATTGCTGCTCACTCATTCATTCCACAAATATTTATTTGAGGGCCTCCTACACTCCAGGCCAATCCTAGCACAGTTTGATGAAAAGGATGGCTAACATGCCAGTGTTTGCTTTTCTGTGACCTCTAAGGGGACTGTTGCTTTCTTTTCAATGGATACACCAGTCACCCTGTGGTCAGGACAAGGTGTCAAATTAATGCCAGCTGCGTGGTGACAAACGCTAAATGGCCAGAGTCACAGATGTGGTGGCATGCAGCTGTCCAATCATTACAACCTTGGCTGTAAATGGGCAAATCCAGCTGGCTGCCTTCCTGTTGTGAAAGCACAAAACCAGCAGAATTTCTTCATACTGAAAGGGAACAACACACAAGCTTCCTGTTGCCCTTCGGATTGATGGCTTGAAAGAAGGAAATACAGATGAAATCTCTCCTTGACTGAAGGTACTTGAGCAATGAAGAAGGCTTAGTCATGGCTATAGACCTTTAGCCAGACCCCCCTCACTGTGGTCTTCCCGATTCTAGTTTACTCAGCTATTGGGAGCATCTGTCAGTTACTGCAGGCAGGCAACTGGAGGGGAGGACAATTGCATTCTGATTTTCAAAGATGTGTGCATGGATCCCAGACCGACAGTTTCAGAAATAAGATAAAATTTAAAGCTAAAGCTCTAGAGTTTCACTGATCAAGATCAACATGACTTTCTGTTCAAACAACCAAGGACAAGACAAGCGGGTGGGATGGTGAGGCTGAGAAGCTGGGGTGTCTTCACCACTTAGGAGCTGATGTTCCATGTTTTGCCCAGTGACCCACCTGAGATTCTGATGTGGTAATTTCCATTGTGTGCAAAGTGGGTAACTGACCCATGAGTTGAATGATACAGTGTCATGATGCAGAATAATGACGTGCCCTTCTGGGTCAGCTTGGGCTGCTGTAACAAAATACCATAGACTGAGTGGCTTAAACAATAGAAGTTTATTTCTCATATTTCTAGAGGCTGGGAAGCCCAGGATCAAGGTGCTGACAAGGTAGGTTTTATTGTGAGGCCTCTTTTCTTGATTTATAGGAGGCGACCATCTTGCTGTGTGCTCTCATGACCTCTTCTTTGGGTGTGCGCTCAAGCAGGGAGAGAGAACAAGCTCTCTGGTGTCTCTTCCTTTTCTTACAAGGGCACTAATTCCATCATGGGGGCCTCACCCTTGTGACCTCATCTAACCCCAATCACCTCTCAAAGGTCCCACCTCCAAATACCATCACATTGCGGGTTAGGGCAACAACATACAAATTCTGCTGGGGCAGGAGGGACACAAACTTGCAGCCCATAACATTAATGGACATACAATGAAATTGCTAACCTACACAAAGATCAACCCTGTTACAATCTCTCTTTATACTTGATCAATCATCTGAGAATCTGAGGGGATATTGTGAAATGTAGGAGTATGTAGATTTTCTTACTGAGTTCAAGAGACTGGATATATTTCATAATTAAGTCTCACGGTCCTTTGTTGTAGAGGCTTGAATTCAGAGGTTGTAAATGGGACAGTGAAAAAGCAAGCTGATATTTAAAAATCACAAGATTTCACATAAACTCCTAGATTTTTATTACTTCTCTTGAAACATTGCAAGATCTGGCTCAGTGATGACATGTAACAATGGCTGGAGCAGCAGTTGCCCACCTCTGGCCATCCTAGTCCCCAGCTCTCTTCAGTGGGATTCCCTGGGAAGCCAACTCAGATGGGGATTTATAGTTAGAGGTGTTTTGGGGAGTGGTCTCAGGATCATTCCTGGTAGTGGGATGAAGGAGGAAGGATTGGATGGAAAAGCTGAATCACAAAGAGGTGAATCAGTCACAACCAAGGGCTCAGCCCATCCCAGAGGAGGTAGAATGGGCTTTTAGGGTTGTCCTACCTCAAGGGAAGGGAGCCAGACCTTCATATCCCACTTTGACCATTCCTTGATGTGGGCTGTCCCCAGGAAGGGGCGTGACCTTGGGCAAGATGGCTTCTTTTTTTTTTTTTTTGCGGTACGCGGGCCTCTCACTGTTGCAGCCTCTCCCGTTGTGGAGCACAGGCTCCTGGCGCGCAGGCTCAGCGGCCATGGCTCACGGGCCCAGCCGCTCCACGGCACGTGGGATCTTCCCAGACCGGGGCACGAACCCGTGTCCCCTGCATCGGCAGGCGGACTCCCAACCACCGCGCCACCAGGGAAGCCCAAGATGGCTGTTTTCAGCTAGGGCAATTCCCAAAGAGTAACCCTGCTAAAAGCCACCAGCATCCACACTCCCAGCAGTGTGTCCGTCCTGCAGGGGTCTGGGCAGCACACCACAGCATCCACTACACCACCACCCCCTATTACCTCCCTGAGCCTGAAGCCAGTGTCACTTGTCATTTGTAGTTGTCCTTGCACTGCTGTTTGACTGATGGTAGAGATCGTTCCTCTTTTACTTGTCTCTAGCAGCAGTGACAAGGGAACACCAGGGAAGTCTGTCTGTTTCAAGAAAAATGGAAGAAAGCATTGATACTTTTGGAAGTGAAGAACACTCCTTTCTGTGTGATTGATTTGCAAATGCTCCACCCACTCAACTCATTCATATCACTTGCCAGCCACTGTGAGTATTTATGTTCATGCCCCTGGGGAAGGCGAGGGTCCAGGTAGGAGTCACAGGGGCCATTTAGTTCAACTGGAATCAAAGTTCCTTTGACTACACTGCTGTTCTCCACATCTGTCCCCAAGATGGACCGGGTCTGGCTGGAAGGGCTTTTTAATGGAGTTCCTCTAGAGGCATTGATTTCACAGAGTTTACAATGGAAACTCTTTTAGTTTCCTGTTGTCTCCAATAGGGCAAAAACATGTGATGGGCGCTTCCCTGGTGGAGCAGTGGTTGAGAGTCCGCCTGCTGATGCAGGGGACGCGGGTTCATGCCCCGGTCCGGGAAGATCCCACATGCCACGGAGCGGCTGGGCCCGTGAGCCATGACCACTGAGCCTGTGCATCCGGAGCCTGTGCTCTGCAATGGGAGAGGCCGCAACAGTGAGAGGCCCCCGTACCGCATAAAGAAAAAAGAAAAAAAAGAAAAAAAAATGTGATGTATTTCTGTGTGACATATCACTCCAAAATTTAGTGGCTTAAAATGATAATAATGTATTAGTTCTTAGGAGTCTGTGGTTTAAGAGGTCAGACAGGGTTTAGCAGGCTGTTTTGCTCCAAGCGGTGTCAGCTGGGATCATATATGTGACCACATTCAGTGGGGAGCACAGCTGGGGCTGAAATGTCCAAGATGGGCACCTGTCCCCCAGGTCCTCTCTCTACACGGCCTCATCATCCAGGACTCTGGCTTATGGCACAGCAGCTGAGCAACGAGAACAAAGGTGGAAAGTGCAAGACCTTTTACAGTGCAGACCAGGAAGTGGCACAAGGTAACCCCTGCCCTGTGTTATTGGTCAATGCAGCTCATAAGACCACCTCAGAGTCTAGGGGAGGGACTGAAATAGACTCCACCCCTCAATGGAGGAGAAAGAAGAATGGATGGCCATCTTAAATGCACCGCAGACACAGCCCTCTCATTCCTACAGATTTCTGATGAATCACTATTAGAAGCAGAGTAAAAAAAAAAAAAAAAAAAGAAGAAGGCACATAGGGGCTTCCCTGGTGGTGCAGTGGTTGAGAGTCCACCTGCGGATGCAGGGGACACAGGTTCATGCCCCGGTCCGGGAAGATCCCACATGCCGCGGAGTGGCTGGGCCCGTGAGCCATGGCTGCTGAGCCTGCGCGTCCGGAGCCTGTGCTCTGCAGCGGGAGGGGCCGTGACAGTGAGAGGCCTGCGTACCGCAAAAAACCAACAAAACAAACAAACAAAAGGCACATAGCCATTCCTTTCATGTGCCCTGCAACTGGAAGCACAATCTTTAGAAACCCTTTCCAAAATGCCTTGATACAGACGTGGAGAGATGGGTTGTCTCCAGAGCGGAGATTTTCCCAACCCACCCTTGGGAGGGGTTAACAGTTCCGTGAATTTCAGCATCAGGAGGTTTTGCTATTTAGCTGAACATCCGGCTGCACAATTCCGTTCAGTCGCTCCCAGGTGTGATCATCATGATAGCCATCGAATCTGCATTACTGTCATCAGCAGGGCAGAGCCGTTATTAGGCGCCTAATTGCATGTGGACTGGTCCTGGGCGATGGAGAGCAAATACAGGAAGGCTCAGGGCGGGCCTGCCTGGGTGGATGCCCGAGGCTCGATCGGAGGTGCCTGAACGCACACGGAGGCTGTGCAGGTCCAGATCAGGAAGGGTGAACGAGTGCCCAGACTCGGAGCGAAGGGCTCGCATCATGGAAGCTCAACGGAGGTGACCGTGTTGGAGAACCAGAGCTCGGCCTTTCGCATTCACGTCCTCCTGGTTCTGCCGGTTACTGAGGCTCGAGTTCAGTTGGCAGAAGATTAATTCACAGAATGACCCTTTGCTGAAACCGTGAGAGAGATTCTTCAGTCTGGGTCTGAGCCGATTTTGGTCTCTCCACCAAAGGCAGAGACAGAGTAGAGGCAGGACATATGTCTGAAGAGAGAGAGGACAGTGAAATGCACACAAGGCACAGCTCCTGCGTTCATGTATAAAAACGTGATGGGCGAGTGCTTGACCCTAGCAATGTGAAGCACCAGAAGTGCTAGCATTCAGCTGTGCTGGGCCAACAAGTTTAGAGCAAATTAACTGCAGTAAAACGACTGGAGTGAAACTGTAGTAAATCTACAGGGAGACGAGGACTTCCATAAATCATCAGTAAATTCAGCAAATTACTTGACTGTGTTGATCGCTCAGCCTGTGCATGATGTGGCTCATGATTTGGTGCCTCAGCTGGTTTCCACGTACTGCTTACGACCTTGGGCACATCGTCTCACTGATAAAGTGGAGATGACCTGGTAGTTGCTACTACGTAAGGTAAGGTAGTGTACGAGAAAGTACTTTGGAAAATGTAAAGTATATAGAAATATTAGTCTTTACAGAGGAGTAAGTGCATTTTCGCAGCAGCTGGTGTACAGATAAGTTCACAGAGAAACTGGGGTGAATCACATTTACCTGGGGAGAGTGGGGAACAGTCCAAAATGGCTTCTGGGTCTCCCTCCACATGGGAAGCAGGTTCTGCTCCCCCTGGGGAGATTTCATGGTACAGATAGTCTTTCAGGAACTTCCTATTGTGATATCTGGTTGAAAACGGGCCTCTGAATCCTTGGCAAGGACTGGAACTGGTGCAGGCATAGTTCTCAGATATAGGAGAGGCATAATGATGTAAGAACAAGGCTCTTTGCTTCTGAATTAGAAAAGGATGCTCCAGGCTGTGGGGAGAGGATAATTGGAGCAGAAGGGGGTGCATGAATATTTGTGGTCCCTGAGAAAAAAGAGTTGTGCACTCCTCTTTCCCACTGGCTGAATCCAGATGGGCATAAAGAAAAAGGTCTGTGGGATGGACAAGTACAGGGGTTTTGGGAGAGAAATGAGACTGTGGGTGTCAGCGGGGGTCTAGGTAGTCTCTGGCTTCAAAGCCTCGCAGAGTCCCCTGGAAGGCCAAGTGCTACAGGTGTGGTGGCTGGAGCACAGGTGACAAAAGCCCAGATGCACGGTCTCTCCTTCCCTGTCACCTTGGAGCCCTGTGAACCCCCCTCCCCGCACCACCCCTCCCCACAAATAGGAATTACTCCTGGAGAAAAGTTATCCACGAAATGGACTGAGGTGCCTGGCTGCCAGCTGAATGGGCCTTGAAAGAGAATCCAGGTAACCTTACTGTTGTATAATAAAGCATTTGACTGGCTTTTGTTTCTGGTTCATGAAAGGGAGCCTCTACATCCTTGGAATTTCCCAAGTAATACGAGTGTCTTTGTTACTCCTGACCCTCTTGCATCACACCTGAGTTTATACTGAGAGCTGTGATGACTCAGGATCGGAGCTGGTCACCAGAAAGACCAAGCATGTGGTTAGAGGGTTGGGGTTTGGGCCAGCCTGACCTCTGGGGGGAGGGAGGGAGGTGGGAGATTGATTTCAACTACATGGCCAGTGAGTCAATCAATCGTGCTGACATAATGAAACTCCAATGAAACACTCTGGATGTTGAGGCTGGATGGAACTCGCTGGCTGGCGAACTCGTCAATGTGCCAGGAGGGTGACACACCTGATTCCACGGGGAAGGGGCACAGAAGCTCTGCATTTGGGATCTCTCAGACCTTAGCCTATGTGAACATTCATTTGGCTGGTCCTGGGTTGGATCTTTTATAGTAAAACTGCGATTGTAAGTATAACACCTTCCTGGGTTCTGTGAGTCATTCTAGGGAATTGTCAAACCCGAGGGGTCATGGGAAGCTCCGAATTTGTAGCCAGTCAGTCAGAAGTGCGGGTTGCCTGGGAACCCCTGAAGTGTGGCTGGTGTCTGAGGTAAGGGCCATCCTGTAGAGGACCTGGCCTTTAACTTGGGGGCCCGAGGTAATGCTGGGTGGTTGTGCCAGAACGGTATTGAACCTGGTGTCAGAAGAGTCACCAAAAAAATTAAGTCGCACGCCCACAAAGGGGACACAAGTCCCTCGTAGGGTTGGGTTTCAAGAAGCAGAGGCAGGTAAAGCAGTTCTCACGGTGCTTGGGGCACAGAAGATCGTTGGTCAATGTCTACTGTTATTGTTTTACTTTTAATCTAGTTTTGGGGAAAAGTCCTGATCTATGACTCTTTCCCCAGGTAAATCAGGCTTCCTTCATTCTCCATATCAACTTCTTTGTCACAGTGAGAGGAGGAGGTGGGAAGGGAGACAGGAAAGATTCTTGAAAGATTCCTCTTCAGCTCTTGTTTTTCCTTCATGATCATTCATTCATTCATTCACTTATTAATTTTTTCACAAATTATCCCTGCTGTGAGCCTGGTACTTTCCTAAGCTCCCAGGATGTCAAAGTTACTGTCTTGGCACTTACCTGGTTGTTGTGTGTGTGTGTCAGGGGTGGGGTGGGGACCCCGACTATATACTATATATATGTATATATACACACACACACACACACACACATACAATATATATAATATATATGAAATATATAATATACATTGGGTTGGCCAAAAAGTTTGTTCGCGTTTTTCTGTAACATGGTATGGATGTTATATATATACACTCTTTTTAAAAATATCCTTTTTCATTATAGTTCAGCATAGGATATATATTTTTAATATTTATTTATTTATTTATTTTTGGCTGTGTTGGGTCTTCGTTGCTGCACGCGGACTTTCTCCTGTTGTGGCGAGTGGGGGCTACTCTTCGTTGCGCTGCGCGGGCTTCTCATTGTGGTGGCTTCTCTTGTTGTGGAGCACGGGCTCTAGGCATGCGGGCTTCAGTAGTTGTGGCACGTGGGTTCAGTAGTTGTGGCTCACGGGCTCTAGAGCGCAGGCTCAGTAGTTGTGGCGCACGGGCTTAGTTGCTCCACGGCATGTGGGATCTTCCCGGACCAGGGCTCGAAACCGTGTCCCCTGTATTGACAGGAGGATTCTTAACCACTGCACCACCAGGGAAGTCCTAGCATAGGATATTGAATATAGTTCTCTGTGCTATACAGTAAGACCTTGTTGTTTATCCATTCTATATATAATAGTTTGCATCTGCTAATCTCAACCTCCCACTCCATTCCTCCCCCAAACCCCTCCCCCTTGGCAGCCACCGGTCTGTTCTTTATGTCCATGATTCTGTTTCATAGATAGGTTCATTTGTGTCATATTTTATTTAAAAGATTTTGTTATTGAAGTATAGTCGATTTACAATGTTGTGCCAGTCTCTGCTGTACAGCAAAGTGACTCAGTTTTACACATATATACATTCTTTTTTTAATATTCTTTTCCATTATGGTTTATCCCAAGAGATTGGATATAGTTCCCTGTACTATACTGTAGGACGCTTTTGTTTATCTGTTCTAACTGTAATAGTTTGGGTCTACCAACCCCAAATTCCCAGTCCATCACTCTCCCTTCCCCCCACCCCCTTGGCAACCACAAGTATGATCTCTATGTCTGTGAATCTGTTTCTGTTTTGCACATAGGCTCATTTGTGCCATATTTTAGATTCCACATGTAAGTGATATCATATGGTATCTGTCTTTCTCTTTATGACTTACTTAACTTAGTATGATAGTCTCTAGTTGCATCCATGTTGCTGCAGATGGCATTATTTCATTCTTTTTTATGTCTGGCTATGATTCCATTGTATATATGTACCACATCTTTATTTATTCATCTGTCGATGGACATTTAGGTTGCTTCCATGTCTTGGCTATTGTGAATAGTGCTGCAATGAACATAGGGGTGCATGTGTCTTTTTTAATTACAGTTTTTTCTAGATATATGCCCAAGAGTGGGATTGCTGGATCATAAGGGAATTCTATTTTTAGTTTTCTGAGGACCATCCATACTATTTTCCACAGTGGCTGCATACAATTTTAAATAGGGAGGTTAACATAGGCTCATTGAGAAGGTGATATCTGGGCAAAGACTTGAGGGAGGTGAGGGTGGGAGTCATGAGGATATCCCAGGATGCGTATTCCAGGCAGAGAAACAGCCTTGGCGTGTTTGAGGAACACGGGGGGCTGGTGGTCAGGGAGCAGAGTCAGCCAGGGGGAGTCATAGAACCCAGATGAGGTTAAAGAGGAACTGGGGCTGGGGTAGGACGGGGGGCGGGTCCTGGAGGCCATCAGGCATTGTAAAGACTTTGGCTTTGACTCTGAATGCAATAGAGGCGTCCCTGGAGGGACTGAAGTCAAGCGTGCTGACTTGTTCTGACTTAGGTTTTTAAGGGAGCATTCTGGCTACTGTGTTAAGAACAGACCGTGTGGAGCAGGGAGACCAGGTGAGGCTACGGGAAGAATCCAGACACTGTGTGATGGTGGCCTGGATGGAGGTGTGAGAAGTGGTCCTATTCTGGATATACTTTCAAGCTTAGGATTTGCCAACAGATTGGATGTGGAGTTAGAGAGAGAGGGGAAGATGCCTCCCTGGTTTTGGTCTAAGTCACAGCTGCTACTCACTGAGATGGGAAAGGTTGTAGTGACCTTTTGGGGACCATCTGCTAGTCCTGCAAAGTCACGGCCTGCTTGGTCGTCCCCGGGGCGGGGGGGGTTTATCACTTTTTATTTCTACCAAAATGGCCTGGTTTGTTCCAGCCTTTGGTGGAACTTTCCACAGAGAGCTCTGGCTTTAACCCTACAGACAAATCAGCTGCTTTTGATAAGACTGAGGTATGGTTTTTCCACAGAGAGCTCCTTCAGAGTGATTCATTTTGAGTGCTTGTTTAGGAAGTGTATATATGCATATATTTAATGTGGTGGTAACTGAAAACTAGTCAAAACATTTTTTTATTCGAGTATAGTTGAGTTACAATGTTATGTTCGTTTCAGGTGTACAACAAAGTGAATCAGTTATACATATACACATATCCACTCTTTTAGATTCTCTTCACATATAGGCCATTATAGAACATGGAGCAGAGTTCACTGTGCTATACAGTAGGTCCTCATCATAAGATATTATGGAAAAACCCAAACGAACTTTTTGGCCAACCCATTACTTTTAATTTTAGGTCCATCCTTTGGAGTTGAGCTCTCTTTTTCATATCACTTCTGTATCAGTGATAAAAAAATTAATGTGCGATTTTTTTCTTTTTTTTAATTGAAATATATTTGACAGGTAACATTGTGTAAGTTTCAGGTGTGCAACATGTTGATTTGATACATTTGTATATTGCAATATGATTGCCACTGTAGTGTTAGATGACACTTCTGTGGCATCACATAATTACCATTTCTTTTTTGTGGTGGGAATAATCAAGATCTAGTCGCTGAGCAAGTTTGATGTTTCTAATGCAATATAGTTGTCTATAATCGTTATACTGTGCATTAGGTCTCCAGGACTTATTTATCTACTAGTTGCCAGTTTGTATTCCTAAACAACATCTCTCCTGTCTCCCCCCACCCCTCTGCCTCCAGGCCCTGGTAACTGTGTTTCTCTTAATTCCACCCCACAAGCTCCAAAAACAGTATATTCATTGCACTGAATTTCCAAGGTCATTCTGGAATGCATTCGGAAATACAGTCTCAGCATTTGTGGAATGATTTTGCTTGTTCAAATCCCAGGCTAAACAAGGGCTTTGTGACATTGCAGTGTGCTCCCTTTTGGAAATCTAATGGTAATCTCTTCAACAGGACAACTTGAATCTTTCAGAGAACATTTGGGAGCCCATTAAAATGTCCAGGCACCCTGACTTATTTTACTGTTCAGATGAATGGCACTTATTTGAATATTATTTAGATAGTCAATATTTAGATACTGAATTGTCTTTTGAAATTACGATCAAGGTTTAAACTTCCAGGTACTTTAAAAATTGTTTTCAAAAACTGAATGTCCAAATTGTGCAGAAAAGATACAGAATGACCTTCACAAATGGTCAAAACCGAAAGCATCCTATAAACACAAACGTGGAGGATGCTCCTTGACACTGAAACAGCACCATCAGAAGAAAGAGCATTCATGTCCACTGTCTTTGCTTCACATTTTGTGCAAGATTTCTTTTTTTATTTTTTAATTTTTATTGGAGTATAGTTGCTTTACAATGCTGTGTTAGTTTCTACTGTACAGCAAAGTGAATTAGCTATACGTATACATATATCCCCTCTCTTTTGGATTTCCTTCCCATTTAGGTCACAGGGACCTCTACTCAATGCTCTGTGGTGACCTAAATGGGCAAGACTTCTGGAAGCAATGGAACTTTGCTAGATATTGATGGTTCATGTCTCCTGTTAGATTTGTTTCCGAAAACGGTTTTCCAGAAGGGTTCAATGATTTCCCACAGTGTGGAGCCACAAACTGAAACATTGTCTTTAGGATTGTTTACTAGTTTTTTTTTTCTTTTTAATCAGTTGCCATTGAAGAAGTAACAAAGTAGTAATGGAATTTATCATTACTCATTTTGGGTGTCTTAGGATTTGTATTTGTAGGGCATCAAGTTAGCAGCAAAGAGCATCCTTGAACACACGTGCTGTGAGCTTTATGCTTCTTCAGCTGGACGGAGGGTAGATGTGGGTGTGAGCATTCCTGCTGCAAAAGGGTGTGATACTGACCTTGTGAGCTGTAAGCTTAATTTTTCCTAACATTTCTACTTTGTTTCACTTAAATTTTTCCTAGGAAAGGGATGAAAAAAAATTTTATAGTGGAAAAATTCAAACTTATTTGTGAAATTTAGTGTCCAAAGAAGAGAGAATGGTTTTCCCAATTCTTATGTGTCCATCCAGCAATGACCCACACTTGGCCAGCTGTGCTTCATCTGTATTCCCGATCTGCTGAGGGGTTTTGAAGCAAATGCAGACATTAGGTTATTTTATCCGTAAGTACATTCGCATAGAAAAGTGAAGGACTTAAAAAAAACATAACACTATAGAACAAAGGCGGTTTATTTTGGATCCTGGCTTGTGGACTGGTGCTAATTCCGGCATAATTTTGTCACCATTGATTTGCTACTTGGGACATGCTTGCCCCATTCAATAAAAGTGGATACATTAGCTATTCTGTTTGTATATTCTGGGACTGTATTTTGAAAGAGGATTTATTTATCCAACAGATATTTACTGATTCCTACTATACGAGCCAGGACTGGGCTAAGCACCGGGGACTCAGAGACAGAACACCCCGAGCTGGGAAATCAGCCTTGATACAAATAGATCTTGAAACGCTCTCTGGCACAGGTGTGTATGGATTGCTTCGTGTCTGGAAGATATTTCTTTCTCTTGCCCACAATTTAAAAATGCACCTTGGATTCCACAGAGAAGCGATGTATCATATGATATTTGTCTTTTTCTGACTTACTTTACTAAGTATGACAATCTCTAGGTCCATCCATGTTGCTGCAAATGCCATTATTTCGTTCTTTTTTTATGGTACAAGTGAACTTATTTACAAAACAGAAATAGAGTCACAGATGTAGAAAACAAACTTATGGTTACTGGGGGCAAGGGGGGAAGGGATAAATTGGGAGATTGAGGTTGGTATATACACACTAGTATATATAAATTAGATAACTAATAAGGACCTACTGTATAGCACGGAGAACTCTACTCAATACTCTGTAATGGCCGAAATGGGAAAAGAGTCTAAAAAAGAGTGGATATATGTATATGTATAACTGACCCATTTTGCTGTACAGCAGAAACTAACAACATTGTAAATCAACTATACTCCAATAAAAATTAAAAGAAAAGAATTCTAGAAAAAGAAAAAAAAAACGAGCCTTGATCCTGGTTAACTTTCTTTTTTTTTTTTTTTTTCTAGTAGGTCTGTGTCTTTATTCCTGTCTTACCCCTATGTTCTTCATGACATTTTTTTTCTTAAATTCCATATATATGTGTCAGCATACAGTATTTGTCTTTCTCTTTCTGACTTACTTCACTCTGTATGACAGACTCTAGGTCCATCCACCTCATTACAAATAGCTCAATTTCATTTCTTTTTATGGCTGAGTAATATTCCATTGTATATATGGGCCACATCTTCTTTACCCATTCATCCGATGATGGACACTTAGGTTGTTTCCATCTCTGGGCTATTGTAAATAGGGCTGCTATGAACATTTTGGTACATGTCTCTTTTTGAATTATGGTTTTCTCAGGGTATATGCCCAGTAGTGGGATTGCTGGGTCATATGGTAGTTCTATTTGTAGTTTTTTAAGGAACCTCCATACCGTTCTCCATAGTGGCTGTACCAATTCACATTCCCACCAGCAGTGCAAGAGGGTTCCCTTTTTTCCACACCCTCTCCAGCATTTATTGTTTCTAGATTTTTTGATGATGGCCATTCTGACTGGTGTGAGATGATATCTCATTGTAGTTTTGATTTGCATTTCTCTAATGAGTAAAGATGTTGAGCGTCCTTTCATGTGTTTGTTGGCAGTCTGTATATCTTCTGTGGAGAAATGTCTATTTAGGTCTTCTGACCATTTTTGGATTGGGTTGTTTGTTTTTTTGATATTGAGCTGCATGAGCTGCTTATAAATTTTGGAGATTAATCCTTTGTCAGTTGCTTCATTTGCAAATATTTTCTCCCATTCTGAGGGTTGTCTTTTGGTCTTGTTTATGGTTTCCTTTGCTGTGCAAAAGCTTTTAAGTTTCATTAGGTCCCATGTGTTTATTTTTGTCTTTATTTCCATTTCTCTAGGAGGTGGGTCCAAAAGGATCTTGCTGTGATTTATGTCATAGAGTGTTCTGCCTATGTTTTCCTCTAAGAGTTTGATAGTGTCTGGCCTTACATTTAGGTCTTTAATCCATTTTGAGCTTATTTTTGTGTATGGTGTTACTGGTTAACTTTCAAGTGTTGCTTATTAATTAATTAGGGATACATAATTTACAGCCCATTTTAGGTGTCTGTAGGCTTATCACAAACAAACAGGCCAGAGATGCCTTTCTCGATGCATGCAACTCGAATGAAAAGGCTTGCACTGCTTCTCTCCAGCTTCGTCTCCGATTAACACACACATTGCCTCTGGTTTGGTAGCAGAAACACTTACAATGAATTCTGTTCTTGGAAGTGAGGGAAGAGAGAGAGAGGGAACACAGCGGGGAAGGCTGGAAGGAGGCAGATACCAGCAGGGCCCTCAGCCTGACCAAGTCCCCAGGGGCCTCCCCAAGTAGTGGGAGGTGCCAGCACCTGCTTGGGTTTGGAGATGAAATGACTGAAGAGCTGTCAAATGCCTGTCACACACACACACGCACACACAGAGTCTCTCTGGATCTCTGGAAGTTCCACTTTCATCACCTGGGTCCGGCTGGCCTAACACAGGTGGGTGAGGGTGCAGCCTCCTTAGGTGGTGGTCCCTCGCTCTTTTCCCTGCCCCTCCTCCCTCTTCTCCTCTCCCTGGGTCCCTGGCACCTGCTGAATAAGGCCAGATCTATGTTAGAAGCTGCTGCTCCCTGGCCTGGGGAAGGCAGAGGCCTCCAGCCTGGGGAGTGGAGTGATGATCTGTTTCTGGGCCTCCCCCCTTCCCCCTCCGTCCTTATCTCTGGCCTGAGGTCTCTGGGCCGCACTCTGGCTTGGTGGGCTCCCACCCGTCTGGGGCCACGTGTGCACAGCCCCCAGGGGCTGCAGGCAATATGCTTGGGCCCAGGCCCTGAACGGCTAAGCTGGTTAATTAGTGCTGTTGCACAGGAAGCCCCACCTGCTCCCAGCACACTATGCTGCTCCATTTCCCCCCACCCCCCGCTGACGCCCAGACCTGCAGAATTCCCATCCTCCCACCCCACTCTCCCTGGAGATCATCCCTCCCTAAGTGCCTTGTCACGGGGCACCAAATCAGTGGTCACAGTCTAGGCAAATCCTGCTCTGTACCCTGCCTGCAAGACAGGTGGGGTGGGGGGACAGGGGGACAAGGGAGAGGCGGCTCCCAACGCTGATTGCTGGACCCTCCCTGTGCTGCCCGCAGACCCTGGGGCCACTGCCCTCCTTTGTCAAGTGCACGCACAGCACCCACGAGGATGGTTTATGGCGAACCTGGCCTCTTAGTTGGGCTCTCCCAGTGTAGAGCCTGAGACAAGGGCTTGGATGTGGGTGGTTTATTGGGGGGGGGTACTCCAGGAAGTGGGGGTGAGGGAGAAGGGGTTGAGAAATAGAGGGAGGAAATGCCAAGGAGAGGTCCATTATTGAGATCGCTGCTGGACGCGACAGGACCTTGCAGGTGAGAAAAATATCTTTAAGAGAGTCGCTTCCCTGATGGGTTCAGAACGTGTGAAGTCTTTCCAGGCTCACCTGTCATCATCTAAGGGAGCAGACAGAGTAGGAGAGGCCAGGGGGAAGTGCTAAATTGCCGTGAAATGTGTTCTAACCCAGACAGTGGGTCTAGATTCTCTCTCCTACTTCAAGTGACTTAAACTCATCCAATTTAGCAAATATTGATTCAACACCTTCTAGTGGATTTAATGGAATCTAAGGCATCACTGGCTGTAAGGAATGCTGTTATTCTAAGAAGCACTAAGAAAAATACTGCTCAGTAAGTTATGATACACTCTCCAATGTAAGACACTTTCTTAGTTCAGAGATGAGATAGTGTGAAAAGAATGTGAGTCTTGGGAGAGACACAGCATACACCACATCCTAGTGGGTGCTGTGGGAGATGGTGAAGCTGCCTCTGCTCCCTGGAGAGGAGAAACACCCTTCACCATGCCGGGAGGTGGCAGTAACACATAGAATAGGATGACGGGAACAAATCAAGTAAGAGCTTCAGAGCATATGGGAAGAAGAGATGAATTCTGGTGGGGAGGAATCAGGGAGGTCTTCCAGGAAGAGGGGTTGGTACCTGAGCTGGGCTCAGAGGAGGGCGGGGTTTGGACTGTTGGACACCAAGAGGAAAGGCGCTCCATGCCATGGAAACAACATTGGCAGAGACTCCGAGCTGTCCCCGAAATGCAGAGATGGTCCTCATCTAGAATGTAGGGTTTGGGGATGAGCAGAAGAAAAAATGTTGAGAATTAGAAAAGCAATGAACATACCCTTTGACCCCCGAATTCCACTCCTAAGTGTATTCCCAAGAGAAACTTCTGCTCAGGGGCCCCAGGAGACAAACATATGAGCATTTACAGCAACACCGTTTATGATGGCAAAACATGAGGATGCTCTTTAGCAAGAGAAAGAGCATCAAGAAGAAGGGATAAATTGGGAGATGGGGATTGATATATACATACTACTCCATATAATATACATAATTAATAAGAACTTACTGTATAGTTCAGGGAACTTTACTCAGTACTCTGGAATGGCCTACATGAGAAAAGAATCTGAAAAAGAGTGGATAGGGATTTCCATGGTGGTCCAGTGGTTAAGACTCCACATTTCCACTGCAGGGGACACGGGTTCGATCCCTGGTCAGGGAACTAAGATACTGCATGCTGTGTAGTGTGGTCAAAACAAACAAACAAAGAGTGTATATATGTATATGTATAACTGACTCACTTTGCTGTACACCTGAAACTAACACAACATTGTAAATCAACTAGACTCCAAGAAAAATTTTTTTAAAAAGTATATGTTCATTTTCTCAGATCAAAGCCATCCTCCCAAACACATGCATTTTTATTGCCTCAAAAATAAAAAGAATGTTTCTTTAGGGAAGTCAACCTGCTGGAGAGAAGCAGGGGAGGCCAGAGCAGGAAACACTTTTAGGGGGTAGTCCAGACCAGCGGTAATGAGGTCCTGAACCTAGATGATGGCAGCAAGAACAGGGAAGGCGGAGCAATGACAGCATAGGGGAAGGGTCGACAGCTCTTGGCGTCAGGGGAAGGGGTGCTGGGGTAGAGACTGGGAACTTAGGACCAGGAGCAGGGTCAATTTTTTTTTTTTTTTTTTTTTTTTTTTTGCGGTACGCGGGCCTCTCACTGTTGTGGCCTCTCCCGTTGCGGAGCACAGGCTCCGGACGCGCAGGCTCAGCGGCCATGGCTCACGGGCCCAGCCGCTCCGCGGCATGTGGGATCTTCCCGGACCGGGGCACGAACCCGTGTCCCCTGCATCGGCAGGCAGACTCCCAACCACTGCGCCACCAGGGAAACCCCAATTTTTTTTTAAGAGAGAGGGAAGCCAAGAGGATTTTTTGGTCTTGTACATGAACACCCCCAGGGCACCATCCCTTGCATTTAAATCAATTGGCCTCTGGGACATGGCTCTGTTCCCATTTTCCATTTCCCTTATGTTCTCACCCTCCTTCATGGGCTCTTCTGCCCTCTCAGCCTCCAGGCGTCCGAGGGCCCCGCCTTGCGGTTACGAGGTGCCTCACTGTGTATACACCCTTCCTGGGGCTCTCGTTCCATCTCACGAGCTCTACCTCTGAGCTGACCTCTCCTCTGAGCTTGCCAAACATCTCCCAGGGGCCCACAGCCCTTTCCACTTGGCCTTTCTCCAATGAAACCCTTATCCTTCCAACTCTCGTCCTTTCCTTGTGCTCCACACGCAGAGTGGACAGAGTGCCCCCAACCACGAGGTCACCCAACTCAGAAACGGGGCCTTCCTTTCACTTCCTCTCCCACCGGCTTCTCCTGACTGTCCCCTTTGTGCCCCTGCTCGCATCCTCTTGGCTCCCCTTTGGGTTCTGGGCGTTGCTGCGGCCACTAACTCTAGGATGTGGCCCGAAGCAGCACAGTGGGTGCCTTTTCCTCTCAGCCCAGGCCCGTGGGGACTTGCCTAGCCGTCCGGGCTTGTGTGTAATCTTGGAAGTCCAAGGAAGGTAACATTCCTTTGGACAAACCTTGACCAGTGGAGATGGGAGCTGACGGTCAATATTCCTTCCGTCCATGTCTTGAGTGAGCAATTCTGGGTCCCTACTCCCTACACACTGGGGTCCCTTCTCACTTCCTCAGAGGGTCTGCAGGGGAGCCGGCCTCAGCTGCCCACTGTGATGACCGGCCCAACCACACCCCCCTGACGCCCCCTCCCCTCTCTCATTCCTCTCAGACCCCATGGGATCACTGGGATCACTTCCTAAACTGCCTGCCCATAAACCCGTGTCACAGGCCCTGCTTCTGGGGGAGCTCCAGTTAGACACCCCTGACGCATCCTTCAGAGCTCTTCCTCTGCATCCAGCACCACTGCCCCCACTCACACCCACGCCATTGCTCACGTGGACCAAGTCACAGCAGCTCCGAGTCAGTTCACCTCTGTTCCTGTTCTGTTTGAATCCGTCTACATTTTAGCCAGGGCGATCTATGTAAGGGGAAAATCTGGCTTATGCCAGTCCTCTGCTTTAAGTCCTTGAGAAGCATCCCGGGGCCCAGAGAATAAATCCCAAGCTCTGTAGCACAGAACACAAGACGCTCCTAGCCTGGTCCCTACTTGTCTCTCCAGCCTCGCCGGTGTTTCTTTCCTCCTGTTTACTGGTCTGTTAACTCCAAGCTGCATGAGTTTTCCTGCATGTGCCACACTGTGTCACACCTCGGTGCTTTTGCTCACGTGCTTACCTGAATGCTGCCACCTTCCCTGGCCTGGCTAATCTTCACATCGTCTTTAAGACTCAACTTGGAAGTCACCTGCAGCCTCTGCCAGAGCCCTCTGCTGTCTCCACGGTAGAGCAATGCTCTGTGGATCTGAGCTCCTCCAGGGCAGGAACCACATCTATTAACCTTTAAATCACCACCATTAACGCTGGACCTGGCACAGAGCAGGAACCCAAGAAATGACTCTTTCGACTAAGTTCTAAATTAAATCACCATTGATGCCAACTTTTTGTTGCCCGAATTTCTTGTGGTTGTTGGTCCCATAGGAGAGCGGGGTGCTGGGAAATGCTGGGAGGAAGGGCTAGGGAAGGTGTCCCTGGCCGTCAGGGCAGGGAGGCGACCGAACCCCCCTGTGCATGGCTTTGCGTTCACTCTGCCCTCATCACCCAGGCCCTTGTCTAGTTGACTCCTCTCTGCCTCTTCAAAACCATAGTCTATTCCCAATACCAAAATCTGTATGAGTTTCCTAGGGCTGCCATAACAAAGTATCACCCACGGGGTGGCTTAAAACAATAGAAATGTATCGTCTCACATTTTCCAGAGGCCACGAGTCCAGAATGAAGATGTCGGCAGGATCATGTTTGCCTCTGAAGCCTCTAAGGAAAAATCCTTCTTTACCTCTTCCAGCTTCTGATGGTTGCCGGCAATCCTTGGCGTTCCTTGGCTTGTAATTTCATCATTCCAAGTTCTGCCTCTGTTCTAGATGGCCGTCTTCCGTCTGTGTGTCTCCAAATTTCCTTTTCCTTATAAAGACACCGGTCATTAGATTTAGGGCCCATCTAACTCCAGTAGGACCTCTATCTTAACTTGAAGACCTTGGCAAGCAGCCCATTTCCAAGGAAGGTCACATTCAGAGGGGCCAGGGTTAGGATTTCAATGCATCTTTTTCAGGGGACACAATTCAACCCAAAACAACTGCAATTCACTGAACACCTTCTATGTGTCCAGGACGGTGCTGTGTGTGTTGAGTGTAGAATCATATTTAATCATCCCCTGCCAGCTAGGTCGTATTATTACCTCACTTTCACTTGAGAGGAGCCTGAAGCTCAGAGAGGCCCCACAGCTAGTTAAGAAATAAGACCACCCTGTGGTGTGCATCACACATCCCCAGCTCTGGGACCACTGTGAGCGAGACAATTTTGAGGGGGATACAGAAAAAAAGGAATCCTGGGCGTTACGTTCAGCAAGCTGAAGTCTGATGGTGGAGTCAGGATCAAACTATCCAAAGAAAAGGGAAGAATCTGTATAAGGCAAATAGATACACATTTATGAAACATCTCAGAATCAGAGGTTGAGTGAGGGCTGGGCTGCTTCTATTTTCTGAAGCTCCTGACATATTAGGAGAAGAAAAGAAGGAATGCTAAAAGAGGCTTATATAAAGTACAAGATATTTTAACTGTTTACATCAAACAACTGAACACTTTAACATGTCAAAAATACAATGTCAGACAGAGTATTTAGCCTCAAATCGTGATAACATCAAAAGCCTGAAAAGTGTAGCTTTCGGAGAATGTTAGCTTCTGGTTCTAGGCAGAATATGGACAACAGAGAAGAGCAGACGTGTTGACCAAACAATGAGGAAGGGGTAAGCGCTGCTGGGCACCATGCTCCTGGGAGGACCGGCCATCTCCCACTGCACAATGGCCAGCAGGGAAGGGCCGTGTGGTGTGAGGGTCTGGAAGGGGAGGGGTCCATGCGGAGCAGGCTGACAGAGCAGTTGGTGACCCCATTTCCCTAGCTTTCAGCCAAAGATATCGCTGAAGTCCTGGGAGAGCCACTGAATGCTCTCAGGTCTGGGTTTTCATGACTCTGCCAGCTTAGCACCAGACAGTGGTCTCCATCCAACAAATGTTTTTAGAGAAAATCTTTTTCTGGGGGACTTCAGAATAATCAAGAAAAAGATCCCTCTTGTGAGAGGGAACGGAGCTGCCAGCCTCAATACGGCTCCTTGGAACAGGTATTTGAGGCTTGGATTCAAGCAAAACTGGTACATCCCATCCGGCCTTCTGGTCTTCTTAGGACCAATTACTCCATCTGCAATCAGAAGTACCTGGGTCCCATCAGCATCTGCTCAGTCAGAATCTGCATAGAGGCAGGGAGGGGCAGAGGTATTGCAGGTGATTGTTACACACCCTGAGGCCTGTGGTCCATCACTTTAAGCTCTGCGGTAGAGGTAGGCTGGAGAAGATGGCGTAACTTACGGATTCTTGAGGAGCAGGGGGGTAGTTTAAGTGACTGGGAAGGAGGAGGCCCATGTGCTACGTGGGGTGGAGGGTGTGCCATGGTGCTGGTGGCTACTTAGGGAAGACTGAGCCAGACAGCATCCCCTGAGCCTCAGTTACTAAACAGCTCTGGCCCTGTCACCTTGCTACTTCTTCTGGTTGGTGTGCAGCAAACCACCCCAAACCCTAGGGGTTTAACCAACAACAGTCATTTTATTAACTCTCACAGTTTCTGCGGGTCACAAGTTCAGGAAAGGCTCAGCTGAGGGGTTTTATCAAGGTCTCTCATTCAGCTGCCGTCAGATGGTGGTCGGAGCTGGAACATCAATGATCTGGAGCCCTTTCTCTCTCTTCATGTATTCTCACGTGCTTCTCCAGGAGGCCCTCCTGAGTGGGATTGTTTGGGCTCCCTTACATCATGGCTGCCTCATGGGCCCTTCTGCAGTGTGGTGGCTTGGGACCCTGCACAAGTGTTCCAGTGAACAGGGTGGACGCTCCATCCTCTCCATTTTTTTCTTTTTCCTTTTTTTTTTTGGCCGCACTCTGTGGCATGCAGAATCCTAGTTCCCCAACCAGGGATCAAACCCTTGCCCCTGCAGTGGAAAGCTCCATCGCCTTTTATGACTCAGCCTGGAAAGTCACGCAGTATCACCTCTGTCACTTTTGGTTGGTTACAAGTGAGTCACAAGCCTGTCTAGACTCAAAGAGAGTAGGCACAGCACAGACTCCCACGTCTCTGTGGAAGGACTATCAGAGTCATGGACTAGAGAAGGTCATGTGGGATGGAAGATGTTCTTGCAGCCATCTTGGAATATTATATATTTATATATAATATAAATATAAGTATATATACAATATAAATATATATTTGATACAAGGTGTGAAAAAATATATATAGTGTGTATATATATATATAATATATATTTGATTCAGGGTGTGAAAACAATATATGTATAAATGCCTTTCCTTGGATTGTTCTCAGGGAGTTGGAGCTTTCCCTTTTGAAAATGAGGAGCTGGGAAGTCTTTATTTTTCTGAAAATATGCCAAGGAATTTTTGAAGCCTAAGCCATAAATAGTGTTTTTTCAGATATCACTTAAAAATTATTTGCTTAATTATACATGGATGGATGCTTAAGAAACACCGCTTCCCATTTTATTGGTCAGGAAACTGAGGTTCAGAGAAGAGACCCAGCTGGACCCAAGGTCCAGCATTATAACAGAACCAGGCCTCACCAGGATTAAGAATTTCTGGTTGCCACATGAATACACTACTGAACTGTACAATTTAAATGATTAAGATGGTCAATTTAACGTTATGTGTTTTTCAGCACAATTAAAAAAAAAGAATTTCTGGGTTCCATACTAGAGCCTCCATCAGGTGACCCCCATGGGTGTGGGGAAGCCATTCACAGTTTCCAGGACTCATGTTGCAATGTACAGGATCTGATGGCACGCCAACAAAACCCAGACAAAACAGAGGACAGTTTGCTTCCTTGCTCGGAGCTCTGCAGTGGCTCCCGGCACACACAGGATCAGGTCTAAATCTTTTTGCTGGGTGTTCAGGGCTCTCCATGATCTGATGAGCTCCCTCAACGTCTGCCTGCGAAGGGAGAGACCCAGTAGGGAGACTGGGTGCTTTCCTTACCTCTCTCACATGGTCAATAACTACAGGGGGATGAAATGAACCAGTTTCTTGTATGTATCATTCCTCAAAATTAATCCATACTTGATGGATGCCGACAGGCATTGGGTAAAGATAACAGTTTCTGAAGAAGCTGCTCCATTGCTCTCCGCACCCCACCTCCAACACCCACGCCCTCTTTCTTGAAGAGCTCTTGTGGTTTTTAACAAAGGAGGGAGACCCACTTTGAAATTTCCTGTGTTCCACCCGAGGCGTGAAGCTGAAAGAGAATAGGTTGGCTGTCTGGACTGACAGAGGAATGATGCGGACAAAGGCTGCAGAGGGGGCAAGAGAAATCTTGGGGAAGTTTCCGTACACCGAGGAGTTTGTGGAAGAACTTGAAGCCAAGTGCGCTCTTCCGAACAGTGCTTGTTCTGCACCCATCCTATGTGTCTTAAGCGGCCCATAAAATTTTTACTACATTTTGTCCACCCACGGATACTGTGACCTGACATGACCCAGTCAGAGATCTGTTCTGGCAATGTTTTCAGAGGGGATTGGAAGGCCCGGGCCGCGGCCGAATTGACAATGTTTGCTTTAATGAGGAATGATGGCTTCTGGTGGGAGTGGAAGGCAGGTGGTGCGCGGAGCCGTGAACTTTGTCACAGAGCAGCGACTTCTGCAAAATTCACAGCAGTTCCTTCCAATTTGGTCGGAATGAGATGGAGTGACTACAAATGTATCCTATGGGCTCCAAGGAATGACGCAAACTGAGTCTTATTTCAACCTCCAGCTCATGGGAGGGGAGCTGAAATGGGCAAAACATGAATTCTTTTAATTGTTTGAAAGCATTTTATTTCCTATTCTTTTATTTTTTATTTATTTATTTTTGCGGTACGCGGGCCTCTCACCGCTGTGGCCTCTCCCGGACTGGGGCACAAACCCGCGTCCCCTGCATTGGCGAGCGGACTCCCAACCACTGCGCCACCAGGAAGCCCTATTCTTTTATTTTAATAACTCAGATTAAATAAGTGGAAATAGATGAGAAAATATGGACCCTGTTTTTCTAAGCGATTACAGTCAATCTAGTCGGGGGATGTGTCTTCTAAATTGTTGTTGAATTCCCCATGGTTGGTTAAGAAGCCCCCAAGGAAAAGACTGGTTTTACTTTGAGGTCCTTAAAAACCTTGAGACTTTTCTTAGTGTTTCTAAATGTGGGAGACTAGCAACAAGTCCCTCTGGAGAATTATTCGATTCAACACTTGGATGCATTTGAGCCAGCGTTTGCTGGTCCATTTTTATGACTGTGCTGGAATTATATTGTTGAACCTTTTAAACTTCACGCTTCTTATACTTTTCTTGTTAACCTAGCAGATGAGACCCAGGAATCACAGCCACGTTAGCAATACCGTTTCTGGCAACAGTAACATCATCTTGGTGAATTCCACCTGACTTTAGGTTAGTCTACGTGACCTTGATAGAAATGAAAGCAAATAACGCATTCTGTAATTTTGATGAAAATATGTTAGATGCAAAACCTCCAAGTGGTAGAAGTGCTTTACAGACATAAGTGTATTTGAAACAATAAAGAATCACCACTATGACCACCACCGCCATCGTGACCTCTACCACTGTCAGAACCCTGTGAATCAAGGCTGTCTAGAAATACTGATCCTGCAAGGATCAAGGCCACTAAAGCAGCTCTGGCCAGCTCAGTGGTGGCTTTTAGTTGTCCCTGATTTTATCATTTTTGCTGAGCAAAGACCTTAGCAAATATGGCTCTTTAAGACTGTCTCCTGGCTTCACTAAGTTTGCATCAGTGTTACGGGCAAAATAAGACTGGTGACTGAATCAAAACTTACAAAAATCAAAATCAAAATAGCCACCAGAAATTTTGAATGCAAAGATTTAACTTGGTCAGGCTTGTGGCATTTGGGTGAGTGACCAAAACAAACATTGCTTTTCCTAGAGCTGTGATCCTTACCATTGTGGAACTGTGACCGTTTCTTATTGGATATTTGGTTTGGTGACATTCCCCCCTATTTCTAAAAGAGCTATATAAGATACACACACACACACACACGTGTGTGTGTGTGTGTGTGTATGTTTCAATTAAAGCAACATTGATGTAATTTTCTTTCTTTTTTCTTTTTTTTTTTGCAGTACGCGGGCCTCTCACTGTTGTGGCCTCTCCCGTTGCAGAGCACAGGCTCCGGATGCGCAGGCTCAGCGGCCATGGCTCACGGGCCCAGCTGCTCTGTGGCATGTGGGATCCTCCCGGACTGGGGCACGAACCCATGTCCCCTGCATCGGCAGGAGGACTCTCAACCACTGCGCCACCAGGGAAGCCCCCTGATGTAATTTTCTTAAGAAAATATTTTATTGATTTTACTGTGCTGTTTGAGGCATTTGGAGATGTTTTGGGCTTTATAAAGCCAAGGCTGAGAATGGCCATTCCAGATAGATCTGCTGCTCTATTTGGGCACCTGTCAATAAACCTTCCCCAGTTCCAGAGTGTGGGAAACAACAGGAGAGACTCACTGATTTATGCTTGGCTGTGGTGAGTGAGAAGGTGTGATCTGGAGTGTAAGGGCTGAGCTGTAACACTGCTTGGACATTTTAAATGGCCCTGGCTTTGAGCCTCAGCAGACAGCTTCCTGGCCACCTTGACAGCAGTTGTTAATTGCTGAACCCAGAAGCCTTGATCTGCTCTGAGAACTCCTGACTCCAAGAGCGTACCAGACTGCTGGAATTAAGACTACCTTTTCCAGCCTCTTTTGCTGATAGGTGTGGTCATAAGAGTAATTTCTGGCCTATGGGTCAGGACGTAAATAGAAGAGTAATGCCACAGCTTCTAGGGGCAGTCCTTAAGAGGTGGACTGGTTCTCTTCTAAAGAAGGGATATAATAGCAGACACTTAAAGAATAGTATTTTTCTTTTGCCCTCATACATCACTGATCCTTTTAGGCACCTGTCTGTGTGCAGTTAGTGACTTTTGGTGGGGGGGGGCGGTCATTGAGTGGAGGGGGTTTGGAATAAGGCTGAACAGATGAGAATCCTTATTTTACCATTTAGTAACTGTGTGCTTTTTGGGGCAAGTTGCTCAGCTGTTTTTGCCTTTGTTTCCTCATCTATAAAATAAGAACAATATTCCCCATGTTACAGGGTGACTGTGAGAACTAGGGTGGCCCTGTGGGAAGAGGGCTTAGCACCACAGGAGGTTCACAAAGATGAAAGCTGTTGGTCTAGGCTTCCCTGGTGGTGCTGTGGTTAAGAATCCGCCCGCCAATGCAGGGGACATGGGTTCGAGCCCTGGTCCGGGAAGATCTCACATGCCACAGAGCAATTAAGCCTGTGCGCCACAACTACTGAGCCTGCACTCTGGAGCCCGTGAGCCACAACTACTGAAGCCCGCGCACCTAGAGCCTGTGCTTTGCAACGAGAGAAGCCACCGCAATGAGAAGCCCGTGCACCGCAACAAAGAGTAGCCCCCACTAGCCGCAACTAGAGAAAGCCCGCGCGCAGCAATGAAGAGCCAACGCGGCCAAAAATCAATCAATCAATTAATTAAAAAAAAAGAAAGCTGTTTGTCTTATTAAGGCTGAGGTGGGGTTTGGGAGAAGGGAGATAAAAACGTCTTGTAAGTTGTTAATTTATAATAAATCCCCAAAGGGATAGTCTTTCAAATGCATACTTATTAAAAAATTTATCAACAGGGGAAGTGTTCTTAGGAGAGAAAAGGAATTTTTTTTCTTTTAAGCATAAAGCTGGTTTTCTAATATTTGAGGAAGGCTTAGAAAGTGTGGTCAGTAGAAACCAGTCCCTTGTCCCTGGACTCCAAGAAGGTGGCGCTATCTTGATGGAACTCGGTCTGCTCACCTGGGAAGTGAAGCGTATGTGGTACCACCCACTCTCTGAGGTCACACACACCTGGACATCTGTGCCTTTCATGTTACACTACAAATGAAAACATTTTATCAGGTGTTTGCTTAAGTATGGATTATATTTAAGATACATATTTTTTTTCTTGCCTGAAAGTCACGCAGTGAGAGCAGGCTGGAAGCATGTCTAGGGCGAGATACTTTTCTTGGTGGGCTGGTTTTCTTGATCATTAGACCAAAACTCTCATTTATAGTCAATGGAGAGGTCTGTCCCTAGCAGGTCCCGGAAATGTGGGAGGTGTCCTTGGTGCTGAATTACAGGAAGGGGATCCGTTAATCAACACCCAAGACTAACATCTGTGCCTTTGATGAGAGATAGAGAGACAGAGAAAGAGACAGAGATAGAGGGAGAGAGAGAGCGGGATGGGGGGTGGGGGGAGGAAAAAACCTGACACATGACACATTCCAGGTTGTTTGTTATTTTTTTTGGTTTTGCTTTGGAAGGGGTGGGTGGGGCAATGTGCCGATCAGAGAAAGTCTAGAAAGAACAAGATTCTTAAAAAGAAATCTGTGGGGATGCCCAGGGGATGGGTGCTGCCCATAGGTTTTCAGGGCTCCCCTGTGTTGTCATGGGGATTAATTAGTCAATGTTTGTGCCTTATTTTGGAGTCACTATTAGTTAAGCATGTTCGGGGAGCCATGACTCAGATGCTGAACTCTTTTCAAAAGGGAAAGCGTGTGTTAAGGTTTCTGAGTGGTAGGGCACCCATACATGTAATATCACCCTCAGAAGCACTCTTTTGCTCTATATGAATGCCATCTTGCCAAAATATGTTGACTATTTTTAGCTAAATTTTTTAGGTTAAAATTAAATTTGCAAAGTGACATCTGAGAGGAATATGTTGGAAATCTAGGGAGAATTGGAGTCAGTAGGATCTTTAAGAAAATTCCCTTCTTTTCTTTACCTTTCTTTTTTTCCTTCCCCACGACTGCTTTTCCTTTCTTATACTTAGTCAATATAAGAAAACAGGGCTTTCCATAATATGAAGTCTTTATTGGTAGATTAAACAGCTCAAGTTTATTCAATCATTATTTACTCCCTATCTTTCCATTAAAAACACTAGATGGGCCTTAGTTATCTTTATAGTCATCAGAGCAGCTAGAATTGCATTCATTCATTCATTCATTCATTCAACAAACATTCCTGGAGCACCTTCTCTGTGCCAGGCCCTGGTCATGGAGTGGTGTTTCGTGGAGCTCTAATTCAATGCTCATGTCATAGGGGCCCCTACAGTACCAGTGGATCAGCTTTCTTATATGATTACCTATCAGGAGATGTAAAATCCTTAGATTTTTAGATATGAAAGAGATATATGCATGTGTTTTTATTAACTCAAAGTAGACCCTTATGACCATCAGTTGTTTCTGGTAACTTATAAGTAATATAAATGGTCTTGTCCTTGCTTTTAGTTAAATTTTGCTTTTTAGTTCTTCCCAGGTAAAGAGATGCTTCCCGGTTCCCTTTGTGCACTGTGCTTTGTTTCCTGGTCTGGGCTGGTCGCAGGTAACCACGAATGTGGACTACATCTTCAGGTAGCCCATTGAAGGTGTTGTGGTCATTAAGAAACTCCTCAGGTCTGAAGGAAGACTTAGGGGTTAAAATAATAGCTTGAAGGGCTTCCCTGGTGGCGCAGTGGGTGAGGGTCTGCCTGCCGGTGCAGGGGACATGGGTTCGTGCCCCAGTCCGGGAGGATCCCACATGCCGTGGAGTGGCTGGGCCCGTGAGCCATGGCTGCTGAGCCTGCGCGTTCGGAGCCTGTGCTCTGCAACGGGAGAGGCCACGGCAGTGAGAGGCCCACGTACCGCAAAAAAAAAAAAAAAAAAATAATAATAATAATAATAATAGCTTGAATACTTTAAATGACTATTAATACAGACAGGGTCTTGTTTGGTAAACAGCATAATATAAAATGCTCATAAATTGGTTTGTATAAACTCAAATATACCAAATCCATATACCTCTTGAATTCACTAAGAGCACTTAGTATGTGCTTTGCATGTACTCCATGCATGATGAATATCATTTGAATATTTGGAGCATTGATACAATTTGCTCTTTGGATCTTTTCTGTTTTCTGTGGCATGCATGCTGGTCCCAGAAATTTGGAAGGATTAAATGTGGCAAAGTCTATGTCTGTAATTGACATTCAAATTTAGGCAACAGCCCATTTATAAATGAGTTACTTTTCAAAACCTCATTTGTTAAATCACCACGAGGCATTCACAGCATATTTTTCAATATAAGTACCATTATACCCATTTTAGGCATATGTCAGAAAGCCCATTGGGGGGCAGGGATGGAATCATACTCATTTTGGGGTCTCCAGCACCATGTCTCCCTTGTAGTGGAGAGAATGACAGTTTACCCCTCTCTCTGAATGTCCCCTTCCATCCTTCAAGATTCGGCTCAAATGTCACACCTTCAGTGAAGCCCAGTGACCCCAGGTAGAACTTATTTGCCATTCTGTCAGCATCCTTATAGTATTTTGTACTACGTACCACTTATCACATTGTATTTTGATGAATTCGTGATGATTTTCCTGGTGTTGCTGTGAACTTCTTGAGGGCAGGGACCTTGATTCACTTCCCTGTGTACCCCTAAGACCTAATTCTGTACCTGAAACCTGGTTGTATCTCAACAAATATTTACTTGAATATATACATATTTGTTCGAATTGCAAGCCACTCCAAAATAAGTCAGTGTAACCTGTAATGTGGCTGAACTCTAGTGCCTAGAAGCTACCACTGAGTGTAATATCACTTCTAGGCAACAATTCATTCTAAAGTTCAATGTTGGAAAGAGAAGCCTCCAGTATGTGGGTGATGGAAAGGATCTTTGGGGGAGGGGAAGTGAGAAGAAGAAATAAATCCCAGGCATTTCCAATAGTAATACGGTGACCAAGAGGACGATTTCCAGGTCCGGTGATGGAGATGTGTGTCCTCAGCAGTGTGTGTCAACCATGGACACATAAGGGATGGCCATCACATTTGGAAACCAGAGAGCACTGTCAGTGAAAACCCACCAGGCTCCCTCTTTGGCCGGACACGTGGTATTTGGGGGCCAGGGAATGGCGGGCTGGGTCAGCCCTGCTCCCACGACACGGAGGCTCCAGGGCCCAAGCCTGGCTCCCCGGGGCTGCAGGGTGGGCAGTGTGGGTGGCAGCCACTGTACCCTGGGGACAGACAACTCTGTGCGCTCAGCTCACCAAGTCATGAAGGGACGCCCGACATCCCTTAGGTGGGAGTCACATGCCTCAGGGTTAGCGAGAGAAAAGGGGGAGACTTGTGTGCTGAGCATGACTTATTCAAAATACTAAACCGAAACCATTTTGAGGGCCTTATAGAAATGGCAGCTGACTGCTGGCTTCAAACCTCTCACTCATTCTCCCAGACTCCAACTTCCAGCAAAATAGGTCAATTTTACTCCGAAAGGCTAAGTACTGGTATTTCAAGCGGGTTCTGCAATGTGATATTCTTAAACAACTCCGGTGAAATTTAAAGCCGGAAGTCGATGGCAAAACAGAGTGGGGTGCTGGTGGTATCCTGGCCTGAGCTTTGAACAACGGGCTGTCTTGTGGGAAAGGAAAGAATATATTGAAAGACAAGATTGCGGAGACAGATGAATCCAGTGATGGCTAGCGGCTCTGTCTTGCTGCTGTCCACAGAAGGCCGGGAGGAGGGGAACATAAACAGAGGCATCTGGTCCCCCAGCATGGAGCGGCGGGTCCGTGAACCGTGGCAGATGCAGCCTCAGCTGTGATTGGGCACGAGGCATCGGTGTCCAAGCCCGGGTCACGCGCAGGGCCCGTTTTAACTGTGACAGTGCAGTGTCAAACTGCCATTCTTTCTTCCTCGGGTGGTTTTTTTTCCTCTGAAATCTGCCAGCTCTCAGAAGCAGCCTGGACTAGGCCCCTCGGGTTCACAGGCTGGAGGAAGTGAGAGGGAAAAGCAGTGAGTGACATCCAGAGAAGGACGCTGGAGGGGGAGCGAGAAAGCCAGCAGCAAGCCTGGAAAGATGTGAACAGAGGCGCCCTGGGCTTTGCGTCATTGAGGGCAGAATTAAGTGTAGACGAGGCACTTAGCAAATTAGGCAGGAGAACATTTTTAAGGCTTTGCTTCTGAGATGTAACTGTGAGCTCTGGGAAGACTTAAAGTGTTCTTTATCAAAACTTAGGAAGATAGTGTATACACTAACAAATGTAAAATCGATAGCGAGTGAGAAGCAGCCGCATAGCACAGGGAAATCAGGGAGATCAGCTCGGTGCTTTGTGACCACCTAGAGGGGTGGGATAGGGAGGGTGGGAGGGAGATGCGAGAGGGAGGGGCTATGGGGATATATGTATACGTATAGCTGATTCACTTTGTTATACAGCAGAAACTAACACACCATTGTAAAGCAATTATACTCCAATAAAGATGTTTTAAAAAAATAAAAAACCAAAAAACCTTAGGAAGAAAGCCAGTGGTATCATGTTTCCTAAGAATCACTTGACATATTCATGGAGGAAACCAAAAGAATAGGTGTATTTGTAAGAAAGCCTGCGTCCTGGCAAAATGTAACTTTGCGCTTCCGGGTCTCCGGGGAGTTTAATTAATATAACTGGCTTTACCCTGAGGTTTGGGGAAATTTGGTGGAGTGGACCCCATTTGGCGATGGCTACTAAAAATTCTAAAACCTCTTCTGGGAGCGATTTGACATACCTGGCCTTTTTCCATTTCGGGTTCACTCAGTTTCCCTCTCTCTCTCTTTCTCTCTTTTCTTGTTGGGAAGGAGGGAGTTATTTCCAGAACTTGGCTGATTAAAAAAAACACACTACCAGGTTTTTACTTTCTGTTTGTTTCTGAAAGCCCGAAGATGGGGGTGAGGAGATGAGGCTGCCCTCAGGATCAGAGCGACATTTGTATCAGTTGGCTGAGTCTGGGGGTGAAAGCTACGTGTCTTACGAAGCTTTCCTTCCACAGTCAAGCTTTTGTGTTGGGCTTTTTCTATTCTCCTTTCTCTCTTTTTTTTTTCTTTCAGTGCCCTGTCCCTCGTGGGGTTCATTCCGGGTTTGTCTTATTTCCTTTCCTGTCCCTCCTCCATCAGAAAGGGACTAATAGGTCAGAAATGACTCAGAAATCTCTAGGCAAAAACTACTTCCCAGTTCTGGGTGGAGAGACCTGACAAATCCCCTAGTGATGGGACATCCCAGGAGCCTCGGGCCTCCGAATCTCAGGGAAGTGCATTGGGGCTGTGCTTACAGTTAGAAAATAAACAGACAAGGAAGCAGACAAAAAACCTAACCATCTTATTTGCCACAGTCTGATTTCTATTAAGCCCAGATAGATTCCTTACAGATGTGGATTCCTGAGCCCCTAAATCCCATAATTTCCTATAATGGTAGAACCTTCCTCATTTCTTTTCTTTCTCGCTTTCTCTCTAGAGAGATGTAGTCCTCACATTCTATGTTTAGAATTTGCTTCCTTCTCTCACTAGTTATGTATCCTATGCCACACCAAAGTCCCTTCCGACTCTCCAGCTTGATGATAGGTTGTTTCCCATCTCTGTTCCATTTATACGTCTCTGCGTCTGACTTTCTCCCTTTGTGTTGTATGTCTCCTCCCCTCACCATTCCCAAGGGGCTGATCAGCTTTTGGTACTAACCTCTGCACCGCTTCTCCTCAAAACCGGGCATGGGATGGTGCTCTGACACCCGAAACATTTCTTGGTCTCTGAATAGAAGTCGGTCAAATGCACGGGCTCAGCTCGTGCAGGATGAGCAACGCTGCTTCTAAACGGTGTGCAAGCCGGGCGTCTCAGCCATGTTTTTTCCACTGAGTTTGTCCCTGTCCATGCGAAGCCTTTTATTCGCCCTAAACGATGTCTCCCCAGAAGACCATCGCTCCATTTATCACACCGGACCGTATAATAAACAGCGAGTTTTCACGCCACTGTTGGTGCAAGGTGCCTTTCCTCCGCAAACATCTGGCCCCTTGATAAATTGTTTCAGTGCTCCCGGCCCAGCGCAGAGCCTGCGCCGCTGCTCGGGATCTGTTCTCAAGTTGTTGCCGGGCCCCCGCCGTATGAAGACAATTAGGAGCTGTTAGCGGGCAGATGAGGCCTGCGAGGGGCAGGTGGCGGCCGGGCCTCAATTAACGCACAGGCACCAAATCCCTTCCTAATGAGGCTGGGCCACCCAGAGGAGCCAGGAGGCATGTGTCAGTGACAGCAACAGAGGATTTGCAATGGAGAGGGGGAGAGGGCAGTCAACAGGTACCTGGCTCAGCTGCAGAAACAGCCCTTTTGGAAGGGTTTCAGGGCCCAGAAAGAACCCTGGGCCAGCCGGGGCAGGAGTTGTGGGCGTGGCACGTGGGGGACTTGGTTTTGTTCCTTTCATCTTTCCGAGGGGGCCCCTCCCTGGTCACTTCACCTCCTTAGTGTGTATGAGTGAAGAGTTAGACTGTCTCCCAGGATCAGTGGTACATGAGATGTGGCCGGCCAGCAGGCAAGGTAATGATGTCAGAAACGTAATAAAGGACCATTGTCTTGAGTGGCATTTGAATACCAAATCAGACACCGCAATAACGCAGCAAGTGTCACATTGGGCTCTGTAGTTAAGGGCTGGTTGCCATTTCCATTGCAAATCTTCGGGGGCTTTGTGTGGATTCGTCATCTGAATTTATACGGGATTGAAATTTGTCTGGCTCACTGTGAGCTTTTACGAATTAAAAAAAAGGGGAACAAAACTTTAAGAACTCACCAAGTGTTCGCAAGGGCAGCATCGCTGGAAGAATTCTGGGCTCCTTGGTTGCTCCAATCCCTTGTCTGAAACGGCTTCCTGGAAAGTTTTGAGACTTGCCCTGCGGTGTGTATCTCCCAGTTTTTCAAAAACTGGAAATAAATCAGGATCTCTTGCTAGCTGTGCACTCATGGCTCTGCTGCGGTGGGCAGGAGGGCACCGATTATACATGCGTTTTCCCGGGACCACAGCTTGTGCCCTGGGGAGTCTTGAGAGGGGCCTTTGTGTGCGCACAATTCTCTAATCACAAACCCATATTCCAGTGTGTGGGTTAGAGCTGTGTTTGAAACTGATTATTTGCGATTCTTCCCTCCCTACCTTCATGCTTCTCTTGTAGCACAAAGAGAAGGTCCGACACCTTAAAAATAAGGCAGAGAACCAGCCTTGGGGCTGTGACTGCCCCTTTGTCCACACGTGTGACAGTGTTTGGATAATATTATGAACCATATGTGCCAGGCTGGAGCTCAGAGACAAAGGGGTAAACCAAGAACCCCGGGGGACCACCCCGCGCTTCTCTCCTACTGTCGTTTCTGATCCAAGTAGTATTTAATTGAACGTTTCTGTCCTTTCTCTAATGTTTTGTTATAACAACATATGTCTAGAAAGAGGATTCTCCTTTTGAAAGGGGCAGTTTGCCAACCTTTATTCATCCAGCTGATTTTATCTTTACATGTTTGTATCTCTGTGTCTTGGACAACTGAAGACCCTCTATTTCAATTCTGTGGCATAAGTTTATTTATTGTCTTGAGTATCGCATCCTTCGTCTCCAGGTCCTTTGGGACAGTCCAGAAACACCAGTGATTGTTGAGTTGTAGGACTAGAAGGTGGTACAAATTTTATTTTTTTTCCTTCCTTTCCTCCCTCCTCCCTTCCTTCTTGCCTGCCTCATTCTCTCTTTTTTTGGGCAAGACCCAACTCCAAACCCCCTTTAAGTCAAATCTGTCTTTGCTCTTCCAGAAACCCCATAGGGAATTAAATCCCTCTCCTCTGTTACCGAATTGAGTCGAATTTAAGTCTCATGGACACTGCTAGGGCCCTAATCTGGCCTAGAGATCCTTGGGAGGGGGAGTTTCTTTCTCCTTTCAGGCTTGAGCAGCCAAATAATGAATCCAAAGCTGAGATCGACACAGCACAAGCTTTATTAAATGGCCAAAGAATGGAGAAGTGGGAACTAAGTTCTCAGGTTAAGTTCTCGCCCGCATGAAGAGTACAGGCAAAGGGAGGAGGAGTGAGCCTAATGACGGGGAGGCACGTGCGTTAGTCTATGGGAAGGGGCAGGGCTTTTTCCGAGGGAGTGCGGTGCCACCCCCTTTCTATCTTGTTTGGTCCTTAATGTCTAGTCCTGGCTGCCAGTGGGTGTGTCATTTAATATGCTAATGTAGTAAAATCAGGGTATAATGAGACTCAGGGTCAGTTGGAGGTCAGATTTGTTGCCATCTGGTTCCATCTGGTTTTTTGTTTGTCGCTTCCTTTCTTATCTCTAGACCCTTTAACTTAAAGATTTTTAACTCCTGCTAAAGATGGGATTGGAGGGTTCTGAGCAAAGACCTGGAGCAGCTCTTTCTCAAAGAGGCACCACCTCTTTCTCAGAGACCTCTAATGTCTTCCAAACCAACCTAAGAAGTCTCACCCAGTGCATTCTTAACTTCTCTCAAGCCCTGATGCATCTAGCATCTCACACCACTCATGCATCATCCCTGGGAGCGGGGCAAGGGACTATCTTATGTGCACCCACTTTTTGGAGGAGAGAAAAAGCCCTCACATGGGTTCAGCAATTGCTTAAAGCTGCATGGCACATTTTCAGAATCCCGATGTTTTCCTTCTGATTCCTTCAGAAGCTGACTCAGAGACAAAGGTTTGAAGCAAATACATTATTTGAGAGATGACCCTAGGAAACATTACAGGAGAAGGAGGAAATGAGATGGGGGAGGGAAGGAAGCCAGTAAAATGTGTTATTAAGCTAGTTACCACTGTGGGAAACCAGCTCAACCTTCTGGGGGGACTCTGGGGACAGAGAAGGAATCCCCAGTCAGAGTTATTCCAACCAAGGGGCAACCTGTCTTTACTGGTTGAAGCCGCTTCCAGGGACATTAATACACCAGCACAAAGCATGGTCTCCAGGCCAGAAGAAGCCTTCAATTAAGGAAGCAGTCTTTGGAGGAATCTTCAGAATATACGGGATATTGATGGGATGCTGATTGCATCTGCTCCACCTGACTTCTGGATTCCTCACCTGGATTTGTTCTGCTTTTCCATACCCTTTGGTGTGCAAGGCAAGTGTGGGAGGGACACAGGAGGGGAAGGAGGCGAGGAAATGGGAGGGAGGGAGGCAGCCTCGGCAAACTTTCTTAATATGCACGTGACACTGAGAGCTAGAGCAGCAGTCCCAACCTTTTGGCACCAGCGACTGTTTTCATGGAAGGCAAGTTTTCCAAGGACCGGGGGGTGGGGGATGGTTTCGGGATGATTCAAGCGCATTACATTTATTGTGCATATTATTTCTATTATTGGGGCTTCCCTGGTGGCTCAGTGGTTGAGAATCCACCTGCCAATGCAGGGGACACTGGTTTGAGCCCTGGTCCGGGAAGATCGAACATGCCGCGGAGCCACTAAGCCTGTGCGCCACAACTACTGAGCCTGTGCTCTAGAGCCCATGAGCCACAACTACTGAGCCCACGTGCCACAACTACTGAGCCTGCACTCTGGAGCCTGAGAGCCACAACTACTGAGCCCGCATGCCTAGAGCCCGTGCTCCGCAGCAAGAGAAGCCACTGCAATGAGAAGTCCACGCACCGCAACGAAGAGCAGCCCCTGCTCGCCGCAACTAGAGAAAGCCCACGTGCAGCAATGAAGACCCAACGCAGCCAAAAATAAATAAATAAATAAATTTATTTCTATTATTATTATATCAGCTCCACCCCAGATCATCAGGCATTAGAACTTGGAGGTTGGGGACCGCTGACTAGAGAGATGCCACATCCCAGCAGCTTTCAAAAATTGAATTGGATGAATGAATAAATCTGTTCATTTTCATTACTTATGCTCCTGGACCAGATCAGCCATGGGGCCTGTAGATTTCCTTGTATATTGTTAGTTAACTTTCCGTGTAAGGATGTGTGTAGTTAGAATCATAAATGTGAGCACTGGAAGGGAACTCAAAAAAGCCTCCTCCTGAAATAAGACAAGGATCTCCCTTATTTTACAAATGATGCTCTGAGGACTAGAAGAGTTCCCTGCTCAAGGGCCTGTTGCTCATGGTGAATGGCCCCAACCTCTTACGTCCTTATGTCTACATCCCCAGGTTCCACAACAATTGAGCCAAGGGGGATTTCTAGCGAAATCCCTGATCAGTCCTTAGCTTTGACTTCTTCTCTACATCTTAGGTTCTATATTAGCTCTCTTCTCTTGCCCTCTGAACCCTGACTGGATTAGTCTAGAACTCAACATCAAAGACCCCCCAGGATAAAAGTTCCTTTCAGCCAGTGGCGTGTGACATCTAGTTCTCTGGGGTGGGGTGGAGAGAGCTCTGATTTTTAGCATTTACCTGTTTCTGTGGTGTAAACACTCCTGCAGTGGCTGTTTTTTGAATCTCCAAGAGAACATTGCTAAACACAGAGTTGGGAAGAGACACTCACAACTGGTGCCAGTGCAGGCCAGCTCCACAAACCACTACTTCAGTCCCCAAAGAGCTGAAATGCCCACCTGACTGGGAAATCTCCCAGCCCCGAACATCTACAGTCCCAAAGCCCTGCCATCCAAACCTACTCGTCAGCACCCTCACTATCCCCAGTCCCTCAGCACTCACCCACCCCAGCAGTTCTAGATCAGGGCTTGGTCTTTTCAAACTGTCCACTTAGGACAGCTGTCCCTGGGGAGGGGAAGAGAGGGAGGGTGTTCTACCTGCCTCCCACCATATGTGACTGGTTAGGTCTGCACATCAGGTTTGTCTCTTTCAGCCCATGAGGTGTCTGCAGAGGCACCAGAGAGCCCTCCAAATCTTCCTGCAAGAAATACCTTTGTTCACTGGGACAACATTGGGATGGCATAGGATGTGAAGCAGACAACGCTCATATTTTGCACTTAGCTGTACTGGCTCATCGGGTTTACAGCCAGACCTGTGCCCATGACACCTCCTCAGGGAAGCCTTCCGAGACTTCCCTCAGTGTCGATTTCTGTTATTTCTTTTCCATTGGAGACCTTTCTCATTCTTTAATGTGATTATTTAATTATCTCTCTCCATCACTATGCTCTAGGAGGGAAGAGTGTGTGTCCATTTGGGTTCCTTAGGGTGTCACCAGGTGCTAGCACAGTGCCTGGCACATAGTATCAATGAATATTTGTGTAATGAATGAAAAAGCCCATCAACAGAATGAATGAAAGACCTGGAGCACTGCTGCTCTTGAAGGACCACTGTTCTCCCCACCGGCTGCCCAGGAGACCCATCAGTATGCTTTCCAAAAAATAGGGTGTGGGGTTTCTGGCTCTGGTAGCTCTGGAAGGCTCCAGAGGTGATCATCATGTGCATCCAGTGCTGAGAGCCACTGGTCCTGAGAAAGGGACCTGAGGGGTCTTTACAAGAGTGGTTTTCAAACGTGGCTGCATCTTGAGACCCCCGAAGCCCAGACTGCACCCTGGAACAGTGTCTTTGATGTGATAGCCACACACTAGTATTTTTAGAACTTCTGTTAACATCACTAATCATGAGAGAAATGCAAATCAACAACGCAGTGAGGTATCACCTCACCCCGCTCAGAATGGCTGTCATTAAAAGTCTACAAATAACAAATGTGGAGAAAGGGAACCCTCCTACACTGTTGGTGGGAATGTAAGTTGGTGCAGTCACTATGGAGAACAGTATGGAGGTTCCTTAAAAAACTAAATATAGGGCTTCCCAGGTGGTGCAGTGGTTGAGAGTCCACCTGCCGATGCAGGGGACACGGGTTCGTGCCCTGATCCGGGAAGATCCCACATGCCGTGGAGCGGCTGGGCTTGTGAGCCATGGCCACTGAGCCTGTGCGTCCAGAGCCTGTGCTCCGCAACGGGAGAGGCCACAGTGGTGAGAGGCCCATGTACTGCAAAAAAAAATTAATAATAATAATAATAAATAAATAAATATAGAGTGACCATATGATCCTGCAATCCCACTCCTGGGCACATATTCAGAAAAGATTAAAACTAATTCGAAAAGATACATGCACCCCAATGTTCATAGCAGCACTATTTACAATAGCCAAAATATGGAAGCAACCTAAGTGTCCACCAACAGATGAATGGATAAAGAAGACGCGGTACATATATACAACGGGATACTGCTCAGTCATAAAAAGAATGAAATGTCTTTTGCAGCAGCATGGATGGACCTGGAGATTACACACTGAATGAAGTAAGTCAGATAGAGAAAGACAAATATCATATGATCTCACTTATATGTGTAATCTAAAAAAAAACGATGGGGCCTCCCTGGTGGCGCAGTGGTTGAGAGTCCGCCTGCCGATGCAGGGGATACGGGTTCGTGCCCCGGTCTGGGAGGATCCCATATGCCGCGGAGCGGCTGGGCCCGTGAGCCATGGCCGCTGGGCCTGCGCATCCGGAGCCTGTGCTCCGCAACGGGAGAGGCCACAACAGTGAGAGGCCCGCATACCGCAAAAAGAAAAAAAAAAATAAAAATAAAAATAAAAAATAAAAAAAACGATGAAAATGACCTTATTTCCAAATAGAAACAGACTCACAGACATAGAAAACAAACTTATGGTTACCAAAGGGAAGAGGGGGAGAGAGAGAGATAAATTAAGAGTTTTGGATTAACAGATACACACTACTGTATATAAAATAGATACACAACAAGGACTTACTGTACCAGGAAACTATGTTCAATATCTTGTAATAACCTATAACAGAGAAGAATCTGAAAAAAGGTTCTTTTATGCATATATCTATCTATCTAAATCACTTTGCTGTACACCTGAAACTAACTTTGTAAATCAACTATACTTCAATTAAAAAAAAGAAAAGGGAAAAAATTTTCTGCAGGTAATTCCAACATGTAGACAAACCTGAGAACCACTGCAAAATGTCTTCTCTCTTTTTTTTTAATTTTTAAAATTCTTTTATTTATTATTATTTTTTTTTGCAGTACACGGGTCTCTCACTGTTGTGGCCTCTCCCGTTGTGGAGCACAGGCTCCGGACGCACAGGCTCAGTGGCCATGGCTCACGGCCCAGCCGCTCCGCGGCATGTGGGATCCTCCCGGACCGGGGCACGAACCCGTTTTCCCTACATCGGCAGGCGGACTCCCAACCACTGCGCCACCAGCGAAGCCCCTGTCCTCTCTCTCTTAAGCTTCCTCCTCTCTCTCTTAAGCTTCCTCCTCTCTGTCGTTTAGGAGTGTTTACCCCTTCCCCCACCTCCATGGTCACCCCACCCTTTGACTGTAGGTGTGGCTATAGAACTTGGGGTGGCCCTGTGACTTTGGCTGATGGGATGTTAGTGGACCTGAAGCAATCAAAGGCCTTGAAAAGCCCTTGCAGGACTGGGCTTGCTGCCTTGCGCTTTTGCCAATGCCATGAAAAGAACATGTCTGGCAGCCTGTTGGTCTAAGGCAGAGGAGAGACACATGGAACAGAGCAGCTCCCACAGGCTCAGTGTCTCCCAGGCCTGCTGTGAGACACATAGTCACCCCAGCGGCTGGTGCCTGAAACACAGCTGCTCAGACAGGCCAGCCCAGATCAGCCGAACCTCAGACCACCCACAGACATGCAGACACATCAGTGATAATAAATGACTGCTGTTTGAAACCACTGAGTTTTTCGTTCATCACACAGCGATGGAAAACTGATACATCTTTTCCACAATAGTATAAATATCCACCAGTGGCTAATTAGTTGTTCACCTCACCTTTGCAAGACCTTAGTGGTGTTAGTTTCTTCACTGCTTCCCCAAGAAAAGAAAGATTACAACTGGACAGAATTTTGACTAGTTTATAAAATCGCACTGTGTATGCATCCTGTAAGTCATATTGGCCAATCTCCTTCGGTTAAGTTCACAAGTTGCAGGGCTGTGTGACCTTGTGCAAAGAGGATTACAGGATTATAGAATCTCCAAGTGAGATATTACTGTTATCACACTAGTTCTTAATATATATTCATATTATATTCATAGCTTTACAGTGTCATCAATATGGCCCTAATGTGTTTAACAAGTGACATGTAATAAACAATCTATATATCAGCACCAATCACTCAGATATTTGTATTTTTATCCCTTTTCCTGAACTCAAGAATACGGTTTAACAGGACATTTATTAATCTTGTTAGAGTACATTTATCTGGAAATTGTCAATAACTGAAATATTTTGAATGTTACCTTATTAAGTCAGAAAATATTGACAATCCTTTGTCCCCAGATACAAGTAGAATGAAATGAAGGCTGCAAGTTACATACACATACTTTTCTCCTTCACCTCCCTGGTGAGTTCAGTGTACAAAGTCCTAGGTACCCTCACTGTGAGCCCCAGACTGAGGGGAGGTGTTCCGATATCTGACTGGAGCTTGGATTGGGTCTCTGCAATGCCATTTGTGTTGAAGTAGCATCCCCTGGACAAACTGGGTACCCATATCTCAGTTCTTAAATGGGCTAACCTGATGTGGGGTCCAGAGACGGCCCCAAGAATGGGCTCCGGGGTGGGTGCCATGAACTCCCTGATATTGAAGGCACACACACATGGGCATTATTCCAGGGAGAAGGATCAATGTTTTCATCAGATTCTCAAAGAGATCAGTGACCTCCTAGTAGGTTAAGGACCATCACCCTAGTGGAAAGTCCAGTGCAAAGGAGAATCCTACCCTCCAAGCAATCATCCTTCAACTTCTGCAGTTCCAGGGACTCTAAGGATGGGGGCATAATAACAGTAATGGCATTTACTGAGTGCTTACCATGTGCCATGCATTCTAGGTGCTGTTTGTGCTTTACCTCTGAATTAATGCAATTTTATAGGTGGACCCTGCGAGGTTTAGAGAACAGGACTGTCTGACTTGAAGCTCAGGCTCCTAACCATTACGCATTGAGCCTCCTGCAGAAGAGACTCAGAACACACAATGTGGCCCCCAAAGAGTCACACAACCAAAGGAAACATGGCAACAGCTTGCAACCTACAGACGAATCCCCCTTATTCAATTGCACTCCCCCAAATAAAAAGGGAAAGGAGCCTGCCAGAAGGACCTCGTGGTCCTGAGGTTTTCCATTCTGAGAACATCAATGCTGGGTCTATTTGTGAACCTGGAATTTGGGAGGAATATCTCCCACTGTGGCACTCAGATGCTCCACTGCAAAAGATCCACTCTGCAGGGAAACGTCCAGCACTGTGCAGCCACCTCCTTTCCTAGGAGGTGCCATCTGAACTGCTCCCGGCTGGTCGGCAAGGTGTGAGTCTCAGGGGACAACCTGCCAGGCCCCACCCCAGTTCCAGCCTCTGGAGTTATGGTCGCTCACCTTCCTTTCCCAACACCTCCAATGTCTTGTCTCCTCTCCTTTGACATCCCTATTCTTGGTTTGGCCCCAGCTACCACTTGGTCTTCTGAGTTGAGATCTCTATGAAGAACCCAGGTCCCTCACCAAGCAAATCTTCCACCCTTGTACTTCTGGAGGGTTCCGTTTTCTGCTCCTTTTATGTGCTTCTCCAACTGCAGCAGTTAGCCATTTCAAATCCTTTTGGAAAGAAGTAGGTATAAATAAATTCAACAAATAAATAAAAATAATCCCCAGCAGAACTCCAAGACTCTGAGTGCTGGGCTGTCATTTGTCCCTCTTTGCTCTTGTACTTGGCTTCCTTGGGCTTATGTAACCCCAAAATTCCAGAAGAGATTTTCCATTTGCTTCATTTCTCCAGCAAGAAAACATCCCTCAAAAGGTGTGGGATATGGGGCTTCCCTGGTGGCGCAGTGGTTGAGAATCTGCCTGCCAGTGCAGGGGACACAGGTTCAAGCCCTGGTCTGGGAAGATCCCACATGCCGTGGAGCAACTAGGCCTGTGAGCCACAACTACTGAGCCTGTGCTCCGCAACAAGAGAGGCCGCGACAGTGAGAGGCCCGCACACCGCGATGAAGAGTGGCCCCCGCTTGCCACAACTAGAGAAAGCCCTCGCACAGAAACGAAGACCCAACACAAACAAAAATAAAATAAAATAAATAAATAAAAATTAAAAAAAGAAGGTGTGGGATATGAAACACTTTCTGAAGCTATGCCCTCAGGAAACCGAAATGTATTCATCCATTCATCAGTCAATCAACAAACATTAATTGAGTACCTACTAAGTGCCAGGCTCTATGACAGGCACCAGGAGAAAGGAGGAGTCTTAGAACTCATTCATGCCTTCAGAGTATTCCCAATCTGGTTGGAAACATGTCCCTTCCTTTGCGGTTGACTCTCCCATTGAGCTTGGTGAAGAGCACATGTGTTAATAACACAGAACTCACCTCGTTGCTGGCTTCTGACACTTATTAGTTGGGTGAACGAGAGCCGGTCACCTCACCTCTCTAAACCCAGCTTTTTTTTTTTTTTTTTACTTCTTTATTGGAGTATAATTGCTTAACAATGGTGTGTTAGTTTCTGGTTTATAACAAAATGAATCAGTTATACATATACATATGTTCCCATATCCCCTCCCTCTTGCGTCTCCTTCCCACCCTCCCTATCCCACCCCTCTAGGTGGTCACAAAGCACCGAGCTGATCTCCCTGTGCTATGCAGCTGCTTCCCACTAGCTATCTACCTTACGTTTGGTGGTGTGTATATGTCCATGCCTCTCTTTCGCTTTGTCACAGCTTACCCTTCCCCCTCCCCATATCCTCAAGTCCATTCTCTACTAGGTCTGTGTCTTTATTAAACCCAGCTTTTTCATCGGTGAAGTGAGGGTCCTAGAACTTACCATGCATTTTACAAGCAGTAGAAGCACTGTGTGTGTACTTTCTACTCTAAATCACCAACGAGATTTTTCCCATTAAGTTTTGAGAAAGGCTAAAAACTGAATCAATCCTTTTACATCCACGGCCCTCAGACTTCCTGCCACAGAAGTTCATCACCCATGTCTTCTTTCCTTCCCCCTGAAATCCCTCGTTTGGGTGCATGATAGGTTCCTAGAAATAGCACTCGCACCACAACTTTTAAACATCTGCAAGGGAGTTGTACAATTCTTGGCACCAAAACAGAGACATTGTGCTTAATTGCTGGGCTCAGGCATGATTTTGACAGTTACAATACCTGGTTCAACGTTGCCCCTAGCCGGAAGTCACCCATTAAACATGTTTTCTTAAAGTGACTGATAAGTTGTTATCTTACAGCTTCTTCTGCTAATTAGACATCATGAGTCATTAATTTGGTGGAAAACATTTCTCAACTTAATGACATTTATGGGCAATTAGGCATGTGTGGAAGGGAACGCAGATTTACATTTCAGCCTATTTCCAGGGCTTAACAAGAATCTCCTCTTTCCCGGTTGGAGATTTCTCATTCTCTGAGGAATATGTTCCATACAGACACCATGGGCCTCCTTGTTATGCTAGAAACTGGCGATCGTTTGCACGAAACAAGCTACCACGCAGTAATGAGGTGCAGACCAAGATAAAATTAGGCTCCATGAAGGTTTTTGTGTTGTTTAGACCAGGGTCGCGTGGCAGGAAGTCCTGAGCTTTGTGCACAGTGAAAACCTCAGCAACAGACTCATGTCACTGATAAATGTGTGCCAAACACATATTTTCAGCCCCTTGTCAGAAATGGCTTCTATTTTTGATGTTAACTCATTTGGAAAACAGCTAACCAGGGGGAAAATACCATTCCTAAATTTCAAGATTACGTGCCTTCGCTCTTGAGATGATGTTACTGTTTTTTTTGGGGGGGGGGGTGTTTTTGGCCAGCAAAACATTCTCAATGGGTCATTTTGTTACAGTGAATTGACACATCCCCTTACCTGAGATGTAGCTGAGAAGCAAAGGCGTGGGCACTTGGGCACTTCAGTTCCAGCTCAGCTCCTGGACAACATGGTACCCACCTGCCTCTGTCTCAGCCAGCATCCTTCTGGCCTGACCCTGTCTTCTCTCCAGGAGATGCTTTATGCTAGTTCTTTTCCTCTGGAAGGGGAGAGTCATCTTTATGCATATGTACATACATACACATGGAGAGATAATAAATAGTAGTTATTCCTCCTTCCTACCCCTCTGGTAGGCTAGTTTATGGACATAAGAATGAAGATTGAAGTAGTCCAGTAATTCCAAAGCAATTCTGTGGGCTAAAGTGCAGAGTCGGGACTTACAATTAACCAAATCCTCAACCTAGGAGGCACGGGTCTTTCATACAATGCCAGGAATTCACAGTTCTGTAAAACCTGAATATGAGATACCCTGGTGCCGCAAGATTTGCAAAGATTCTCATACTCTAAGTAAAGATTTAAAACATTTTATTTCTTTTGATGTACAACACACATATACATTATATATCCAAAAAAATTTTTTTAAACTATTTTCTGGGCTTCCCTGGTGGCGCAGTGGTTGAGAGTCTGCCTGCCGATGCAGGGGACACGGGTTCGTGTCCTGGTCCAGGAAGATCCCACATGCCGCGGAGCGGCTGGGCCCGTGAGCCATGGCCGCTGAGCCTGCGCGTCCGACAGTGAGAGGCCCGCGTACCGCAAAACAAACAAACAAACAAAAAAACTACTTTCTGGGTGGTTGAAGGGTAGAATAAAACTTTGCATGACAACCAATAATGATAATTTTGCCGGCTCATTATTCTATACTTTAGGTGTTAGGAACTGATGTTTCCTAAGGCGGAGGGGGCTGGAGGAGGGATGGAGTGGGAAGTTGGGGTGAGCAGATGTCGGATTTTATATAAGGAATGGATAAACAACAAGGTCCTACTGTATAGCACAGAGAATTTTGTTCAGTATCCTATGATAAACCATAATGGAAAAGAATATATATAGAAAAAGAATGTACACATATGTATAACTGAATCACTTTGCAGTACAGCAGTAATTAACGCAACATTGTAAATCAACTATACTTCAATAAAAAAGAAAAAAACAAAATGAATCTTTCTGAAATATAACAATATTTAATATATGAGTATTATTGTAATACACAAACATCTACGTAAGCTATAAATAACATATGCATATTAAAATAAGAGGAATGCACAAAACAAAATAACGATCAGGTAAAAGCTCTAAAATCAGCAAAATAAATAGCACTTTCTTCTACTGAAACTTTTCAGGAGACAAATATGATGGTTTGCACTGCAATTCACTTAGACCCAAATTCACTTAGTCCCCCAAACCAATGCCATGATGAGATCTGCCCCCATCTCAGGGGAAAAATCCACCCAAAAGCCCTGGGGCAGGTGTTGGTGGGCAGCTGCAGACTGGACATTGTGATGCTGTGAAAAGATGAAATGGGTGGGGCGGGGCCTGGCCCCCAGCACTGAAGCTAGCGCACAGGACTGCTGGAAAAATGACTTGTCCGTGGAGAATGTCCTTGTGTGGCATCTCATCTAGACTGCCATGTGCTTGGTTACACCCTTGTTGGCTGTGTGGTGACGAATTCTAGCTCTTTCCTCATCTGTAAAATGAAGATAACAATCACACCTACATAGCACTTTTGTGATGGAGATTAAATGAGCTTGCATATGTAAATGGGCACTAAAAGTGCCCATCCTAGTAGCAGTAGTTATAATAATAATAGTAATGGCTAAATGTTTGCTCTTATTAGTAATGTACAGATACCAGTTTTGCCAAGAACTCCAAATGGAGAAATCAGAAGAGCCGGATTTGAGTCCTGGCGGGCTGCTCGCTGTTCACCAAAAGCCAGCTAACTGCTTTGAGTTTCAGTCTCCTGTCTGTAAAATGGAGCTGATGATACCTGCCTCACAAAACTGTTGGAAGCATCAACAAGGCGGTGCATACTGTAGGCTGTGATGTGCTGAGCGTGGATGGCGTTAGAGCAGGTGGTCTAGAGCGAAGCTTGGGCTTTTCCTTTGAACTTGGGAGCCAACTGTGCCCTCCATCTGGGCATCGCCTCTGGACCACATGCCGTTCTCCTGGCCTTCCCTACTCCTCTCCCCCATCACAATATGCCTAATGGGTGCCCTTCTCTTCAGGATCCTGCTTCCTGCCAGGTGACAGCAAGATAATCCAGCCACATGCTCCTTGCTAATGGGGATTAGGGTGCTATTGGATTCTCCCTCTAGGTTAACATAGGTACTTCTATGGCGGGGCCTGCTGGAGATGATGCTTTTGCCAGAGAAATGATTCTCAAGGACCAACTTCAGAGGCAGTGGGAGGGACCCTTGCAGTGTGGTCGGTCACATGCTCTGTCAGCAGTCCCCGTTTTACCTCCGCACCAAAGTCTGGCCGAACTCTTCCAACTTTCCTCCCCTCCATTCCCCATCGTACGAAACTCAGAAGGCTTTTCTTGAAGGAGAACAAAATGTATCTCTTAATGAATTAATGAATTTCTCCAGTATTTCCTAAGCACCTTGTAAAACCATCATGCTTGCTGTCATTTATTAAGCACCTACTATGCACTGAACCTCGTACTTGGTGCTTTATGTATATTATTTCATTTAATTTTCACAACCACCCCCTCCCCACTCTAGAGGTGAAGAGACAACTTTTTGTTTTCTAAAATTGTGGTAAAGTAAACATAACATAACATTTACCAACTTGACCACTTTTCAGGGCATAGTTTATTGGCGTTAAGTACATCCACATTGTCTGCAACCCTAGCCACCATCCACCCACAGAACTCTTTTTGTTTTGTAAAACAGAAGCTCTGCACCCATTAAACAGCAACTCCCCATCCTCCTCTCCCCCAGCCTCTGACAACTACCATTCTACTTTCTGTCTCTATGGATTTGACTATTCTAGGTGCCTTGTGTAAGTGGAATCACACAGTATTGGTCCTTTTGTGCCTGGTTTATTTCATTTAGCATAATGTCCTCAAGGTTCACATGATGTAGCCTGTGTCAAAATTTTCTTCCTTTTTTATGGCTGAATAATATTCCATTGGTGGATAGACCACAGTTTGTTTATCCATTCATCTGTTGAGGGACACTTGGGTTACTTCCACCTTTGGGCTATTGTGAATGATGCCATTATCAACATGGTTGTACAAATACCTCTTTGAATCCCTGCTTTCAATTATTTTCACTATATACCCAGAAGATGCATAGTCTGAGTCTAATAATGAGGAGTCATCTGAAAAATCCACACATTCTACCACATAATTGGCCTGTAATCTCTAAATGTGTCAAGGTCATGAAAGGCAGATGGGAACTGCTCCAGACTGGAGGAATCTTGAGAGATGTGACCACTAAGTGCGATGCAGAATCCTGGATTGTGTCCTTTGGCCATGAGGGGCATTATGGAAACAACGGGAGAAAACTGAATGGCATTTGAAGATTCGATGGTAGCATCTATCATATTAATTTCCTCATTTTAAGGGCTGTATTTTATGACAGAGAATGTCTTGGTTTGTAGGAACTGCACAGTGAAGTATTTTAGGGTGACGGAGCATGATATCCGCAACTTACTCTCAAATAAATTAGGAAATAAAATTCTTTGTACTATCCTTGCAACTTTTCTATACTTCTGAAATTATTTAAAAATTAAAGGAAGGATGTTTTAAAAAATCTACAAGGTTACATGTGACATCAGAAAATGGGCCTTCTCAATAATAATTAATGGATAACATGATAACCCTGAGTGGGCCTGTTAGTGTTTCAGCCTGGCTTTGAAGGACAGTCTGTTGCTTTATTTCCCAGCATTGGACACATTTTTACAACAGGGAGTATAGTTTTCTCTTCTTCTTAAGCAGATGATTGCATGGTGTTCCTCAGGAGTCCGGAACTGAGGCGTGTGCACACTTATTGGGAAAGCACTCTCCAGAGCCCCCCGTGCCCACAGACTCTGTATGTGTTGGGAAGTAACATCCAAAGTTGAAATAAAAGACAATGTGTATGTTCTATGAGTCTTGATGTATTTTACTAGATAACAGCAAGACTGTTTGATTATGGAATGTCACGCCCCTCCCATCTGGGACACTGGACCCAGTCCTGGGGTTATAAATTTGTTCAGAGACATAGGGGAGAAGCTGGAAGAAGAGGGGGCAGAAGAAGAGTGTTATGAAAGCCTTGGCCAGGGCCTCCCTGGTGGCGCAGTGGTTGAGAGTCCGCCTGCCGATGCAGGGGACACGGGTTCATGCCCCGGTCCGGGAAGATCCCACGTGCCGCGGAGCGGCTGGGCCCGTGAGCCATGGCCGCTGAGCCTGTGCGTCCGGAGCCTGTGCTCCGCAACGGGAGAGGCCACAACAGCGAGAGGCCCGCGTACCGCAAAAAAAAAGAGAGAGAGAAAAAAAGGCTTGGCTAGGAAGGCAGAGGAAGTCAGACTTGATGGAGCAGGCGTGGGAAGTCACTGCTGACGCCTGAATAGGGTACAACATATTGACAGTCGCCTTGGGAGGGATTAAGAAGCCTGACTCAGAGCAGCCAGCTAAACTAACCCCCATTTTCCAAGGGCGGTGGCGGCCATGATAAAGTTATTTTGATTAAGCACATATGGATTGAGAATAAATTAATTAGTGCATTTGATCTGTTGTGAGAATTAAATGAATTAACAGACGGAAAATCACAGCGCAGTCACCAGAACAATAAATGCTCCCCAAACACACAACAATCCCCCAAACGTGAGAAGCAGCTTCCCTAAAACGCCTGCAAGGGGTACCTAACCCTGTTAGCTAAAAACCTAAGAACCTGACGGCACCGCCTTGGACACGCTTCTCCACTAACACGAGGACGGTGACCTCTTTATTTTATCTGTGATGGCGCTTTCCCTCTAGGGAATTCCCGGGTTCTTTACAAACTTTAAATTACCCAGGGGGATCGAGTCCTCGCAAGCAAGAAAGCAAAATAAAGCTCCTCAACCAAAAGAAACTCCCTCCACCTCTCTGTCTCCCTGTGTGCCGCCCCTCACCCAAAATAACCCAGGTCAGCTTTCCCCACCCGCCCAGCTGCTGCTTCTGCCAGCCTTCATCTCTCTCCGGTGATCAGCTGACCCACTACGCTTTGCTAATGAACCTTTAATCCGGAGGGTTTCTTTGGAGAAATTCAGCAAGGGACCAATCCCTCTCTGGCTTTTAATGACTGCCCTCTGACTTCAACCACTTAGAATTCAAATCCATCCTGCTCGCAGGGAACAGATTCTCCCGCCAGGATGTTTGATATTGATGAAGGCTTCTTGATGCTTGGATCTGCTAGGATCACACACAGTGTGTTTGTGGTTATTGGTCTCCTGGGAGAAGCAGCTCCCTTGATAATAAACCTGCTTCAGATAAACCCAACTTTGCCAAGACCAGAATTCAAGACAGAGGGGTTGTCGGGAGCCTTGAGCTGGGATTTCAAGGGCTGCTATTCCCCCTGTGCTCCAAATTCTATAAATAGAGTTGAAACAAATAAATGTCAATTTCCAGGTTGCAATCAGGGGAGGAGCCCCAGTGCTGTGTGGCTTTACAGCCCACTGGCCAGTAAGGGGCGCTGTTGACTGAGAGACTGTGGCTAAAAGCCGGGGAAGAGAAGTGACCAGTGGAGGATGTGTTCTCAGGTCCTTGGAGGCTTGCCTCTTTTGGCGGGTAGACGCGGTGGGGGGTGGCTGCGATCTGATAGGAGCTGGAAAACTCAGATGAGTGCCTTCAACTCCAGCAGTCTCAATGCCGTGCGCTCTCTGAGCGCAAACCAACCCCCACCGCCGGTTTCCTTGCCAAGTCCTCCCTGGCAGCCCCTACCCTGGTCCAGCCACCTCTGGATCCCCAGCAGTGTGGGTGTGGAAGGCTCCCGACCACCACAGACAGGCTCCGGGCTGTGATCACTCCAGGCTGAAAACTTCAGCCTGCTTGTTCCATTTCCCTTTTCTATTGCCTTTTTGTTTATTGACCTCGGAGAACTATGGCAGGTGAATCCCATCCTTGCTTGCACTCAGGGCACTAGTTCCCTATGCTGAAATCTACCAAGCACTCAGCCTGACAGACTACTAGAATTGCCCACTGACGTTTTCAAATTGGGGGAGGGAGAAATCCAAGAAGAGAGAGAAAAGAATCCAGAGACATTGGCATTACCTATCTATCCTGCTTGTGATAGACTCTATTCTTGTAGTTGGATAATATATCAAAATGTTATACATATTGTCTTTTAAAAACTCCCCCGACCCCATTTAGTCCAGGTTTGAAAGACAGTGTACCTCCTTGTGCTGAGATAGGAACCGGAGCCGGGACCCAAGGCAGGAGGCTCATCCCTGTGGCCAGCTCCTTCCAGCAGCCCGAGGCCTGTGTTCACTGGGAAGGCGCTTAGAGACACCCTCAAGAAAGGGCTATAGAAGTGCACGTTATTAATAGTCCATTATGGCAGTGATGCTCACTTAAAACCCTGTTGGCCACAGATGAAACAGTGGAGGCCTCTTGCCATTTGCTTGGGCTTCTCCTGCTGTTCCCCCTCAACAGAAGACGGCACCAAACATCAGATGTTTGAAAACTCAGGATATTGGCTCTGGTTTTGTTTTGTTTGTTTTTATTGGTCAAGTGAGGGAACCCAGGTTTTGAGAGAAAGGTGCATTTTCTCTTGAGCTGGCAGCGAACCAGTTAAATGAATACCGTCCCCCTTTCTCCTTCTGAGGTTATATTTGAAGATAAAAGTGCCCCTATTAACATGCAGATTGGGATATCCATTTGCAAAGAACAGAGTTATTTCAGATGCTGTATGGGAATCCTTTCTGTATTTGTGTCTTTGGGGGTGGAAAGTCCAGCTGCCTCTTCTAAGATTGCCCATAACTCTTCAGATGTCAACAAATCATTGAAAGGTGTCAGAATGAGGGAAATGAAAGATAATTATTCCAGCCGTGGAGAGCTACTTTGAAAGTGAATAGAATCTGTCAGATCGTCTTTTGAAAACAGCAGTTGTCTGCTTGTCTTGGCCATATTAAATGGATATATCTAGAGCCCAGTGAGGTTGTTTGAGATGATGGTAATCAGCTTAAGTTGGTTTTGGTGGAGGGAAAAAAGGCACTAGAAACAGGGCAATTACTGAGTTGGCGTGGAACAGCCGCCCTGATAGGGTGACGAGGGGGTTTCTATTCAGTTCTTGAAAAACGGATTCTTACATTCTTTGTGGAGGAATAAAGAGCCAAGTCCGTAAGGACTTGGTAATTTCCAGATGGGGCGGGTGTGAGGCAGCAAGGAGACGCCAAGGGGATCCCAGTGGCCCAGGGTGTGCAGTTCAGTCTCCTCTCAGGAACTGAACCAGGAATGGGAGGACAGGGTGACCTCGAGGCCAGATAACGTGGGTACCATGTGCTTGCACCGAAATTGAAAATGAGGGCTCCTTGGACTTGGGTTACATCTCCAGGTGGCAAAGCATCCAGAAAGTGGCTTTAGACAAATGCTCATATTATATAGAAGCCAGGGTTGTTCCCGCTTTCCCCATCCCGAAGCCAGAGTCTGGGGAACTTGAGCTTACCTGTTTATGGAGGAAACATCTGATCCAATAAAGGGAGGGCCTGGAGAGGCATCGCCTGGGCCCACTTCTTCCAGACTTCAAGCTTAGACTCTGGGCACTCTTTCTGAACAAGGCTGTCTGCAGATTTGGTCCCAGAAGGCCAACCTGTTGCAAAGAACTCAACTTACTCTCGGTCCCAACGCCAAGCCACGCTGAACTGCACCATGAAAGAATGTTTTGCATACCTGTCATTATTCTGTGAAGAGTGGAACTGTTTATGCCTTGTGTTTCTAGGTGGAAAGTGAACGCATAAAGTGGATGACAATTTGTCCCTGTTTCAACATTCTTCATTTGCTAATGTCGTGGAGCCCCCGTTGATCTGGGTGGCGCTGGTCTTTGGGAATGGTCTGTGTAGTCTGTGTCACATGTCTCTGTGGCTCCTGACCACAGACACTTGTCTGCCACCAAAACAAGGAGGCGTTGTCCTGCCCTACCTGGGGCAAGTCAGGTGGGGAGGGACCCCCTACCTGATGTCAACAGTGCACCTCGCCTGCTGGGGGTGCAAGGGCCTGTCGTGCATGGGGTCAGGCACCAGTGTCCCCCTCCTGCCTCTCCCTGCCCTCCACCCAGCCCCTGACACCTGACATTTTTATATGTAGAAAGCCTGTCCCAAACAGGCAGCTATTTAAGACAGGAGCCCTTGCAGGCTCCAAGGAAAGGAGGGGTATTCTGCCTCTCTGCTGTGTTTCTGCAGAAAATCATGCCATCCCAGTTACAGTTTTGGCCAGGGACCGTCTACCTCTTGCCATGCCCAGTGATCACTGTTAAGGGCAGAAGCACCTTCCAGAATTCCAGACGCCCAGAAAGAGGTTTATCCCGTTGTCCTTGCTTCCTGCTCGGCAACATGGATCACCCACTGTTCTTCTACATACTTTCCTAAGGGGCACGGGACAGTATAACAGTCTTCTGATTCAACACATGTGGATTCAGGATGAATTCTTATGGACACGTTTTTAAGCCCTCGGCCAGCCCTGACACCTTGGCTTCATTCCATTATTTTGGGGATGATTGGTCTGTGTTCATTTGTTTACTCACTCTGTGGCTATTTCCCTGAGGGGCCCAGGCTTCAGAAGGAGTTCCAAAAAGGACTCTGATGGGGGGTGGATGGACTGGGAGTTTGGGGTTAGTAGATGCAAACTATTACATATAGAATGGATAAACAACATGGTGCTACTGTATAGCACAGGGAACTATATATCCTGAGATAAACCATAATGGAAAAGAGTATAAAGAAGAATGTGTGTGTGTGTATATATATATATATATATATATATATATATATATATCTGAGTCACTTTGCTGTACCACAGAAGTTAACACAACACTGTAAATCAACTATACTTCAATTTTAAGAAAAAAACAAAAAGGACTCTGAGTGCTAGTGACCAGTCTTGGAAAGGTAAGAGGAGGACCCTCTCACAGTTTCTGCATCTTGGCTCTGGTTTTCATTGGCAGATGCCACTGTCGTTTGGGGTGAGTGAATCATTTGGTGTTGGCTCCATCAAGGCACTGGGCTTCATTCCAGTCATCCAGAGACCCAGGTTCTATTTGGCCCGGCCCTTGCCAGCAGTTAGCTGCTTGCCCTTGGGCAAGTCATTTGCCTTGAATGGCTTCAGGGTTCTTGTGAGTGAGAAAATACCTTTCCCTTTTACCACGTTTCAGAAACATGTGCCTATACACATGAGTTTGTTTACATGGCAAGGCTGGTCCCATTTTACTCATTCTTTGGCAAACTGCCACCCAGTGATGAGTTTCCGAGCCATAAAAATGTGGCTGAAAGCAAGAATGTGGGTGCAGACTCCCACTGAGGTGGCCACACACCCGATGTATGTGCGACTGTTTTTTGCTGGCCGAGGAGGAGGACAGAGTCTAAGGCAGTCTGGCCACCTATGGCTTGGGTCACCCAGCTCTGCTCAGAGGCCAGAGAGGAGCAGATGTCTTCCACTAGGAAATGGGGGCACAGGAGGGGAGTTCACAGCCTGGGGACCAGGTTCCCAGGTCACTGAAATCTGCGTGCGGTTGAGACACACCTCCCTTGCCCCCAGTGGTCATGACCAGGCGTCCCTTCAACAAGGAGAATTTCTGTGGGACACTTTTCACTTCCTGACAGGCCCAGCTAATGGGTTACTGTGTCACTACTGTGTCCTTATATCTGCTGTCAATTTTTCCCATTTATTAAGACATTTTACTTTTGGTTTTGCTTTTTAACTTTATCTTGATCCTTAAGGTAAAAAGATTTCCAAAATGGAAAAGAGAGACAGGGAAAAAGGGAGATCTAGTTCATTTCAGAAATAGTTTTTTGAATATCCCACAGAATGTTCAAAAACATGTAAGGAAGACCGACGCAAGAGTTTGAAAACCTGGATTCTAATTCCAGTCTCACTTTCTTGCTCTGTGACCTTGGGCTAATCCCTCAACCCCTCTGAGCTGCATTTGCCTCTATAGAAAGGAGATAATAAGATACACCTCGGGCCTCCCTGGTGGCGCAGTGGTTGAGAGTCCGCCTGCCGATGCAGGGGATACGGGTTCGTGCCCCGGTCTGGGAGGATCCCATATGCCGCGGAGCGGCTGGGCCCGTGAGCCATGGCCGCTGGGCCTGCGCATCCGGAGCCTGTGCTCCGCAACGGGAGAGGCCACAACAGTGAGAGGCCCACATACCGCAAAAAGAAAAAAAAAAAAAAAAAAAAAAAGATACACCTCACCTTGTATATGATCCAAACAAATGAACATATGTGAAAGCAGTTTGAGTTGATAAAGGGTAAAGAGCTGTACATAAAGCACCGGTATTAGTAGTAAAAGGCAGATAATCTCATAAAAAATGACTTTTTGGGTCATCCTTGTTATGAGTTACATCTGATAAGAAAAAAGCTATGGAATAAAGTCTAGATCACAGAAAAATACAATTGTATTTTAGTCACAGAAAAGACAGCCAAGGTTTCTACCTGCCCCATGGGTCCCCTGCACCCATATATGAGAACAGCTTCTTGTCAGTTCAGGGCCTCTAGACATTGTGCTGGCCAATGAGAAGGGAGAAGAGTCTCTTCCCTAGGTCTTATTGGTTACTAGAGATGTCAGTCATTGCCTGTCCACTCATAACTCCCTAATAGGCTTAAATAGCCATTGTCTACACCACCTGACCTGGGTCTATAGTGTCTGACTAGTTTCTCTAGCTTGCAAAAGATGAGTGGGACTGTCTAATTGCTCTCATGGGGATTAGAATTGGAAGAATGAATTAGTCAAGTGAAATCTGGTGAAGCAGCAAAAAGGGCATGTAGGATTTGTGGTTTAGGACTCAGTGGCCGGTGAAGCTCATGTGTAAGTTGGAGGAGTGAAGGCAGGAGCACGGACTGGGTTTCCAGAAAGATGTAGAAACACCATGAGGGGAAGCCAGGGTGGCTGCCTGGGGCCCCCAGCCTTCTGTGTCTGTGTCTCTGTGTCTCCAGACCCTGAGCCCCCATCTCCTCCAGGTGACTTAAGTGAGTTTCTATTCTAGGAACTTTCCTGCCTAACACCACCCTCAGGCAAAGGGAATGGATTTGGGAGTCCCTGACAGTCGTCTTAGGACTTAAACCTGGAAGATGGGGGGTGGGGGGTGGGAGGGACAAGAGTGTCTGATCACTGAAACCAGCTCCAGCTTTGCCACAGAACAGCTCCTGAGCTGGAAATCCTGTGTCCTCTGCAGAAGCAATTGTCCCATGGGTCAGGGTCACCTGGGAGCCCGGCTGTAGGCAGGAGAAGTATCCATTTCTGCAGATTGAATGACATCTTGGTTAAACCACTGCCTGTTTCTGTCAGCATTTACAGGTGAGCCCGCCTTTGTTTCAGGTCCACAGACCCACCCACCCCAGTCTGTCGCGTTGAAAATGTGGATCAGTGATGTAGGCAAAGCCTGGGGCTGGTTAAGCATGAATTTCTTTGTTGGTCGAGTGGCTTAAAACCCATATCTAACCAATGGTGGGTCAGAGCATCCTCAGAAATGTAGACTATATCACACTGTCCTTTTGTGTGAAAGGCAGTGGATGGATCACCAAACTAGTTGTAATAACAATAAGCAACGAAAATAATAATAGCTAGATTTATGGCCCTTGAATTAATGGCATGTGCCTAGTACATGATGGACACTAGGTTTTGCATTAAGTGCTTTACATTAACCTTGTGAGATAGATAATACAATTATCCCCATTTTACAGAGAGGGAAACTGAGGCCCAGAGACTCTAAGCTTACCAAAGCCCCACAGCTAGTAAGTGGCAGAGTTGACCATACTCTGACCCCAGTGTCTGGACTCTTGAATGTTACATTGTATGACATGTGCTACTGTCACAGAATCAATAATAACCACAAACCATTAAAACCCTACAGCTGGAGTAAATCAAATCATTGCTCATGTTACTTTTTTTTTTTTTTTTAGCCACAGACTTATTACGCCCAGTAAGTCCCTTAGGGAAAGGGATATTTTTTTTCTCTTTGGCTGTAACTCCCTCAGCCTTTGTCACTGGACCCCTGTCCCCGTGGGCGTCCAGGAAGTTTTGCTGGCCAACTCCTCCTTCTCTTCCCCTTTGTGAAGTTGAGGTACCCCATGCCAAGGAGTATGAGCACCTTAACAGTGAACTGTTACTGGGAAACATATTTTCAACTTGTATTTCTTTTTAAAGTACAAAAGGATTGTGTGGTTTTGGTTCAAAATGTGAGTAATAGGCAAGGGCATGCTGTAAAAAATGATCATTCATCTTCTTAATGGCTTGATGTGCATTGCTTTAGAGAATTTTATGTATTGATGTAGATGTAGAGATAGAGCATGCTATATGTATGGCTCCCCATAATGCTCCCCATAAGTTAGTCAATCAGTCCCCTGTGGATGGACAGTTAGCTTATCTCCAATGTTTCTCTTTTGCAAATAATATTATAATCAACCTCTTTGTATATATGTTCTCATACACTTGAGGAAATAGCTCAGTAGGATATAGTCCCAGAAGTGGAATTTCTGGATCAGAGGGTGTAAACATTTTACATGTTGGTAAAGACTGCCAAATTACTCTCAAAAAATTTGCCATCAACAGCATAGGAGAGGACTTGATTCTGCGCTCCCATCACAAAGGTATATGCTAAGTTTAATTACACTTGTATTTGTTGTTAGCTTGACTTTCTATGGCTCCCATGATTCCAGGTCAGTGTTTGTTTGCATGGTTGACTGTTAGCCTGGGAACCGTTTTCTTCCTAAAATTAACCAGGATTCATAGGAATAATGCCACCTACACCATAGCTTCCATATTCAAGCATTAAAAGACAGAACAAAACCAAAAAGCCCTAACCAAACAGAGGTGGAGATTTGTGCATAGGCATTGAATATTTTACATTTTCCAAAGATATAAAGTTGAAAGCTTTTCCATACGGAAATTTCCATTAGCTTTGATATTCTGGGAACACTTTGAATTTCTGCTGAAAATGTCTGGAGGAGTCATATAGAAGATAATCAAAATTATAATTATGTCCTCCTAAACTGATTTAATACCTGTTACTAAATAGTCCAGACCTCAATTTATAGTTGGTTAAATGTGGCATTTGTGGTCATTTTTATGAAGAACTGTTCCCTAGGCTCTGAGTCTGGATCGCATCCTCTCAGCTAACTGATTGTGAGAAAAATCAGCATTCATAATTTCAACCAAATGATTTCATTTTTAGAAATCAACCTGTCATAACTATAAAGATTACTCTTAAATTAATTGAAAGCACTTAAAATCTTGGGATTGATGGAAGTAAAGCAAAAGCAGACAGAATCATTTTAAGATACCAGCCAGCAGCAAAAACTCTACACCTAACACGTGGCAATTGTGCGTGTGGTTTCTCATTATTTTTAAAAATATGATTGTCACAAGAATAATTTGATGTAAAATTATGGCCAGATTCATGCTGCATGAAGAAAGTTTTATCCAGAAATAGGGTAGAGGATAAGCCAACTAGTAGGACAGTAGACAATCCAATGTTGCCAAATTATTTGGGCTTATGCTAAATAATAATGATAATAAATGTTACTATTATCAAGGGTCAATGTGCATTTAAATGGATGACTGGTACCCTGGAACATATTTTCCTACTGAAATTAACCAGGAGTCATATAAGCGATGTTACCATTATCTGTTATCATTATCGTCATAGCTACCATTTATCAAATAAACACTTACTGTCTGCCAGGTATTATGTTAAGCATGTGTCATATATTTTCCAAATATAATTCCTATGAAAAAGAAAATGTTATCTCTTTCTTTTGAATCTTATTTAATTTTATATTTTTATACAGCAGGTTATTAGTTATCTATTTTATACATATTAGTGTATATATGTCAATCCCAATCTTCCAAATCATCCCCCCCACCCCCCCACCCCCGCTTTCCCCCCTTGGTGTCCATACGATTGTTCTCTGTCTGTGTCTCTATTTCTGCCTTGCAAACCAGTTCATCTGTACCATTTTTCTAGATTACACATATATGCATTAATATACGATATTTGTTTTTCTCTTTCTGACTTACTTCACTCTGTATGACAGTCTCTAGGCCCATCCACGTCTCTTCAAATGACCCAATTTCATTCCTTTTTATGGCTGAGTAATATTCTACTGTATATATGTACCACTTCTTCTTTATCCATTCATTTTTTTTTTTTTTTTTTTTTTTTTGCGGTACGTGGGCCTCTCACTGTTGTGACCTCTCCTGTTGTGGAGCACAGGCTCTGGACACGCAGGCCCAGTGGCCATGGCTCACGGGCCCAGCCACTCCGCGGCATGTGGGATCCTCCCAGACCGGGGCACGGACCCGTGTCCCCTGCATCGGCAGGCGGACTCCCACCCACTGCGCCACCAGGGGAGCCTTATCCATTCATTTTTGATGGGCACTTAGGTTGCTTCCATGACCTGGCTATTGTAAATAGTGCTGCAATGAACATTTGGGTGCATTTCTCTTTTTGAATTATGGTTTTCTCTAGGTATATGCTCAGTAGTGGGATTGCTGGGTCATATGGTAATTCTATTTTTAGTTTTTTAAAGAACCTCCATACTGTTCTCCATAGTTGATATAAGTGATATCAACCATGTTGCTGCAAATGGCATTATTTCGTTCATTTTTATGGTTGAGTACCCTTCCATTTTATACACATAATTGGTACATTCTAAAGTCCCATAGAAGAGTGATCGAGAGGTTTTTAGTCATGTCGCTGAGAAGCAGGGTAGTTTAGAGAAGGATGGCCTCTTGGCCATCTGTATGTCTTCTTTGGAGAAATGTCTATTTAGGTCTTCTGCCCATTTTTTGATTGGGTGGTTTGTTTTTTTAATATTGAGCTGCATGAGCTGTTTATATATTTTGGAGATTAGTCTTTTGTTGATTCGTTTGCAAATATTTTCTCCCATTCTGAGGGTTGTCTTTTCGTCTTGTTTATAGTTTCCTTTGCTGTGCAAAAGTTTTAAGTTTCATTAGGTACCATTTGTTTACTTTTGTTTTTATTTCCATTATTCTATGAGGTATGTCAAAAAAGATCTTGCTGTGGTTTATGTCAAAGAGTGTTTTTCCTATGTTTTCCTCTAAGAGTATTATAGTGTCCTGTCTTACATTTAGGTCTTTAATCCATTTGGAGTTTATTTTTGTGTATGGTGTTAGGGAGTGTTCTAATTTCATTCTTTTACATGTAGCTGTCCAGCTTTCCCAGCACCACTTATTGAAGAGACTGTCTTTTCTCCATTTTATATCCTTGCCTCCTTTATCATAGATTAGTTGACCATAGGTGCATGGGTTTATCTCTGGGCTTTCTATCCTGTTCCATTGATCTATATTTCTGTTTTTGTGCCAGTACCATATTGTCTTGATTACTGTAGCTTCATAGTATAGTCTGAAGTCAGGGAGTCTGATTCCTCCAGCCCCATTTTTTTCCCTCAAGACTGCTTTGGCTATTCGGGGTCTTTTGTGTCTCCATACAAATTTTCAGATTTTTTTGTTCTAGTTCTTTAAAAAATGCAATTGGTAATTTGATAGTGATTGCATTGAACCTGGAGATTGCTTTGGGTACTGTAGTCATTTTCACAATATTGATTCTTCCAATCCAAGAACATGGTATGTCTCTTCATCTGTTTGTGTCATCTTTGATTTCTTTCATCAGTCTTATTGTTTTCTGAGTACAGGTCTTTTACCTCCTTAGGTAGGTTTATTCCTAGGTATTTTAATCTTTTGGTTGCAATGGTGAGTGGGAGTGTTTCCTTAATTTTTCTGATATTTCATTGTTAGTGTATAGGAGTGCAAGAGATTTCTGTGCATTAATTTTGTATTCTGCAATTTTACCAAATTCATTGATTAGCTCTAGTGTTTTTCTGGTGGCATCTTTAGGATTCTCTATGTATAGTATCATGTCATCTGCAAACAGTGACAGCTTTACTTCTTCTTTTCTAATTTGTATTCCTTTTATTTCTCTTTCTTCTCTGATTGTTGTGGCTAAGACTTCCAAAACTATGTTGAATAATAGTGGCGAGAGTGGACATCCTTGTCTTGTTCCTGATCTTAGAGGAAATGCTTTCAGTTTTTCGCCATTGAGTATGATGCTTGCTGTGGGTTTGTCATATATGGCCTTCATTATGTTGAGGTAGATTCCCTCTATGCCCACTTTCTGGAGAGTTTTTATCATAAATGGGTGTTGAATTTCATCATAACCTTTTTCTGCGTCTATTGAGGTGATCATATGGTTTTTATCCTTCAATTTGTTAATATGGTGTATCACATTGATTGATTTGTGTATATTGAAGAATCCTTGCATTCCTGGGATAAACCCTACTTGATCATGCTGTATGATCCTTTTAATGTGTCGTTGGATTCTGTTTGCTAGTATTTTGTTGAGGATTTCTGTATCTATATTCATCAGTGATATTGGTCTGTAATTTTCTTTTTTTGTAGTATCTTTGTCTGGTTTTGGTATCAGGGTCATGGTGGCCTCATAGAATGAGTTTGGGAGTGTTCCTTCCTCTGCAATTTTTTGGAAGAGTTTGAGAAGGATGGGTGTTAGCTCGTCTCTAAATGTTTGATAGAATTCACCTGTGAAGCCATCTGGTCTGACTATTGTTTGTTGGAAGATTTTTAATCACAGTTTCAATTTCATTACTTGTGATTGGTCTGTTCATATTTTCTATTTCTTCCTGGTTCAGTCTTGGAAGGTTATACCTTTCTAAGAATTTGTCCATTTCCTCCAGATTGTCAATTTTATTGGCATAGAGTTGCTTGTAGTTGTCTCTTATGATGCTTTGTATTTCTGCAGCGTCCGCTGTAACTTCTCCTTTTTCATTTCTAATTTCATTGATTTGAGTCCTCTCCCTCTTTTTCTTGATGAGTCTGGCTAAAGGTTTATCAATTTTATCTTCTCAAAGAACCATCTTTTAGTTTTATTGATCTTGGCTATTGTTTTCTTTGTTTCTATTTCATTTATTTCTGCTCTGATCTTTATGATTTCTTTCCTTCTACTAACTTTGGGTTTTGTTTGTTCTTCTTTCTCTAGTTCCTTTAGGTGTAAGTTTAGATTGTTTATTTGAGATTTTTCTTGTTTCCTGAGGTAGGATTGTATTGCAATAAACTTCCCTCTTAGAACTGCTTTTGCTGCATCCCGTAAGTTTTGGATTGTCGTGTTTTCATTGTCATTTGTCTCTAGGTATTTTTTGATTTCCTCTTTGATTTCTTTAGCAATCTCTTGGTTATTTAGTAACGTAGTGTTTAGCCTCCATGTGTTTGTGTTTTTTCGTTTTTTCCCCTGTAATTGATTTATAATCTTATAGTGTTGTGGTCAGAAAAGATGCTTGATATGATTTCAATCTTCTAAAGTTTACCGAGGCTTGATTTGTGACCCAAGATGTGATCTATCCTGGAGAATGTTCCATGTGCACTTGAGAAGAAAGTGTATTCTGTTGTTTTTGGATGGAATGTCCTATGAATATCAATTAAGTCCATCTTGTTTAATGTATCATTTAAAGCTTGTACTTCCTTATTTATTTTCATTTTGGATGATCTGTCCTTTTGTGAAAGTAGGGTGTTAAAGTCCCCTAGTATGATTCTGTTACTGTCATTTTCCCCTTTTATGGCTGTTAGCATTTGCTAAATGTATTGAGGTGCTCCTATGTTGGGTGCATAAATATTTACAATTATTATATCTTCTTCTTGGATTGATCCCTTGATCATTATGTAGTGTTCTTCTTGGTCTCTTGTAATAGTCTTTATTTTAAAGTCTATTTTGTCTGATATAAGAATTGCTACTCCAGCTTTCTTTTGATTTCCATTTGCATGGAATATCTTTTTCCATCCCCTCACTTTCAGTCTGTATGTGTCCCTAGGTCTGAAGTGGGTCTCTTGTAGACAGCATATATATGGGTCTTGTTTTTGTATCCATTCAGCGAGGCTGTGTCTTTTGGTTGGAGCATTTAATCCATTCATGTTTAAGGTAATTATCGATATGTATGCTCCTATTAACATTTTCTTTATTGTTTCGGGTTTGTTTTTGTAGGTCTTTTCCTTCTCTTGTGTTTCCTGCCTAGAGAAGTTCCTTTAGCATTTGTTGTAGAGATGGTTTGGTGGTGCTGAATTCTCTTAGCTTTCGCTTGTCTGTAAAGCTTTTGATTTCTCTGTTGAATCTGAATGAGATCCTTGCCAGGTAGAGTAATCTTGGTAGTAGCTTCTTCCCTTTCATCACTTTAAATATATTGTGTCACTCCCTTCTGGCTTGTAGAGTTTCTGCAAAGCCAGAGCTGGGAGTTCCCTTGTATGTTATTTGTCATTTTTCCCTTGTTGCTTTTAATAATTTTTCTTCTTTAATTTTTGTCAGTTTGATTGCTATGTGTCTCTGCATGTCTCTCCTTAGGTTTATCCTGCCTGGGACTCTCTGCGCTTCCTGGATTTGGGTGGCTATTTCCTTTCCCATGTTAGGGAAGTTTTCGACTATAATCTCTTCAAATATTTTCTGGGCTCCTTTCTCTCTCTTCTCCTTCTGGGACCCCTATAATGTGAATGTTGTTGCGTTTAATGTTGTCCCAGAAGTCTCTTAGGCTGTCTTCATTTCTTTTCATTCTTTTTTCTTTATTCTGTTCTGCAGCAGTGAATTCCACCATTCTTTCTTCCAGGTCACTTATCCATTCTGTGGCCTCAGTTATTCTGCTATTGATTCCTTCTAGTGTATTTTTCATTTCAGTTTTTGTAGTGTTCATCTCTGTTTTTTAGGTTTTTTTTTTTTTTTTGGGGGGGGGTACGCGGGCCTCTCACTGCCGTGGCCTCTCCCGTTGCGGAGCACAGGCTCTGGACGCGCAAGGCCCAGCGGCCATGGCCCACGGACCCAGCCACTCCGTGGCATGTGGGATCCTCCCAGACCGGGACACGAACCCGCATCCCCTGCATCGGCAGGCGGACTCTCAACCACTGTGCCACCAGGGAAGCCCTCATCTCTGTTCGTTTGTTCTTTAATTCTTCTATGTGTTTGTTCTTTAATTCTTCTAGGTCTTTGTTAAACATATCTTGTATCTTCTCAATCTTTGTCTCCATTCTTTTTCTGAGGTCCTGGATCATCTTCACTATCGTTATCCTGAATTCTTTTTCTGGAAAGTTACCTATCTCCACTTCATTTAGTTGTTTTTCTGAGGTTTTATCTTGTTCCTTCATCTGGTACATAGTCCTCGGCTTTTTCATTTTGTCTATCTTTCTGTGAATGTGGTTTATGTGCCACAGGCTGCAGGATTGTAGTTCTTGCTTCTGCTGTCTGCCCTGTGGTGGATGAGGCTATCTAAGAAGCTTGTGCAAGCTTCCTGATGGGAGGAACTGGTGGTGGGTAGAGCTGGGTGTAGCTCTGGGGGGCAGAGCTCAGTAAAACTTTAATCTGCTTGCCTGACGATGGGGGGGTCTGAGTTGCCCCCCTGCTGGTTTTTCGGCCTGAGGTGACCCAGCACTGGAGCCTGCAGGCTCTTTGGTGGGGCTAATGGCAGACTCCGGAGGACTCACACCAAGGAGTACTTCCCAGAACTTCTGCTGCCAGTGCCCTTGTCCCCTCAGTGAGCCATAGCCACCCTCTGCCTCTGCAGGAGACCCTCCAACACTAGCAGGTAGGTCTTGTTCAGTCTCCTATGGGGTCACTGCTCCTTCCCCCGGGTCCTGTTGCACATACTACTTTTTGTGTACCCTCTAAGAGTGGAGTCTCTGTTTCCCACAGTCCTGTTGAAGTCCTGTAATCAAATCCTGCTAGCCTTCAAAGTCTGATTCTCTGGGAATTCCTCCTCCCATTGCCGGACCCCCAGGTTAGGTAGCCTGACGTGGGGCTCAGAATCTTCCCTCCTGTGGGTGGACTTTTGTCGTATGATTGTTCTCCAGTTTGTGAGTCACCCACCCAGCAGCTATGGGATTTGATTTTATTGTGATTGTGCCCCTCCTACCATCTCACTGTGGCTTCTCCTTTGTCTTTGGATGTGAGGTATCTTTTTTGGTGAGTTCCAGTGTCTTCCTGTGCATGATTGTTCAGCAGTTAGCTGTGATTCCAGTGCTCTCGCGAGAGGGGGTGAGCGCCCGTCCTTTTACTCTGCCATCTTCTCAGGAAATTTTTAGAAGACATCCGCTTTACAACATATAATAGTAGCTATGTTTCTCACCTCCCCACCACTGTGGCAAGGGGGAAAATGTTATCTCTTTTTACTAATGAGGATAGGCACCAAGAGGCTAAATGATTTGCCCAAGATGACGGGGCTGGGAAATGTTCATGTAGGAATTCAACCCTCCTCCCTTTATTCCCAAACATGGTGTTTCATCACTGTGCACATGTGTTATCCCACAGGTGAGTCTGGCTGCAAAATGATCTAATGCCTCCTTGCATTTGGAAAGCATTTAGAGATCTTATCCTCTGAGGCATCCTTTATGCAAAAGTTTCATGCACAGCAAAGGATCAGGGTTTCTTTCTTTAAAAAACCAAACCAAACCAGCAGAGGTTGGAACAGGTAGAATGCTTAAGCCAAGCCAGCTTTTGGTCTGTTTCTCATCATGTCTCCATTTCTGTCATGAAATGTTCCCACCCAGCAGCAACACAAATGTCTTGGTTGTGGAGACTGAAATGGGTCTTTTCCGGAGAGTGACACTTCTTTCACTGAAATGGCCCCTTTCTTGGATGGGGTGATGGGGAGTGAGTGTGTGTGTGTGTGTGTGTGTGTGTGTGCTTGTTTGCCCAGTGAAGCGGGCATTCAGGTGGTGCAATGCTGAGAGTGACTTGTTCGGCTATTTGTGAAGAAGCTGGCAAACTTGGGCCTTCCCCCTGGCAGGGAGGAGAAAGGGCCACTTGTTTCCGAAATATCAGGAAAAAGCCTGGCGCAGGTGGGGACCCCGTCAGTGAAATGTTGTTGGAAGCCGTGGCTGCAGGTGCTGCCTGTGGACACGGACGTGTGCTTCCTGGGTCGGGTGCTGGAGAAAAAGGACTGCCAACCCCCAAATAGAACCGCACTGTTGTCCCAGGGGTGAATGAAAAAGCTGTTTCAGTGCTGTGGACGGATCTGGATGGTTTGCCACGGAAGACAAAAAGTCTCCTATAAAATTCCATTTACATAGTCCTATGTCACTTGGGCTTTTGGTGACCAGATTCAATTGTGCTGGTGTCCCCTGGGCTGTGTGATATCATAGCTTCAGAGGAAGGCTTTATTTAGAGGTCACACTAGTTTGTCCTGGGGATGTAGTCATTTTTTGTGTCACAGACAATGTTTTACTGTGGAGATACGTGCCAGATGGCTCAGCCACTTGCAGTCCAGAGCTAAACAGTGTCCGTATTGTTGGCGACTAAACAGAATCTATTGTCTCCTGCTCATGAAACTCTAGTGCCCACCACTGTTTAGAGATGAAGTATTTAATAAATTGTTAGGTCTCGCTCAAAGAATCTATGAAACTACATCGCAGAAGGAGGCAGGCCTCCCCAAATAGAAATCTCCTGTGTTCCTAAAAACCACCACCACCTTTCTGACGGCTTTCTGCCTTCCCCGCCCCCATCTACTGCTTTACAGTAGTGGCCAAGGCTCCGATTTTTGTTTCTTTCCCACCGCAATCCATATGCTAATATGATCTGTAATCCTCAGGCTGCGAGATGGGGGAACAACAAGATGCCTGTTGCCTGGTCTCCTCCAACTTTCTCACCCTCTCTGAAGTTCTCCCACCTATTTGTCAGCCCCGGGCAGCACAGTGGAGCCTCACATGGGAGAGAGCGTGCCACGGAAACGCAGTTTCGGGATTTGGTTCCTCCCTTCTGCTCTGAGATGATGCCTGATGGCTGAGGATAGAAGGTGTAGTGTCTGGCAAGCTCCTTTCACACGCGGAATTGACCTCACACCACGGGGGGCGGGGGAATTTGCTCACTCACCCCCAACAACAACAACAAACAAACAACGCAGCCCAGCAACATGGAAGGATTACAGCCTATTTCCCTCCCTTTGAAGACTGCATTCAGAGAGTCGCTTTCTGAGCATGGAACACTACCTGCCCCCCCTTTCTTTCTTCTCTTTCCCCCCCCACCCCCAGCCTGCATCTTGTCCCTCTAAATGAAGCACACTCTACCATTTAACTTCACCCAGCTGTGGCTGGGTATACTGCAATGTCAGAAGTATTCGTTTCCTGCTTTAATTGCAGCCCAAGCCAACCTTGACTGGCAAGGAGAAAGCCACTGACAGGTTTGGGCTGTGTCCAGACCTCCTCAGACTTTCTGTCAGCCAACTGTTTGACAGTCTATGCAAATACATGCAAATGAAGGGACACTGGCCGAACACCTGCAGAAAGTGACCATCCCCGCTTGGGCTCGGCCTCCCCGTAACTGGGAGTTTGGAAACGCTGCTCGGTCGCTTTCTGTCAGTTGATTATGCATTTGTCAGCAGAACGTTGGGCTGATAGAAACACCCCTCTTTGTCCTGAAGAGCCGCAGAGCTCCATGTGGGACTGCGAGTGCCAGGGATAGTGGGATGGCTCCCGGCCAGCCCTTGTGAGTCCTCCCCTCTGTCTCCAGGACCCGAGTGGCAGCATCCGAACTCTTGTGGGCTCGCCCGCCTCAAGGAAGGCCTTCTGCTTCGCTGGGTGTAAAGACATCATGTTGGTGGTGGGGCCGCAGAGCGAAAGGCTGGCTCTCCCTAGCAGCTGGAACTTGGTGACTCTGAACCGTAGCGTGCCCCGGATTTTCAAAAGCCAAAGAAAAATCTGCCCGGCCTGTCAGGGAATTGGAAAGGGGGAGAGGGCCCGTCGCCTCGAGTGGGAACCAAATTGCCAGTCACACACAGCACCTCCAGACTACGGGAAGGCTGCCAGGCGGCCAACTCCCACGTCCACTGGCTGCCCAGCCATCTCGGCTCCCATCTGCTCGGGCCTCCGCTGGCCTCTGACAACTCCTCTCTTTAAGGGCTGCGGGGACCAGCCAGTCAGCTGTTACTGAAAAGTTGTTGCATGGGACTGCGGAGTTTTAAATTTGGCCTTTTTGAAGGTAAGGAAAGTGACCCAACCAGCAGGGCCCTACAACCGAGTACTGGTGGACAAGCCCGGTGTTCTAGGACCAAGAAGTCAGGCAGGGACGCTGCACACCAGTGTTCTATGTGGTCCTTAAATATCCGCCACTAGAACTGGGGAAAGCATTCTGCATTTTTTGTGCAGCTGGGCTTTGGTCCTCTAGAAGAACAAGTCATTTGGGGAGTGGTTGCACAAACGAGGACTTCTAAAGCTCCCCCCCGCCAACTACTTACAGGTTGGAAGGACTCTGACATATGTCAAGGGCACCTGAACATACATAACCTACATATAGGACCACGGTGTCCTGCATATAGGTCTGTAACCAGCTCTGGCAATGTCTGGGGAATAAGTAGGCATTTCTTATAATGAATGTGACTGATGTCAGTGTAGACTGCTGACCCGAGTAACTGAGACTCCAAAGTGGATCTTTTTTCCCCTGAAGAATCATTTTGACATTCATGCAACTTCAGTCAGTCAGATAATTGCCTGTTCTTTCCTGTATACGAAGAGAAGTAAAAAATCACAGCAAAGACTCTTAAGGTGTTTGCCCATCCAGTCTTCCTCTCTGGAAGGAAGAAGCATACCCTTGGGCTTCCCAAAAGCCGCTGTTCTGGGTCCTGGGGGGAAATTTGAGTGCGTGGCTTTTAATGCAGACATGAATTTTCTGTGCTGAGGCCCTGATGCATAACCAAGGGGCCGACAGATTGCCTAGGGCCAGGGCTGGCTAACTGGTAAACATCTTGGTATCGATAAAAGCACAATGGTGCCAAGGGCTTGTGGGAACAGTGGTTTTCCAGATATTGACTTACTGCAGAGGGAGAGAGGGCAGGCTAGCTCAGAAAGGTATATTAGGTCCCTGCGAAGTACCCAGCATTAGTTATCTGCTGTTATGGATAAACAGAGGCACAAAGGCATCCAAGAGAACTCACTCAGGGTCCTACCATCATTAACAAGAGGACACCGAAGCCCAGCTCAAGTTCCATCCATGTCTCTTGTTAATTATATCATGCAGTATGTGCAAAGAGGAAAAATCTTGGTAGGACCAAATAGTCATAGAATTCAGGGGCACGCACACATGAAAGATGAAGGTGATTTAAACTGGAAATACTGGAAGCTTCAAGAAGGGATGGAGACGCAATAGGGAGGTCTCCTGTCAAGTTTTCAGTTCCTTTGAATATCTGTGAGACTGATATTGTTTGTGGTTGTCATAACATCAGCGATGAAGGACAGCCGGAATGTCATCGGCTGCGAGGCTGTGGGTGGATTTTCCCAGCCCCAATGCCTGGCAGACAGGTGACTGGATCCCACTCCTCGGTGCCAGGGCAAGTTCCCTGGGCACCCGTTTTGTTTTACCAAGTGGAAAGGGAGTTTCATCACACCAGCTGTAATTCATGATGCACGGGCACCTCTTACTTAAATGAGCCCACTGTTTGCCTTTTTTTAAAAAAAGGAAGACCAGAAAGAAATAAAATGCCACACAAATGAGACGGTTTCCTTTCTCTCGCGTTCTCTCCCTCTTTTAAAAATACACTTTAGAACCCAAGGTAGCCGTATTTAACCAGCTTTAATGTCTTTGCAGGGTTGTGGTCACTCAGGCAGCAGTAACTTTGAAAAAATGACCCGTCTACACCCAAACAATAACAGAATCCCCCTTTTTATGTTGGAAACGCCCACGGCTTTCTGTGTATCTGCAGACTCCCCACGTAGATGCAACTGTTTGACCAGCCTTCTACTGAACAACTTAATTAAGCAAAAGAAAACGTGTCAGTTTCTGCCAACCTCACAAAAACAGAGCTGCCGGGGTAAAAAGGGTCGGCGGAATTAACCCACATTCCTGAACGGGTTCACTAAAGCCAGGCTGGCTTTGCAGCAATGCCAAGGGGAACCGTGCACTGGATGGCCATTCAGATTGATCAAGACATATTGTTCAGTAGATCATACTGAACACAATTAAAGCTGCAATACCTCAGGCGGCTACAGCTCGGGTGTGAGTTTAGCTTAATTTAAAAAAAAAAAGAAAATCTTGTCACGACACAGTGCTCACCATTGACATTCTGCACAGTTACGGAGACAAAACAGTTTTCGCCCACCGTATGAAAACAGCAAGTTGTTTTTAGTTTTTTTCCCCCTCGTCAATATCCTGCTCTCCCTCTCTGCCCCTTTTCCCTCTCCATGAAAGCACATGCAATATGCAAAGTAACTGTATGCTCTGCATGCAATTTGTACTGGCCAGACCAAACCCGAATTTAATCCTTTTTTTTTTTTTTTTTTTTTTTATCCTGAGGGCGGGGAAGTGCCCCTGCCTAAATCCTTCTCTGGAAGCTGAGAAAGCAGAGGCCCCAGGAATCCTGTTTCCTAGCCAATTAAATTTAGGATTTTTTTTTTTCCAGGCTTGGGTTTTGATTTTTTCTTCCTTTATGTGAAGCCAGGTTGGAGCTTAAGGCCCAGCACTTCTCCCGACCGCCAACCCTCTCCCCACCCCATCAGAGCCTCCTGCAGTCACGGAAAAAGCAGGGGCTTTCAGGGGCAACCAGAGTGAATTCAGAAGCACCACCATTCATTTGGGGAGAAACTGGATCGGCACCAGTTTGGCACTGAGGCCATGAGATTGTGATATTTTTCTTCCCAATTATTCATTCTTTCCTTCCCTCTCTCTCTTTCTCAGTGTTTAGCAAGTCATGGTAGAGGATGATTCTATGCCCAAAGTATCCCCCAGTTATAATTACATCGTCCCACATTCTGGGCAGGGAAACGCAGGCTCAGGCCTTCAGTTCCCAATTTTGCAGGGAAGCTGATACACCAGTGTTTAAAGGTTGGAGGCCTCCCAGTTAGACATCAGAAAGAAATGGTCTCTCCCAGATGAGTTGATGCACCAGTGCTTTTCTGTGGGGACAACCAGGGGTCCTATCTTTCTGCGACCCCTGTGATGCAAGGAACCGTTTGATGAAGAGGCATTTACCCCTGATATCTACTGCGGGTGTTCTTGGGTGTGGAGATATTTCCAGTTAAAGATTCAAATGTGGCTGAATTATCCGAAGACCATAGAGGCAGTTTTTGTTTGTTCTGCCACTTGGAATAAATGCACACAAGTTTTGCTAGAAAAGCTGGGGAACCTTGCCCGTATTGAAAGTCTGGTCAGACAGAAAAGACTGGTCAGTCAGTCAGAGGAACTGGCAGAATTTTGGTGTAAGAAGACTAATTAACAGAGCCCCGTGCAAAAGGCAGCCGTGGCAAGGACCATGCGCCCACTACAGATGTGTCCGGCACGTGACAGGCCAGTATGGCTTCCTCTTCTGATTTTAAAACGGTTTCCCTCTTGAGCATGAAACCCCACCAAAAGTGAAAGATGCTTCCAGTGCAGAAATTTCCCACCAACTGTTTGAAACACAAGCAAAACGTGCTGGTCCGGGAAAGCAGAGAACATCAGTGATGAAATGTGATCGGGAGTTTCTATCTGACGATTATCCAGATAGCTTATCTCAAAAGAGTTATTTGGTCCTCAGAATACAGATGGTTCAAGCAAAAGCCTTCAAAACTCAACACCCAGGACAAGAATGGCTTATTCTTTTAAAGATTCCTTATATTTACAGAAAATGAACCACATGTCCCATTGGGTGCTCTAAGATCTGGGAGCAGCCTATATTTCTAACTTTTTTCCCCAATAATTTGGGTCCCAAAAGGGATTTTTCTTTTTGGTCTGAAGGGTGATGCTTCTCTGGTTGGCATCTTTCATCCCCCCACAGGGGTCTCTGTGCTGTCCCAAATGGTTCTTCTGGGGTCTGACCGAAAATCTGAGTCAAAGGGCATAATGCCCCAAGGACACATCCTGTCCTGCAGGGCCAGGCAGCCAGACACCTGGGCCCCTCACCCTGTCTGCACCCCTGTCCTGGCTTCCTGCTCTCGGGAATGCCCCAGACATCTCACTCAGTCCCCAGAACAGGAAGTGCTCTCTTCAGAGAGGCCCAAGGCCACTCTCTGTGTTTCTTACCAATTAGAGTATGGGCCCTGGCTCCAGGGGTTCAAGTCTCCACTCTGCCTCTTAACTGTGGTATGATTTTAGGCCACTTATTTAATGCCCCTGTACCTCAGTTTACCCATCTGTAAAGCTAGACCAATAATAGTAACTACCTCAGGGGCTGTTGTGAGGCTTGAGTTAATTCAACTAACAGGGTAGAGCTGTGCCTGCTATGTCGTAGCAATTGTTATGATCGCCCCGTGGGCCTTCAGACTCCTTCAGGGCTGGAGCATTACTTTATGGGTTGGAGCACTTCCACGGGGCACTCAACAAAAGTGCCAGGCGCGAACCTCCAAATTCCCCAGGACACCCCACGCTTTCCAGCTAAGCCAGAGTGCCAGGCCCTGGGAAGGTTTCCCTTGAGCAAATGACGGCAGGACAGAGGCTGAATGTGATCTGACCCTTCCTTCGCCGCATGGTGCTGCGCGGAGGAGGGGGGCAAAGACCACGAGTCTCTTAGCCCCCAAGGGGACCTAGCGATCTCTCACCCCACCCTCCAACTCCTTCACTCCACAGCTGGGAATGGAGATCAGAGATGGAAAGTGACTGGCCCAGGGTCACACAGCCAGGGCTGGAACTAGAAGCTGTCCTTAACCCTTGGCTGTAAGGTTTAGCTGGGTACCATCGGCACGCTCAGATGGCAAGGTATGTAATACAGCACTCAACACGTCATGACACTCATTCAAATGTTTCCTGTCCTGAACACGGTCTGAACTTCAGGCTTGAAACCGGCCAGGTGGGGTTTAACATACCTCTTCAATGTAAGGAGAATGTCCATTACTGTCCTTCCAAATGTGTGTAAAGAAAAAGTCATAAGAAAGTCGGCCAGTTCCCAGAGGCAGAGAGACACATACACTCACGATCATGGCACTGGGCGCATGGACCGTGAATCAGCTCTGGGGCCCCCAGCCCAGCCCAGCCCCGCCCAGTCTGTGCCCGGGCACCGCCTGAGCGCTGGAGCTGCGCTGGCGATCAGTGGCTGGGAAGTTTCCTAATGCCTGAGCTTGATGGAACCTCTTGTTGGATGAAATTTATGACCCGGCACTTCCTCAGGGAGACTTCCCACGTCGAATTGTTGAACACTTCTGACCTTACCGCCCTAAACAAGGGAAGGGTGGGGAGGGGAGGGGCGGGAGGGCGGAGGAAGTAGGCAGGGGGAGGCACCACTTGGCCAGATGTCCGGGAGCGGGGACCGCGCGCAGATGCCGGAATGACAACCTGCGTGGCCCGCGCCGGGGCGCGGGGACCAGGGGTCACCGGGATCCCGGCTCTGCGCAGGGGGCCTCCGGGCCACCTGCTGATGCGCGCAGCCCACGCCTCCCCCCAAGTGGCCCGCGGGGCCTCGCAGATGGACCGAAGCCTGGCGCGGACTGAGGATCTGCTGGGGCCCAGCTTGTGCTACGTATGCGTCGTCTGGAGACGGCCCCACAAGTGCCCTCCGCGGAAAGAAAGAATTGCTGAGCCTGGGAGAGACGTGGTGGTGGTGCGTTGCGGGAGTTAGGGTTATTGGTCCTCCTTGTATTTGTTTTGTCTTTGGCTGAAATAAAGCCCCGAATCCTTTGAGAGGATTGTCACTGCTACTGTTTTTTCCTCCCCCTTGGGCGAAGGATAGACTCGTCTAGAAGAGACCCAAGCTTCTCAAACTTGGCTGCACAGTGGAATCCCCTGCACAGTTAAAGAAACAAACAACAACAACAAAACTGATGCCAGGGTGCCACCCTGCAAAGAGTCTGATTTAATTGGCTTGGGTATCTGGGTTTTAGAAGCTCTCCTGATCTGCTAATATGCAGCAAAATTTGAGGACCACTGGCTCAGCCCCACACCGTCAGCCCTGTGTGACATTCAGGGCCTCAACTACTCCATAGTGAGCTTCTGAAAAGTGGGCTTGACTTCAGACTTATACATACAGATTTCAAGATGAGAAGGAGAGGAAAAGAGGTTACTTACTGGGGAAGAGTGGCAGGTAGTTAATAAAATAGAATATATTTTTAATTAAGATATAATTGACATACTAGTTTCAAGGGTACAACATAATGATTTGATATTTGCATAGATTACAAAACGATTACAATAAGTGTAGTTAACATCCATAACCACACAGTCACATAATTTTATTCTTGTGATGAGAACTTTTAAGATCTACTCTCTTAGCAACTGTCAAGTATCAAATACACTTTTATTGACTATAGTCACCATGCTGTACATGACATCCCCAGGACTTATTTATTTTATAACTAGAAGTTTGTACCGTTTTTTTAAAAACATCTTTATTAGAGTATGATTGCTTTACAGTGGTGTGTTAGTTTCTGCTTTATAACAAAGTGAATCAGCTATACATATACATATGTCCCCATATCTCTTCCCTCTTGCATCTCCCTCCCTCCCACCCTCCCTAGAAGTTTGTACATTTTGACCCCTTCATCCATTTCGCACCCCACTTCCCTCACCTCTGGCAACCAGCAACCTTTTCTCTGTATCTGTGAGTTCTGTTGGTTTTTTGTTTTTTTCAGATTCCACATATAAGTGCGATCATACAGTATTTGCCTTTCTCTGTCTGACTTGTTCCACTTAGCCCTCAGGGTCCATCCCTGTTGTCACAAATGGAATAAGTTTTTGACTAGCGACTCAGCTAAGCTGGGCAACCATTTACTAAAATAAAATTGACCTAACCAATACGTTTTATTTCGGGGAGGAGCGAGTCCCAGCTCTCGATGACCGGAGTACTCAGATGCTCCAACCTGCTCTTGGCTTCACCACGGTGGCCCTGCTGCTTTTGGGATAAAGATGCACATTTTAAAAAAATATATAAATTTACTTATTTTATTTATTTTTGGCTGTGTTGGGTCTTTGAGGCTGTGTGTGCACGGGCTTTCTCTAGTTGCAGCTAGTGGGGGCTACTCTTCGTTGTGGTGCGCAGGCTTCTCACTGCGGTGGCTTCTCTTGTTGCGGAGCACAGGCTCTAGGTGCACAGGCTTCAGTAGTTGTGGCTCGCGGTCTCAGTAGTTGTGGCACATGGGCTTCGTTGCTCCGTGGCATGTGGGATCTTCCCGGACCAGGGCTCGAACCCGTGTCCCCTGCATTGGCAGGCGGATTCTTAACCACTGCGCCACCAGGGAAGTCCCAAGATGCACATTCCTAACCAGACCCAGGGAGATGCGGCTCCTTCAGCAGCCTCACCTCGGACCCCGTGGGGCTCCCCATGCTCCGTCCTGCCTTTACACAGCTGCACGCTCTACACGGAGCACTCTTACACCCCTACAGCACACACACAATCTAGTTAAGACCTACTCCCTCTTCACTGTTTACGTCAGACATCGCCTCCCTGGAGCAAAACCTCAGACCTCCCAGACCGTGTGACATCTCCCTGTTACGTGTGTTCACCGTCCTGGTAGTCATCATATAGAAATTCAGTAAAAATTAACTGTCTAGCTAGTTGCTTAATATTGGTCTCGCCTGCTAATATGTAAGCTCCATGACACATAGAGCATGCTTTTCTTATTCATAGCTGCAGCCCTAGAGCCATCGTACAATCGTGATAAATACTGGTCAGATGATAAAGATAGACCACCTTACCACTTTTAAAAAAAGCCATCCTTGGGGTCCAGTCTTGCATTCTCTTGGCTTTTCTTGGTTCAGCCTGGCTTTATATGCACGGGTTGGTGGTTCTGATGTTCCGGCAAACGAGTTTGGCTCCCTGGAGTGTCCTGCTGTCCTATTGTTAATGGCGGTGACCTTTTATATGTCACTTTGTGCCTCAGTTTACTCAACTATGAAGGCAGCAGGGGGTTACATAAAACCCACACGACCTCAGAGAAGGGGCACGCTGCAGTTGTGAAGTGCTGTGAACGTGCAAAGTTTCATGAAAATAATAGAAGCTTTAAAGATTCCTTTCGTTATGGGCATTTCTTAGCAAGTTTTCAATGTTATACTTAAAACGTTTACAAGAGGGATGATCATTAGGGCTTATATACTATCATCAAAGAAAAAATTTAAAAGGAAACTTAATATTGACAATATGCCAAGTACTTTGTATATTTAATGCCACTTGATCCTAACAATACACCTATGATGCAAATCTAATTATGACCATTTTACAAGTGAGGAAATGGAAATTCAGAGAGGTTCAGTAACTTGCCCAAGGTCACACAGCTAGTAAGAGGTGAAGATGAACTTAGGTGAGGTGAATGACCAACTCAGGTTGATGGAGTTCCAGACTATTTCTCATTTGGAGATGATACCTACAATTCTGGCTATTTGTCTGTTATAGAGGTAAATTAATTCTAAAAAAATTCCAAGGAAGAGCCTGATGCTTGTGCAAAATCTTGACAAAACACCCAAATCTTATTCTTCTTGAAATTCTTCTTTGTCAATAATTTAAACTCAGTGCTTGAGTCTAGATGGAACAGAGAGTGTTTTCTTTGCAGCTGAGAAAATGATCAGTCTTTAGACCAGAGCCCCTTGAGATCAATAGACCCAATAAGGAATAACCTAGCATAGTGTAAACTTTATTAGTCCATTTTACATAGAGCTGACATCTATGTTATTCTTTATCCACCTACAATCAGGTCTGATCTTGTCTTTTTCTTCTTCTTTTCTCTGGTGACATCTTTTCAGCTAGGTTAAAAAAAAAACAAAACCCAAAACCTATGAAAATAATACCTAAATTTAAAAACATAGGTAAATGACAAATTTCTTATTTTATTCTTCCCCAGGAATTCTATTTCATGTATCTCCTTGTCATTTTTTCCACCTCAAAAAATTTGTATTATTTTTATTCAGTAATTATCACGTGGTTTAATATTTGCAGAAATTGTAATGGTCAGTTGGTTGTATCCTGAAAGGATGACAAGGCAATCTGGGGCTGACAGTGATTTAAGGGTTTTCCACAAATTATCTCCTCCTGTGAAATCAAGATCCAAGAAAAGTCATAAATCCTGGGTCACTATGGAAAATCAAGATAGGTCCTTGGATAATGGCCCTAACAGAATCCTTATCATGGAAATGCAAAGCATTTGATTAAAAATTCAAATTGTATCCTATGTCATTAGCTCTGGAATTTTCCTAAGCCTTGAGACACAAATAACGTCTTTTCTACCCTTCAAAAACAAAGAAAAGGCTAATGAAACGTTAATGCAATGGAAAAATCATTTTGAATTTGTTCCAAGGTAAGCGAAGGAAGCCTGTTGAGAAGGCTTGGGTAGTTAGTTGCATGGTGGTTCCATCCACAGAGATGGGGAAAGAGGGGAAGAGCCCAAGTCTGTGGGAGGAAAGATTTCGAGCTTTCGGTGCGATGGGCTACACTGGAGTGTCGTAAGGGGAATGACGGACAGTGGTCCTTGTCCCTGACTCACTGAGATGATTAGGCAAGTGAGCAGCCCTTTTTCCTTGTTCCTACATTTCCAACTTTCGGTTTTTTTCTTTTCTTTCTTTCTTTCTTCCTTCCTTTCTTTCTTTCTTTTATTTTTTTTAACATCTTTATTGGAGTATAATTGCTTTACAATGTTGTGTTAGTTTCTGCTTTATAACAAAGTGAATCAGCTATACGTATACATATATCCCCATATCCCCTCCCTCTCGCGTCTCCCTCCCACCCTCCCTATCCCTCCCCTCTAGGTGGTCACAAAGCACCAAGGTGATCTCCCTGTGCTATTCGGCTGCTTCCCACTAGCTATTTATTTTACATTTGGTAGTGTATATATGTCCATGCCACTCTCTCACTTCGTCCCAGCTTGCCCTTCCCCCTCCCTATGTCCTCAAGTCCCTTCTCTAGTAGGTCTGCGTCTTTATTACCATCCTGCCCCTAGGTTCTTCATAACCTTTTGGGTTTTTTTTTAGATTCCATATATATATGTATGCTAACACATATATACTGTTTTTTTCTTAATTCCTTGCCTCATTTATATACTCAAATGTGGCATTACAGTAAGTCCCTTACATATGAACCTTCAAGTTGTGAACTTTCAAAGATGTGAAAATAATTTCTTTATTTTTGTGCTTGTTTGTTTTTTATGTATTATTTGTGTGCAAAGTATTATAAAACTATTACAGTACAGTACTATATAGCTGACTGTGTTAGCTGGGTACCTAGGCTAACTTTGTTGGACTTACAAACAAAATTAGACTTATGAACGTGCTCTCGGAACAAAACTTCGTATGTAGCGGACTTACCGTAAAAGGTGTTGAATTTGACACCAAACAGTGTTCCAGGTTTCGTGAAACTGTGTGTTTCATGTGGTTCCTGAAAGAACAGGAGGCGGATCACGGATGGGGCCTCATGTCGGAGCCTGAAGTGTCCCCAGGGATGGTCATCCTGCTTCCTCTCTCCTTTCAGGCCACCCTGCCACCTGCCCAGCCTGGGGAATGAGTGAGCGTGGCCGGTCTCCTCGCAGAGTCGCGGAGGCCTGAGGACCTGGCAGGCGCCTCACATCCCTTTGGCTGCCCTCACTCCCAAGTCCCTCCAGCTCCTACTTGAGATTCTCCACCCCTCCCCCTGGGCAGCCCAGGCCACAGGCCGAGGTTAAGACCGAGCCCCTGGTCTGTTGTTCTCATGGGCACCGCCTTCTCGGTCCCCTCCCAGGCCCAGATGACAGTACTTACTGACCTTTCACATGAGCACTTCAGGCCTTTGTGTGGAGCAACTGGTCTTCCTGCTCTTTCTGTGAAGACACAGATGATGCCATTACAAGTGTCAGCCCGCCCTGGGCTCAGCAGGGGTGACAAGCTGGCAGGGACTGTCACACAGCCTTGGGAGAGAGTGGCAGCAAGAGAAGCCAGGACAGTGATCCCCTCCTTCCCAACCTCTGGGGTGACTGTGGTCCATGTGTGTGTGTGTGTATGTGTGTGCGTGTGTGTGTGCATGTGTGTGTGTGTGTGTATACACCTTCCTCATCACCAAGTAGTAGTTGTGCGTTGACTACTACCTGCCTGTGGCCAGAGGAATGTCAGATTTCCTGAGGTGACTGGTCCCCAACGATGTAGTGGAGACTCAGGTCCGCTCCCAGTTATGACTTGACTGTGCATCTCCAAGAAGTCAGCTCATCTCTTTAGACAGTCTCAGCTGTGCATTTTTCCTTATCTATAGGTCTGTTAGGAAAGTAAGTTAAAAATACCTCCCTGGGCTTCCCTGGTGGCGCAGTGGTTGAGAGTCCGCCTGCCGATGCAGGGGACACAGGTTTGTGCCCCGGTCCGGGAAGATCCCACATGCCACAGAGCGGCTGTGCCCGTGATCCATGGCCGCTGAGCCTGCGCGTCCGGAGCCTGTGCTCCACAAAGGGAGAGGCCACAACAGTGAGAGGCCTGCGTACTGCAAAAAAAAAAAAAAAAAAAAAAAAAAAAAAAAAATACCTCCAGTTCCCTGGAGAAAAGTCCTGTGTATAATCCAGACTGTAAAAACTACAAACTACTGCACAATTACTAACTCTATTACTAGTATTATTGTTACTAGAATTCCTCAGGGCTCTGTATTTTCCTTAGGCTCTGAAAAACTATGAAAATAAAAACAGAGGAAATGAAATAATATAATCCCAGCTTTGTAAAAAGTAAAGGTGTATGTTCTAATTATATATACATAGGAAAACAACCAGAGGGAAACACTTCTAGACGTTAACTTCTAGATGGTTCTCTCTGGGAGATGGGATTACACAGGCCATATATTTTCTTTCTCTATATTTCAGTATTTTTTTGAATTTAACATGAACCTGCATTTTTTTTTGTCAGAAAGAAACGCTAAATGTTGTTTTAAAAAAATGCTCATCTATAGTCTGTGTGAGTACTAAAAACCCTAGAAATTTTCTCTACTCCTATGCTGTTTGGAAATGAAGCAATTGCTGCTTTTCTGGATACTCAGGGTGGCTGTGAGAGGGGCTTTCTGACCTGATATCCACTCCACTTTCAGGAGATGACTTCAAAAAGGGCAGAGAGAGGAGTTTGCTGACACACCACCTGAGCCATCAAGGGAGAGATGCCATGTTTTATTTGTCTCATCCTCTCTCTGAATAATCTAGCGAGTTTGTTTGGATTTGCCAATTTTCCTCTTTTGGACTTGATGCTCTGTGCTGGAGAATGGGTGGAGTAAGTCCCCAGGGGAGTAGGGATGCTGCAGCTTCATGAGCTGTCCTTCACTTGCCCCCCGTTCAGCTTGGTCCAGCTGTACCATCAGCCAGAGGACCTTTAGCCCAAAGGTGCCTGAGGGAGAGCACAGGTAGGGAGGGAAATTGGTTAGGGTCCGCTCCCACTTCTGGTAAATAAGCTACGTCAGTAACAAGCAACCCTTAGAAACCCGAAGTGCATTTTGTTCATTTCCACCCTGTCTGTTCTCATTCTTCTAAGCAGAGGGGCGTCTTGCAATTAACTGGAGCCAGAGAATTCGGTTGAAGGGGTCAGAGTGAAGTGGTGCAAGCCTGGAAGACATTTCTGGGGATATTTTCTCAGTTGCACTTGCTGTTGGGCAAGTTACCAAAGCTCAGACACTTCGGTTTGTCCAGCGTCGGAGGATTCATTCATTTACGTTGCTTGCCGGTTGCTCAGAAGAGAGCCCGCACAGTTCCGAGCTGGCTTCCTCTACAGGCGGAGGACCTCATCCCCGACCCTGCCTCTTCCTCAGGGACTCATCCTCTCCCCGCCTTTTCCCTAAATCTTGTCGGATTGAAATCAGATTGCAACACACTCGAGGCGATCAACCTATTCTTTTCAAGGAGGGCGAGTCAAACTCAGAAAGTCTCTGCCAACACGAAGGGACATTGAAAACGGGAAAATAAATTCTCCAAAACCAAAAGTGAGACTCTGAAGCATGACAAGTGCGAGAACGCTGTGGTCCAGGCACCGGGCTCTTTAGGGACGGGAGACACCAAAGATTTATGTGACATTTTGCTTCATTTTGGCCTCAGAATATCTCATCTTCTGCCCTTAAAATAACTTCCAGGGCTTCCCTGGTGGCGCAGTGGTTGAGAGTCCGCCTGCCGATGCAGGGGACACGGGTTCGTGCCCCGGTCCGGGAAGATCCCACATGCCGTGGAGCGGCTGGGCCCGTGAGCCATGGCCGCTGAGCCTGCGCGTCCGGAGCCTGTGCTCCACAACGGGAGAGGCCACAACAGTGAGAGGCCCGCGTACTGAAAAACAAAACAAAACAAAACAAAACAAAAAAATAACTTCCAATGTTTACCAAATCCTCTCAAAAACATAATTCTTTTTCAAAAATAAATTTCTTTTTCTGATTATGAAAGTAATTCTTCTTCATTGTTAATACATCAATAAATATGAAGAAAAAAGTAAAAAATCACCCAAAATCCCACCACCCCGATATAAACACCAGTAACATTTTCCTAAACATTTCTTTACACACACACACACACACACACACAGAGTTAGATATACTTAAGGTGATATTATACATAAATTCTACAAACTGCAATATGTTACAACATCCTTCTCTAATTTGTCTGTCTGGCTATCTAATCTAATCAACTAAAGCTCCAGATTATTATTTCAGATCATTTCAGATTTAGATTATTAAAATGGCTGCATGGAATTTTATTTTAAATTCACAGCAACGTTTCTTAATCTCATCCTAAGAATGGGCATTTTGGTCAGCTCCTACTTGGTTTCAATATTAAAAGCAACTTTATGATGAATATCCTCATACCTAAATTTTTGAGTCCTTATGCTACACCAATTTAGAATAAATTCTTTGAAGGAGGATAGCTGGCTTGAAGGGTAGGATCATTAATCATTTATGTAATATATAATGTATACATTATTTAATGTATAATATATTATAATATGATCATTATAATATGTGTAATCATAAATTACAATTATTTTATAAAGGTATATAAAATTATATAGTAATTGTTTTATAGATATAGGTAAAATAATAATTTTATATTATATAGATAGATAAAATTTGCACAGGACTTTTATGAACCCAAAAGCTTTTTTTTTTTTTTTTCTTTTTTTTTCTTTTTGCGGTATGCGGGCCTCTCACTGTTGTGGCCTCTCCCATTGCGGAGCACAGGCTCCGGATGCGCAGGCCCAGCGGCCATGGCTCACGGGCCCAGCCGCTCCGCGGCATATGGGATCCTCCCAGACTGGGGCACGAACCCGTATCCCCTGCATCGGCAGGCGGACTCTTAACCACTGCACCACCAGGGAGGCCCCCCAAAAGCTTTTGATGTACTTGGGCATTGCACAGAGGCAATCATGACTTTAAAATGTTGAATTTTTAAATTAAGTCATGGGTTCTTAAAATTTCCCAGGGACCAAATAACAATTAGGGCCTCAGCTCCTCTGAACCCTGAGACAGACTTGTCTCCCTGAGCTCCCAAACCTCTTAAGAGAACTGTCTTTAAGGTAGGAGTGCAGAAGGAAATAAGCTTTCAGTAGCAAAGAAGAAAGAAGGGAAGAGCCTGTATTGAAAAATAACTCGCTTGAACATGGATGGACCTAGAGATTGTCATAGACAATCTCTGTGTCTATGACAATAAAAACATAGATTGTCTTACTGAGTGAAGTAAGTCAGACAGAGAATGACAAATATCCTATGATATTGCTTATACGTGGAACCTAAAAAAAGGGTACAAATGAACTTATCTACAAAACAGAAATAGAGTTACAGATGTAGAAAAAAAACATGGTTACCAGGGGTAAAGCGGGAGGAGGGATAAATTCGGAGATTGGGATTGACAAATACACACTACTATATATAAAATAGATAACTAATAAGGACCTACTGTATAACACAGGGAACTCTACTCAATACTCTGTAATGAGCTATATGGGAAAAGAATCTAAAAAAGAGTGGATATATGTATATGTATAACTGATTCACTTTGTGGTACACCTGAAACTAACACAACATTGTAAATCAACTACACTCCAGTAAAAATTAAAAACAAAAGAAAAAATTTTTTAAAAAGAAAAGAAAAACTAAGTGTACTTTAAAATTAAAAAGAAAAATAACTCGCCTGGACTCCACGATGGTAATGCAGACCTGGGTGTGAGTAGGGGAAAAGCTGCATTTCCCATGAGCTAAGTTTGGACCTCAAATGGTGAGTTCTCCTAAGTTGAAGGCAGATAAAACTTAAGACAGTGGATCACTCTACCAGGATTTTTTTGGTTTTATTTTGTTTTGTTTTTGCTTCTTCTTCTTTTTCTTCTTCGTTTTGTTGTCAGTCTGATTATGACTACTCTTCTGCAACATTTTTTTCATAATTTGAAAGAATTAAAAATTATAACATCCATGAATAAATAGAACTCTTCGCTCCTTCTTATTAACTAAATGCAATCGCGGAATAAATACAGTGAGTATTCACAAAAAAGTGAAGAATAGAAAATTGTTTAAGTGGCCAAAGAAACTTTATCCTATTGTAAGACAGGCCAAGCTATGCCAGCTATATGTAAATGTAAGCAGTGGCCTGTGTTCCCTGTGTTCATGTGTCCACTTTGAAGTTGCCATCTGAATTTAATTCTGCCTTTGTGATTAAATCAGGCCATTACGCTTAATCTCACTTAATAGTAAGGAACGTCCTTTGTTGTTTTCTATAGGCAACATATTCTGCCCCTAACATATACAGCTTGGTATTCACACTTTACTATTAATCCCCGATGGCTCATAATTGCTTCATCTCCAAGCCCTCTGTCCAATTCACAAGGGGCTGATTGCAACCATTCTTCCCCTATACATTAATGCACTGTTTGGGTCTTGCTTCTTTGGCTCAGTGAACCCCATCAAGCTGTCCACATTTTCTGGGCATGTGGGCGTATTGTGAGATGTTAAATTAAATTCTGTGTTGACCCCCCCTAAATACCAGAATCTATTAGCCCCTGCAACTTAGCTGATTGACAAGTGGGACTACTTTTCCACAAAATCCTGCAATAAAAAACAGCAACAACAGGCTGAATATTTTGTTTCCAGGCAAAGTCTGGGGTCTTCTTACTGCTGTCTTGCTATTTACATTTTCATGACCACCGCAGGATCAATTGCAATATTGCCATGATGTTACTTTATCCATCTTCTGTTTGTCTGTCTTGTCATTTCTCTGGGAAAAATTATTAGACCCCAGAGAGGTACCATTCATTCCTTGAAAGTTCGAAATTATTTCCTCCAAAAATACTGTTTTCGATGATGAGTCTTCGGGCTCTCTTGCTTGTTATGTGTCCCATGAATTGCTCGAGCATAGATCTCCGAGAAGCAAAACACCAGTTGAATGAACAGCATTCTGTCTTTCTTTTTTGCACCCAAGGTAACAGATACAGCTAATTTTAATGTTAAGCTTCACAAAGAAAAGAGTCTTTTCTTTCTGCCATCCATTCATTAGGTGGGCAATAGTTGCTAAGCTCTTCATTCTGCTAATTTAGGAATACTATCATTACCAAGTTAACTTTGTGGCTCCAAAAGTATTATTAGCTGCTTGTGTCTAATTCATATTAACCACATAGAGTACCTAGAGTTTGAACAGTAGCTGCAGCGCATACATCACCGTCTGGGTCTACCAATAGCTTTGCCCAGCTGTGTCCAGTTTCAGCCTTCCTGCTGCTCCCAGGGCTCTTGGGAAATCCACATGCCTATTAACTGTTTTTTTCTGATTATGAAAGAAACCTCATAAAAGTGATTATATTTTTATATATTATATAACTATGATGTGTATAATGTATAATTATAGAAGTAATGATTATATGAAAGTAATTGTATTCATTATAGAAAAATCTTAAAATTTCATAAAAACTAAAGAAAAAGTAAAATCCCGCAGATGTAGCTGCCATTATCATTTTGGTATGTTTTCTAGATATATTTTTCCTCTGTAACTTACGTATGAATAGACTCATAATCTACATGAAAATACAGACACATTTTTTTTAATTTCCAAAGGATTTTATTAAATGTTAAGTAATTGAGGCTTTGAGAAATGTGTGCCCTAGAGTTAATAAGAAGTTCTCTTATTCCTTAAATAAATTTTAATTTTGGAATAATTTTAGATTGAGAGAAGTTGCAAAGCCAGTAGCATCTTCCTGTTTATACCTTACCCCATTGCTCTTGTTGCTAACATGTTATATAACCATGGCACGTTTGTCAACAATCAGGAAACACCGGTAATTAAAAAAACTACAGTTAAGAGCATACATTTTTTTTTCTAACATCTTTATTGGAGTATAATTGCTTTACAATGGAGTGTTAGTTTCTGCTTTATAACAAAGTGAATCAGCCATACATATACCTATATCCCCATATCTCCTCCCTCTTGCATCTCCTTCCCATCCTCCCTATCCCACCCCTCTAGGTGGTCACAAAGCACCGAGCTGATCTCCCTGTGCTATGCAGCTGCTTCCCACTAGCTACCTATTTTACGTTTGGTACTGTATATAGGTCCATGCCACTCTCCCACTTTGTCCCAGCTTACCCTTCCCCCTCCCCGTGTCCTCAAGTCCATTCTCTATGTCTGCATCTTTACTCCTGTCCTGCCCCTAGATTCTTCAGGACCATCTTTTTTTTTTAGATTCCCTATATATATGTTAGCATACAGTATTTTTTTTCCTCTTTCTGACTTATTTCACTCTGTAGGACAGTCTCTAGGTCCATTCACCTCACTACAAATAACTCACTTTCGTTTCTTTTTAAGGCTGAGTAAGATTCCATTGAGGCGCATACAGTTTCTTAACCTGCTTTGTCTGTCATATAAATAAATATCCTCATATGTCATCAAACATTCTTGTAAAAATGTCATTTTTTTTTAAAGGGGAAACTAAGGTAACAAGCATGACTATCCAATGAGTTAGGTTCTAGGGAGTTTTTTGATAGTGTGTAATTAGAAAGCTGCTTCCAGAAAAGCTCCGGTCACGGGGAAGAGGAGGTACCCTACGGTGAGAAGCCTTACCCAGGAGCACCCCACCCTGCGTACTTGCATCTGTCCTGGCATCTCAGCAGGGCCCATTTGGTGCCTGTGGCATCAGCAGTGGGGCCTGGTCCAGCCTCTGCAAAGAAGATTCTGTGTGTGAGCCAAAGGAGTGCAGATGTTGTCATTTTCAGCCTTTGTTTTAAAAATTATAATAGAAATACATTCTCATTAGAGAAAAAATATATATAAAGAAGCAAGCAAAAAAGCGCTAACACAACCTCCCAGAGGTGACCATTGTCAACATGTGGATGTGTATTTGGGGTCATACTGGTTTGCAATCTGCTTTTCCACTTATATCATGACATTTCCTCCTAATATTTAATATTCTTATAAGAAAAATTTTCCCAGTGACTCCACAGAATTCTATCCTATAACTTTATTATGATTATTTAACCCCATTTCATACTTTTGGACAGTTAGGGTATTTCCAGCTTTTTCCCATCGTGAAGGGTATTGTGGTATTTTTCCTATATTATTTTTTCCTAGTTTATATTTTTCTGTTGTATTATTTTTTCCTAATATAATAATAATATAATACAATATAATATAATAATAGAGGGTGCAACTAAGTAATATCCCTCATTATTTCCTCAGGAAAAATCCTCAAAGGTAGAATTAATGGGTTAGATCAAGGTTACCCAATTTATGCCTTTCCTGAGTGGTGTTTTGCAAGGGCTACAGAAAAAAAAAAATAGAATTTCACTGCATGTGGAGGGGGAACCATGGTGGAAATGTGATTCTCAGAAGAAAAGACCAACCTCTCATCATGGCTTTGGTGATTCACTGATTAGAAGTTTCTGTTTAGTCAACCATGTAGATACCCAGGGGCTCTCACACAAGGAGCTAGATGTGTACACCTGTGGGGTGTTGAAAAGGAACACTGGCACACAAGGAACCTCCCAGGACTTGGCTGAAAGGTGATCAAAATAAAAACAAGGAGCATTAAAAAAAGGAGCCACCACAAATTGTCATTCGGCGGATCAGAACCCCTAGTGCTATAGTGAGGTATCCAACATGTTCGAACCCATCAACGAGATACAAGCAGGTATAACTAATACCAAACTGTTCCCTTTCTCACGCAGAACTAGGATTTGACACTGCAGATATTACCGCTGTGTTTCTGGGCTCTCCGTTCCAGTAGAATTTTGGGCTTGATGCTGCTGTGAACTTACAGATGAATTTATCTGAATTATCTATAATTGATGATGGAACAGTTCTCTTACTCAGTGGGAGTTGCTGCTTAGTTTTTAGTTCACTTTACACTAAATAAGCTATGGGATTAGATATATGATTTTTAAAAAAAGGTTCCCAAAGCCTTTATCAGTGATAAAAGAAGACTTAAAAAAAAATGATGTAGGAAAATAGAAGAAGCTAAAAATATCTCAGCCTCCCAGAGACGTGTCCTAACATAATGTCAACTAAAAATAAAATTTATCAGTTTGATAAAACACACATCTTACACCCACCACCCTCTATACTTGGAGTTGATTTTAAATTGATTGAATGCTGCAAAGTCCCCGATATTTCTAGCTATTACCTCTAATTTCTGGAAGGAAGAAACCAAACAGTGAATGTCTTAACAGGAGTAAATGAAAACAGGGGCCAGGAAAACAGAAAGATGAATGATAAGGTCATAAGGTATGGAGAAGAGAACTACCTTGGGTACCCATGTGACCTGTGGAACTGGCCCTTCATGTGTTGGAAACATGAATGGCCTCTCATTTCTTCTGCATTTTGTAACCCTGGGGATTCCTAAGCAACATTCCACCATCATTTCTTTATGTCAGAGCATAAAATTGGTGGCCAGAGGAGCTATCAGTATTGTGTTCAACACTCAAATTCCCTGATAGAAATTCCTTAGAAAGCTGGGAAATCGTTTAATTTCTGGAGCGATTTTGGTTTCTTCTTGAACAGGTGATCAGAGAGTTCGATTAGGATTGCATGTCGGCCCTTGACTCTAAGAGCTTCCCTTCTTCTTTTTCTCCTCCCGCCCCCATCCCCCTTCCCCTCTTTCTTCCTCCCACGTGCATCCAGGGTTTGCCCTGTTTTGGTCATGTTGGAGGGGAGAAGGTGGAGTTAGATCTGATCCCTGTAGAGGAGGAATTGCAAAGGAGGGGGAGGGTGCTGAGTAATAAAAGGCAGCATAAAGGCGGAAGCAGCATTGGAGCCAAGCCTTGAAGGGCTCGTAGGATTGTGGCGGATGGAGGAGGACAGGGACAGGAGGGTGGAAAGGGAGTGGTGGATGTGGAAGAACCCAAAGTGGGGGCGGGTGTGAGGGAGGGAATGAATTATAGGTGGAGTGGGCCAGGGTGGGACCTGAAGGAAAGAGAGGAATAGGGGAAGAGTGGGCCAAGGAGGTGGGACTTCCTGTGTTTTGGGGACTCTATCTTGCTGGGATTTGGCTCGTCATCCTGATAAATGGTAATGAAAAGCTCTCAACAGAACGCAACACACGTATTGGACAGAATATTTGCCTTTTTGAGGGTTTCCCAAGCTTCCAACGAAAGGTGGAGAAGCTACCACCTAGGTATGTGTGTTACCCACATATTTCACCCCAACACGGTCTAAAGAACACACAGAGAGAACATTTCACTTCTGCTGAGCTGGAAGCTTATTTTGAATCTATCATGAGCCTGTTTATATCATTGAAGTGACATTGCGTGATCTAGTCTGCTTTTATGATATAAATAATATCTGCTTCCCTAAAGAAACCATCCCTGAGCCTACAGGGAGCCTAGGAGTCTCAGAGGAGTTGTAAGACTAGAACACAAGTGATAGCCTGAGATGGAATCAGAAAGGCCCTGGCAGGCCTGCTCACACCTGCCGGGAGCGAGGTGATCATGCTTCAGGATAAATATGTGTGTGTGTGTGTTTATGGGGATGCTGCACAGGCCAACGGTGAGTGCTGTGCTGACCTCAGGAAACCAACACAGAGCAGAGGTTTGAGGTCAGTTGGGTTTTGAAGCTGAGGTATCTTTCACACAAGTGCAACACCCACAAACCAACTTTTGTACCCACAACCTAAAGCAATTTATTTTCAGGTCTTATAAGCCTTACCTGTAAGGTGAGATAGGAAAGCAGCATTGGGATCTCATACTAAAAGGGAGACGGTTGACATGGGGGGACTTGGAGGGCATTATGCTAAGTGCAATAAGTCAGACAGAGAAAGACAAATACTGGATGATATCACTTATATGTGGAATCTAAAAAGTACAACATGCTAGTAAATATAACAAAAAAGAAACAGACTCACAGATATAGAGAACAAATGTGTGGTTACCAATGGGGAAAGGGAAGTGGGGAGAGGCAAGATAGGGATAGGGGATTAAGAGGTATAAACTACCATGTATAAAATAAGCTACAAAGTATATTGTAGAATGCAGGGAATATAGCCAATCTTTTATAATAACTGTAAATGGAGTATAAGCTTTAAAAACTGTGAATCACTATACTGTATACCTGTAGCTTCTATAATATTGTACATCAGCTAAACTTCAATTAAAAAAAAAGTTAAGCCTCAAGGAAAGGGAGACAACTGAAAAGTAAAAATTAGAAAATTGGCACTAACTTCCTTGCTGTCCCCTCCTTCCCTCCTTTTTCTCCTTCTTTTTTCGTTTATCAACCATATGATGAGGCAGCGTGGCTTCCTACCCCACACTGGGAGTATTTCAGCTATTGTTGGCCGAACCTGTTTTAGATATTCCCAGGGCAATTCCTTGAATACAGGTCCCCAAATCAGAAGAGGAGTGTATTCTCACCCTTCTTCGTGGAGTTGAGATAATTGTGTAGGGTCTGGGGGAGCCCGAGTTTTGCTTTATGGAAAAGAAAGGAACCCATAATTTTTATATCCTCTCTCTCGACCAAACCCCCAAACTTCCTTGCCTTCTGCCGGCTACAGGAAATCTGTGTATTCCAGGTTACTTTGAAATGGAAGCCTCGGTAAATAAGATCCAAGATTGACTTGATGAATTTGATCCAATACGGAAGAGTGTTAAATTAAAAAAAAAAAACAAAATTCAAGCAGAGCTTAACTGTTGAAGAACCAGACTGAATTTACAGTTTAACAAAACAGTGTTGTCCCAGAAAATCAGTAAGAAAGTTAAAATGAGGATGGAGGTTTTGGTATTTGTCAATATCACCTTGGCTTATGTAACTAATGCTGCCTATGTACCTGTCAACGTGGGGATGATTTCATAACCTCTTTGAAAACACAGTTTAAAGGGACTGGCTTTCTCAGCACTGGTCAGCTTGCTCATTTAGAGTGTGGGTCGGAAGCCCAAAGACCTCAAAGACCAGGTGAGGCGCTGGGGTAACATAGAAGGGAATGGTGGAGACTGTGGCTTAGGAGGGTCATCCTTACTCGACTCTAACTCACTGGGCCTGCAGAAGCTGGGCTAGTATGGTTGTATCTTCCAATTTTTCCAGAGGAATTCAAATTCTGGATTTTTACGTAAAATTTCCTGATTTTCAAATGTCGACAACTTCTAATTCATTTTAAACAAACAAACAGCACATATCTGTAGCTGCCCTCACGCCTCAAGCCATCTCTGGTTTAGAGACGAGTGAAGACTTATAGGCAGAAAAGTCACTGAAATCAAACCCTTTGAATTCAAGTCATTCCATACCTTCCCCTCGTCATTCTCAATCAGGTGTGCTCACCTGTGGAGTTCTAAAACCCACATACAAGCCCTGCCTCCACCCTGGACTAAAATTCTTTGGGAATGGAAATTAGTTGTGCATCTGTTTTTGTTTTTTAATTATTGTTTATTGTGGTAAAATATCCGTAACAAAATTTACTATTTTAACCACTTTTAAGTGTACAGTTCAGTGGCTTTAAGTACATTCATGGTGGTGTGCAATCATCACCACCATCCATCTTGACTTTTTCATATACCCAAACTGAAATTCTGTATCCACTAAACAACTCCCCATTCCTACCACCCCCAGCCACTAACAGCTACCATTCTACTTTCTGTCTCTATGAATTTGACTAAATCTAGGTACCTCATGTAAGTGGAATTGTACAATATTGTGCCTGGCTTCTTTCACTAAGTATAATGTTTTTCAGATTCATCCAAGTTGTATGTATCAGAATTTCCTTCCTTTTTATGGCTGAATACTATTTCATTGTGTGTGTGTGTGTGTGTATAAATATATATACCACATTTTGTTTATCATCCACGGATGGACACTTGGGTGGCTTCCACCTTTTGGCTATTGTGAACAGTGCTGCTATGAGCATAAGTGTACACATATCTGTTCAAGTTCCTGCTTTCACCTCTGGACATGCCTGTTTTTAAAGGTCCACTGATGATTCAGGTGAGTGCCCCTCTTTTAGAACTACTCTCTTACCTGGTGGCAGCCCATCTCCTATCTGCCCTGTATTTCAGCCAGAGCACCTGTTATATCACATCACCTGATTGTTATAGGTAAATAGCTAGTCTGTATTCTTGACTCTGGTTAACCTAGCAGATAAGGAATTAATGGAGGGAGATTGGCTGGCTTATTGCATCAATGAGGAGGCTGAGAAAATGGGTTCAAGGGTAACTGGGACAAGCAAGGTCCTGCCACAAGAACAGTCTGCTCTGGAGGCCACTGTGGTCACCATTGTCATCGGACACTTGCTGCTGCACCAGCTGGATTCCCCCCACCGGACTCTGGCCCAGACAGCATTTACCATTCCAGCTTCCACACCACTGAATATGGGAGTCAGTTGTGGCCACCACAAGTACACCCTAACACCCCCCCCCCGCCTGTCTCAGCCTCCACATTCAGCCTCTTGTGCAGGGGGATCAGATTGGCCTCACTTAGATCGTGAGCCCAAGCTCTGGGTGCCCAGGATGGGGGGGAGGGAATGTATGCGACCTTTGACTTGCTGAGTGGCGGTGGGGGTCCTATCTTCCATGTGGCTGGGGATTCAGCCTCAACAGGAAGAGGATTCATAAGCACTGGTGCACTGGCGCTGGCTGTATCCGCTCACCAGAACCCGGGTACACTACCTCTCTTCCCAGCTCCACGTTCTGGGGCATCACATCAACAGCTTGGAACTGGCCATGGATGATGGGAGTATTGACACCGTGGAAATGAGCAAACATTACAGATCAGGGCTTTGTTTTCTCTTCAGAGAGTCAGTTCATATACCAGATAGCCAAAGTGACAGAGGTCAACTCTCCTGGGAAAATAATCAGTGATTTCTGCAAATTAGAGGATTGAACCGAGTTGAAGGAAGAAAGGAGAGAGAAAGAGACCGCACACAAAGTCTGGGTATATTTCTGCAGGTGTAAAGACAGCTTAGAGCAGTGCCATCCAAGAGAAATATAATTCGAGCCACAGATGTATTTATTTATTGATTGAAAGGAAGAGATGCAGGGCTGGCAAAACAGAAAAAAAGGAGAAACTCACAAGCCTATCACTTGTCCTTATTCATTTTAGTCTCCAAGTGTCTCCTTGCGTTCAGACTAAACACTGTCTTTTAATGCCCAGACCTAACCTGGTACTTTTTTATATTTTTGAATACCCAAACTTAATCTTATATTTTTCATTTTCTCCTCTACGCATATAGATATATGTAATTGGAAACTTTCTATTCACCACTTGAAAAGAAAAGAAAGAGGTAAAATTAATTTTAACAGTATATTTTATTTAGCCAGTGTGTCCAGAATATTATCCTTTCAGCATGTAATCAGTACAAAAATTGTTAAAGATATAGTTTACATTCTTTTCTTCATACTAAATCTTCAAATCCAGAGTGTATTTTATACTTACAGCACATCTCAGTTCAGGCTAGCCACATTTCAAGTGCTCAATAGCTGTATGTGTCCACTGGCTGCCATATTGAACAATGCAGGCTTAGAGCAGTTCAAGAATGGCCACGGATGGGGAGGGTGGGAGGGAGGGAGATGCATGAGGGAGGGGATGTGGGAACAGATGTATATGTATGACTGATTCACTTTGTTATAAAGCAGAAACTAATAAAAAAAATGAAAAAAAAAAAGAAATAACAAATGTTCTAAATTGGGAATAAAAGATGGAAAATAAAAAAAAAAAAAAAGAATGGCCACGGTCTTCAAACCATCTCCCAGTGGTGGCTTGCAAGGAACAGATTGTGTTCTTCTCTTACAGATGTGGAAAATCAGAAATCCCAAGGTTGCATAAAAGTGAGTTATGTGTTTGCCATTTGAATTGCTTGATTTGGATAGAAAGTGGGTCAATTCATACAGATCTTTCTTATGCACCAATTATAAATATTGCAGAAAATATCGACATAACTTTGAAAACGTATGCATGCGTGAACTGAGATAGGAGGGGGTGAGGAGACAGGACAGCTGAGGTCCCTCGTGTGAGCAAAGGTATCAAAGGATTCTTACAGCCTTTCCAGACTGGTTCTCCCTTCACTCCAAAATATATCTACAATATACACCTGCCAAGGGAAGGTCTAGACCCCGTTTATCTCACGGAAACAGGCACTCTCATATATTGTTGACAGGAGTGTTAACTTTGGAGGGGTAATTTGATAAACAGCTATTGACACTTTAAATGTGCAAACCCTCTGGCGTGAGTGTCTTTCTAAGAATAATCTTAGGAAGGTCCTATACACATGCAGAGATCTATGAGCAAAGGTGTTCATTCAGATATTGAAAACAGCTGAAGTGTGCATCCCTGAGGACTGGGGCAGTGCGTTATAGCATGTCCTTTCTGTGGGACACTCGGCAACCACTGAAAATGAGACATGTATTTATTTATTTGTAAATTATTGATAACTGACGTGGAAAGGAAGCCACAGTATATACAGAAACGCAGAAAGAGAAAAGCCAGTTGCAAAACAATCTGAATAATAAACCATTTTTGTAAGAAAGAAAAAACTTTTTTTTTCCTGTATAGGTATGGAAAAAAATTTTTGGAAAATATATGATCAGGTCATCTGAGGGCGCGGGGTTATAATAGAAAGCTTTAGGCTGGAGTTTTACTTTTTACTTTATATCAATTGATAATGTTTGAAATGTTATAATGATCTTGTATTTTTTCTATAATCATAAAAAGATATCAAATACAAAGAGACACACGGACATATTTCAAAATAAAAGTACCCAGTGCAGTCAAGGCTATGAGGACACATGTTCTCAGTTGGTCCTACCTTCCTGGACGGACCTATTTTCCAAATGTAGTCAAAGCCTGACCAACGTGATAGCTTTCAATGTGGTTACTTCACCTCTAGAAATTTATTCTAGGATAAACTGAGATAGGGCACACAGATGTATGTACACAATGTTCATTACTGTGTGACTTACAGTAGTAAAACATTGAGGGGGAGAATGAAATGTCCATTTATAGGGAGTTACTTCAATCAATCACAGGACAGCATACAGTAGAATCCAGGTTAAATGGTGACATAGGAACGTATTTTTGGCATAGAAAGCTGTCCACAATCTATTGTTAAAGGAATAAAGCAGGTTACAAGACAGTGTCTAGTTTAACTCTGATCTGTTTCGTATGTTTGACTATGTGTGCAGAGAAGAAAATTTGTAACAGTCTATACTGGGGGATTGTTAGCAGTGGTTTTCTCAGAGCGGGGAGATAGTAGACAATTTCTATTTTCTTCTGCATTCTTTTTGAAATGGTCTAATTTATTTACAATGAGTATATCTAAGTAATAAAGGTCTCCCTTTCAAAAATTGCCATAGAAGCCAGTTCCAGAGTCTCCCTCTCTGTTTCTCACACAACAGTTCCAAAGTAGAAATAGTAAAATGGTCATCCTGGCATCCCTGATCTATGCAGGCTCTTTATAAGGCTGGGTAGGGCAGCTTGACCAGGACCCAGTGTCTGCAAATCTTGTTTCAAAGGCTTTTTAACACACTATTTTAGTTGCTGAATCAGGGAAGGTCATTTGAATGACCAAGTATTTAACAAATTCTCCTAAGGGGGAGGGGTCTTTTCCAATTTGGTTTTTTTTTTTTAATTTAAAAATGAACGTAAACTTTTAGAGTTTTTCCTTTGGAGGGGGGATCGTTCCAGTTGATGAGGCTACTGAGTGTAATTGATTATTCCTGCATGCACTTAAACAAGGCACCCCTCCTTTTAAAAGCCACAGCAAGCATTTTTCAAATGAATAGATTGAATTTAAAAATCTGACATGTATAATATTCACGACATTCCGAAAACTTTCAGACAACAAAGACAGCGGGAAAGGTGGGCTATCTATTCCTTGCCTTGGTGAACCATCTCCCCAGGGTTAAGATTTTGGTCTGAGGGGCAGGAGTGTGGGAGGATCAGCCATTGCTCAGAAAACAAAGCCCTTTATTTTACCCAGCTGGGCCTTGGGTGACATGGGATCGTGTTCCAAGCCTCCTTATGTTTAATTGTCAAGTGTGCCCTGATATGGTGACCCCAGGCTCCCTGCATGAAGTCACCAGGCTTCCAGCCCCAGGTGACACCACCACCTGGTGAGGTGAGAGGATGAAGCTCTGGGCCTGGCAGAGGGAGCTCCCTCGTCCCCCAGGGCTTCAGACGTTGAGGCTGGAAGTTGTGCTCAGCAGGGCTGAGCACAGGGCGCAGCTCACTCCAGCCCCAGGACCTGCCCTCCCTCCTGTTGGGCTGGATTCCCTCCTCTGAACTCTTTTGTCTACCCCAAGCCCTTAGCACAGGCTTGTTGCTAAATAACATGCCTCGTGAGATGCTCAGTAACAGCGCGGCCCACCACTGTTGCTATACTTCTACTACTACCATTTCGGGGTTCCTTAGAAACACAGACAACTCCAGGCACACTTGTGTCCTCCATCCTGCATTCCTCAGGAGAGGCAGCCACACCGGTCTCTGCACAAACAGCTGAAGGGAACAGGAATTGTTCCCTCTGCGAGCAGCACTGCTGCTGCACGGCCTGTGCTCCCGAGGAGAGGGAGACATGGGCTCCTGGGCTTGTCTGCAGTCATGAGGGTTCCAAGCGCTCTGCTCACAGGCATCATTTAATCCTGAGAGGCAAACACCATTATCACTCCTATTTTACAGATGAGGATATCAAGGCTTAAAGAGTTTCCGTATAAAGCTGTGCAAGGTAACAGAGCTAGGGAGAGGGGAACTGGGAAGGGAACATTCTGATGCCAGCCAGTTTGCCCAGGGCTGCCCCTTACGCCCCTGTTATGACCCTGGAATCAGTGGACAGAGAGCTGCCTTCAGCATTTGAAGTGCTTCCCTCTAGCCTCCCTGGCCTGGCCCAGGAGAGCAGGGACAGTGGGGAGGCTATGTCCTCATGAGTGACATGGGAATGGCCCTTCCAAACTGGGAGGGGGCGGGTGGAGGCTTGCCTCCATTGTTGTGTTGGAGGCTGGGAAAAAATCAGTGACACTGGTCCTGTCTGTATTTAAACTTTTGATATTTTGTTCATGGATTTTTGCATCAATTTTGATTTTTTAAAAAATATCACATTAAAATTTTATTGTGATAACTGAGTTTTTGGTGCCCCCTTAAATTTTGTATCTAAGGAAGTGCTTCATTGGCCTCAACCGAGTCCAGGCGCTACTTGCTTCTCGGTGCCCTATTTCCTCCTAAGACCCGAGTAGCAAAAACCAGGTCTCATGTATTTTATTTTACTTTGGGAGACAAGTTTAATTAATCAGAGTATTTTTTTCTGACTGTGTCCTGTTGACCAGTATAAGATAATCATTTAATTAATGAGTCTGAAACAAAACATAATTATGATTTAAAATTTGAAGGGCTTCCCTGGTGGCGCAGTGGTTGAGAGTCCGCCTGCCGACGCAGGGGACACAGGTTCGTGCCCCGGTCCGGGAAGATCCCACATGCCGCGGAGCGGCTGGGCCCGTGAGCCGTGGCCACTGAGCCTGCGTGTCCAGAGCCTGTGCTCCGCAGCGGGAGAGGCCACAACAGAGGCCCGCGTACCGCAAAAAAAAAAAAATAATAATAATAATAAAATAAAATAAAATAAAATTTGAATATTAATAAGGCCTTCCTCCCTTCTTCCCCTCCCCCCTCTCTCCCTTCCTTCCTTCCCTCCTTCCCTCCTCCCTCCCTCCTTCCTTCCCTCCTTCCCTCCTTCCCTCCTTCCCTCCTTCCTTCCTTTCTCATTCAACAAGTATTTTTGATGAGGCAGATTCCTGAACACAGGCTGACACTTGTTCTGGGCACCATCCCCTGAGGCTAGATGACCACAGCACTATTTGAGAAATGAGTGTGTGTAGGTACCTAGCAGGAAGCTGCTCCCGTGTTGGACAGAGACCTGATGGTTGAGTCCGGTCCGGGCTCACTGGGTGCAGGGAGGCGCCCCAGCACCTTCCCGGAGCCCCGTAGGCCTGGGTGCTCTCTGGCCTCTGTGTACAGAGATGACTCAGGCAGTGACGTCATTCAACCAGCCTGGTGTTTATGCCCCTGACCACAAACCAGTTGATAGTGTTTGGAGCTGTCCTGAGCTGACACTCCACCGGGACAAAACGACACCCACTCAGCTTGTGGCTATTGTGGCCAAAACAGCTGAAATGTTGTGGCTTCTGAAGAACCCGTTGTCTGCTAGTCGATCGGCAGGAGAAGGAACATCCCGGGGCCCAGCCCCCTCTGTCTTGGAGAAGCATTTTGGCTCCACAGTAGCAGGGGGTCGTAGCTGGGCTCTGAGTGCCAACTTGGAAGGACAGAGCCCAGTACAGGGCTCCCTAGGAGAAGCCCCTTGAAAGCCACCGTTGGGCTCGAGCTAGTGCCGGAAGGAGTTGGAGATTTTAGAACGCAGCTTTGCTCATTAGAAATGGATTTTTACTTGGCACCATCCAATGCTGTCGTGAGCCCTATTCATGAATTGCAAGAGAAGATGGGAATCATTGAGTGCACACCACTGCTTTCTGAAGGAACTGTCAACAGGATAATAATCATGTAACTAACGTATTTCTAGCCGATGGAAAAAACTGTATGAGTGGCAACAGGAAAAACAGCCACCATTACAACAGGCACTGTGCTAACCATTGACACGCACTGCCTCGTTTAACCCCCAGTGAGGTGGCTCCTAGTATTAGATCTTAGAGTGGAAGAGCCTGAAGCACCAAGAGTTCAAGTAGCCTCTCCAAGGTCACGTGGCCAGTGAGTAGAGTAACCAATGGCGAAGCATGACAGATGGCGAGGCACGAGGCAGTGCATAGTTAAGACTCTACAGGAGGGCTTCCCTGGTGGCGCAGTGGTTGAGAATCTGCCTGCCAATGCAGGGGACACGGGTTCGAGCCCTGGTCTGGGAAGATCCCACAAGCTGCGGAGCAACTAGGCCCGTGAGCCACAACTACTGAGCCTGCGCGTCTGGAGCCTGTGCTCCACAACAAGAGAGGCTGCAACAGTGAGAGGCCCGCGCACCGCGATGAAGAGCGGCTCCCGCTCGCCGCAACTAGAGAAAGCCCTCGCACAGAAACGAAGACCCAACACAGACAAAAAATAAATTAATTAAAAAAAAAAAAAGACTCTACAGGAAGAGAAGAACAGGAGGGTGGAAAGGAGATGGGAGAGGAGATTGCTATTTGATTGCACTGCAGCACAGCACGGGTTCCACGGGTGGAGGAGATGGGGAGATGAAGGGACCCCCTTCTCTGTCCCTCCCGTGGGTGCGGGTCTGCCCCACTAGCCCCCTTCAGCACATCCCTCCCTCACACACTCCCTGGGGATGGTTTATGTTTCAGAGCTGACAACTCTCCCTTTGAGTTACTTTGGGTCTTTGTGAGTATAAAATACAAAGGGCATCTCAGAGCCCCTAGAACCATGGATTACACAGTCATGAGTGAATTCAAAAGCTGTCTATTAAATGAGATGCTGTGATGTCCAGTTTTGTTTTGTGCCCTCCACCGGTGATGAGAAGATTGTTGGTTTTGCCTCCTGACTGTAACTGTCCCTGATAAAGTAAAAAGCTATGAAGAACCAGGACTGCACAGGGAATGATGTGACTAAGAGAGCCAGAAGCAAGCAAACAAAACCGAACGATCATAATAACAGCAACAAAATACTCCCTAGGTAGAGAAAGTGTTATCAAGTTATCTTCAAAATTTTCTTTACGGATTCTACTTCGGCTCAACTCTGGATTTTAAGATTTGAATTGGAGGACACCTGGTGATCACTACCTTCAAAGCTTTTGTTTTGCTTTTTGGTTTTTTGCCTGAACACCAGCAGGACCAGGGACACACCGTCTTGAAGGTGCAGGCTGCGTGAGGTCTGCCTTCTGGCCCACCCACAATCCCTGATATTTCACTACCGTCCTTCCTCATAGCAGCCAGATCTGGCAACGTTGGAAATTAAAAAAAAAAAAAAAAAGTGGAACAAATGAAACAAACAAAAAAGCTAGAAGTGAAATATCCAAAATAACCACACTGATCTCAGGGCATTTCTAACTCAAGAAAGAGGAAGAATTAGCTGGAACGTCTATTCACTGTGTGCGGGGACGTGTTGAATCTCCACTTCACGTTGATTAGACGCATTCTGAGAGTATCAACCACAGCCAGACCTGGGCCCAGAGGAGCAGCGGTGGATGGGAGTGCTGACCTTGAGAACTGAGGATGAGGAAAGAAACCGAGGGAGAGCTCTCCCTCCCCCAGCAAAGCCTCATTTCTTTCAGTGTCTGGTTCCATGACTTTCTTTAGCCGGCCTCAGCTTCCTTAGTTTCTACCTTTTCATGCTTCTGTTTTCTCATCTGTAAAATCAGGTAATAGTAGCGCCTACAAAATGAAGTCATGCACGTAAAATGCTTAGAACACTGCTTGGTACCTGATAAACGCAATGCTAGCCCTTGTCAATGTCAAGACCATTTTCATTCCTACTGGTACTGCTCTGCCATTCCCACTACCAGCTGCTCCACTTTCCCACCTGCCTGCTTCCAGGTGAGGTGGCTTTTCTCTCTCTCACTCTCCCCACCGATGTGTTCTTATCTGATCTTTTTATTTTGGAGTCTCCTGGCTGTATAACTTTAGCATCCTCTAAGGAGTTACCCATATTACTTAGAAGCATCTGGGACACAATAACCCTTCTGGATCCCAGTGCTGGAGCCTATGGTGAGCATTTTTCTCTCAGCCTCATCCATCATCTACCTCTGGCTGGTGTTCCACGTGCAGGGCCCCCATCGGGGTGCCTCTATCCTGAGGTTTGGTGGCAGCCAGCACTTACTGCCGAGCAGCCTCTTGGAGAAACATTTGCATCCAGGAAAAACACTCGGCAAAAAGTATGCCCACACTGATGAGAAAATCAGGGTCCATCAGTGTGAGAACACTGAGTGTCACCATGGAAACACTAAAAGGCAGCCCCCAAAGTGGAAGCCCCTCAGACACCGTTTTCCCCTCTGCCCTGCCGCCCTTGTCCGTCAGCTGTCTATTCCCTTGCCTTCTGAGCCGCGTTTTCTGAAACCCTAATGACAAACATGTGACCATCAGAGGATCTCTCAAAAGGTTTGCTTCGCCTCTGCCATTCCCTGTCACCAATCTGGGCCTCCCTCGGGGCTTGGGACAAGGCTGCTGGATAAAGTTCAGGTGACTAAACTGCAGTCAGGTCACCCGGCAGGGGACTGGCCCTGAGCCTGCCTCTTCTGGTTGCTGCTCGCAGGGGCAGACGGAGAGCTGAGCGCAGAGGCTGGATGGGGCCAGAGGCCAGCGGTTTTCCACGGGGCAGGAAGGATGTGCTCAACTCCTGCCGGGATTCCTGTTTCCAGGAAACTCCAGTCCCACCAGGACAAACCAAGGAAGCAGCTTTTGCCTCTTCAAAGCAGGTACTGGACCCTGGCATAGCTGACTCTGTCTACCTGGGGACCTCGGGCGTGCTCATGACCTTCCTGGGCCACAGTTGCCTTATTCGGTAGGGCGGAGGGTGGGAAGATAACCCCTAGGGTCTCTTGCCCCACTGGCATTCTGTGGGACTCAGAGATGACCTGGCATCTGTGGCCTTTGTCCCGGGCAGTGGTCCACTGTCCTCTGTGGTCACTGAGGAAAGCTGAGTGTGAAGGAGAAATCACTCCCTTTGCTTGATGCCCCCAAGCGTCAAGCAGCCTGTAATGTTTAAGGACTTGGTTGTCCTGAACTCAGAGTCTGAGCTCTGGCCTGTCAACATCAGCTGGAGGCAAAGGGGAAAGTTTTCTAATGGCGGGGCCAATTCCACATGAGCAGAAAGAATTTGGCTTAATTTCTGATCAGGCATTTCAGCTTTGATGCTGGGCTTAGTTAAAAAGGGCAGAATGGAAACTGCTTGAAGAAGTCATTTGCAACATCTCCATAAATAAAGAGGCTAGTTTGGGTCTTGAGGATTAATTTGCTACTCTGTTTTCACATCTTATATTTGGTAGGAGAAGCTGGACCCTGCTTGAAAACAATATTTCCCTACAACTAAAAGTTGCTTGATAAAAGTGAGTCTGTGTGTTAGAAAAACATGACATTTTTCAATCTGTGGTTTCTTGAGCCTCCTTCAGTGGAGGTGGTAATCGTCTTATTGATATTTATGAGCGTGCAGAAGAGGGAAGGGGCAGTGAGCTAGCAAGAAAGTGCCTTCTGGAGGAAATGCATCTTCCCTATAGATGCGCTGTATGCCGTGGTGAGAAAAAGCTCTTCTTAACCATCACCTTGTTCTTAGCAAGTTCATAATGTGTGCTTGTGTGGCAGAAAGAAAAGTCCTTCTTCTGGCTGGCTTCCTTTATGGCCTATGAGGTCTAGCTAGCAGGCTAAGACTTTGAGTGTTGACTGCCAGCTTGGACCCGGCCTCACCTGCCTATCTGGGAAGTCAGCAAAGACTAGATGGGTGACCCTGAACCAGACGGGCAACATGGAAGCACTGTTGTTAATAATCTGAACTTTGGTAAAGTGAAGTACTTCCCATACTTGGGGTGGAGCCTCTTTCTTGATGGGGACACTTACCTTCTAAGTTATACATTTTACAAGGTTGTATTTTCATACCTGGTGTAATCAGTTTCCCTTGGAGGAGAACACCTCTAAATAGACCATCACTACAGGCTACGGAAATCTCACAGTGCATTTAATCTGCTCTCTGTTTACTGATTGATTGCTCACCTGGCCTCCCGCACATATAACAACATAACTTCTCAGGGCCTTGTGTATGTTCCCCTTAGGTTCTGTTCACTCTCGTCCCTGGGATCACAAATTGGTGGTTGGCTGGATGCAGGGAACTTTTTTTGGCGTTGAGCCACATGTTTCTTTTCATCGTGCTTCTGAAGCCTGGTGAACCTTTCTCAAGGAGCCTGTCTTACACCATCTCTGCTTTCCCAACTGCTTCCAAGACCAGCCTAAACTTGTTCCTTCTGCAGAAAGCCTGCCTGCAGATTTCAAAAAGCAGCTCCTTGCTCTACAACATACATGTCTACACTTAAATACTGTGCCTGCAGAATATGCTACCCTCCCATAGACATATGTTCAGAGGTCTAACTTTGCATTTGGGGCACCGTATATAATTGCCTTTTATTCTACAGGACTGCTGAATGCCCTCTGATGCTATTTTTCGAGATATCAATTCCTTGTAAGGAGGGGGTCTGCTAATCTTGCTTGGCACATGGGGCAATAAGGTGCTACATGCAGGCAGATAACTTAAATACTTTGATGATACTCAAAATAGCCCTGCATATTCTTGTGAAACTCACTCATTATCTTTAGCGGTTCTGGAAAGCATGATAGGTTGTGATTTTTCTCAGTTAAATAAAAAAATCACATGTAGTGTTACCTTTCCTATAAGGCACTGGTACTTGCTCCAGTTTATAAGTAGAGACAGGAGGGAGACCACCCATCCCTTTTCTGCCCTATAGCTTTCTGCTTCTTTTAGAGATGGTTTTCAAAATGAGGATGGCATCTAGGTGATATAGTCGGGACTACTGGAGGAATTGTTTATTTCTAATATCCTAGAAATATTTTTTTTCAGGGGCGACCTGATTTGGTTTTGATTTAGTTGTTCATTTTCTTTCTGTCCATTGTCAAGATGCAAGGTAAGCAAAGAGAGCTGTTAAATACACAGAAGGCCACAATTCAAATTTAGTTATAATAGAAGCCTGTGAGTTTTCTGATGGCAGAGTCAGGAAGAATGAGAAATTCTTCCCCGAAATGGGTTGGTGCATAGCACTACTTTCCCTCAAGTCCTCTCCTGCCCCTCCTCTTGAGTAAATAGACACTTAGCCGGGATGGTAGGCAAGGCAATTCCGTCTGGCTGGCACTCCTCCCCACCAATCCCTTCTGTGTTCCCAAAGTGAATGCTCATTTTTCCTAAATGTATACATGCTTCACATTAACCAATGTGGATGAAATTGAGTAAATCACCTTATCTGGCCTTTCTTTAATTTCCCACAGGTTAAAGGGGACACTATCTCTCCCCTACGATCCCCCTACCTTTAAATGTGGTTGTATTTCATTAATAACTATGAATATTTAAATATTGCATGTGAGCAAGTCCACATTCCAAATTCTTTGTAACATCATCAGACAGAAGAGTTTTCTTCACTTGTTAGAATAAAATGATGTCCAAGGTCATAATTTCCTGGGAGACAACTCCAACCTGATTTAAATGATGGGGGGAAAGCTCATGGCCGTGAGATATTGTTTAAGCTTCTGTCCACTAAGACAGAAAAAGGTAGATTTCTGAGAAATATGATGAGATAGAAAATAATTTTATCATAAATGTATTTCATAGCCCATTTTTCAAACTGTAGTGTAAAAAGACCCTCCCCCCCACCCCCAGCTCGGCTAAGAACTAATTCCTGGAATTCCTCCCTCCCTCCTCTCACCCACCCATTCACCTGCGATGCCTGAATTTGACCTACAGTTGACTCCATTGGATTACGTTACAAATCAGGAAGACAGGTTGAAAATTTTGGCCCGCGTCATTTAATGATTACCCTTCATCCTGAGGTTCTGGATCCACCAGGGCACCTTACACTTTTATTAACAAACAAATCAGGCGGAAAATATAAGGTTTTTACACGTTTATTTTGTTGATTCTTCACAGCGCAACGAAACAAAGTTAGAGAAAAAAATAAAATGCCAGTTAAATTCGGCTACTACCAACAACCAAAAACCTTAAACATAAAATCCAAAGCAAGCTTCTGAAAGATCATAAAATCATCTTGGGTGGAGTAATTTGTTAACGTCTGTAACAAATCAATGTACTGATAGTTCTTCAATCGCACAGAGGCCAGATGACCCGCCCCACGCGCTGGTCCAAGACCCCGCACGTGAAGGGACAGCGCAGAAAACGCCATCCCGCCGTCGCCACCGCAGCGGGGCCCCTCCGAGCAGCCTGCTGTGTGAGGCTCCCGGTCCCCCTCCGTGTCTTTTAACGAGGCAGAACGTTAATTAGACATCGTGCTTTCTGACAGGACGGCAACGGCGAAACGCATTGTTACCTAATTTTTTAGGACACCGGGAACCCCTTCTGCGGGGGAAAGGTGGTTGTTTTTAAGCAAGCTCAAATGTTGGTTACGCTACCTTTGGGGAAGGGGGAACAAAACGATGAATCTTGAGTTCTAAACTGCCCTTCTAAGAAGACCCCAGAATTTCAAAGCGAATAATCGCAACAAAACACACGGTTATGCGATTATCAAAAGCACTGTAATCGTCGGGGTACGAAAGCGGACTTCCCAACCCAGCACACCCATCGACCCGGGAATTGTCAGCGCCCCCTCCCTTGGCACCGCGATGCCAAACGTCCAGCCGCAGAGGGTCGGTCCGTCTGCTACGCCCGAGACCTTCTGCACCGACTAAGTGGTCTCTCTCGGCTTTCTGGGGTCGGGCAGCCTCCTCTAACAGGGGCTGTTTGCTGGGAACAAGGGCGCCTATGACCTCTCTGGCCGAGGAGAAGAAAACACCGCCACTTCTCCCCCGCCCCCGCCCTCCGAGAGCAGCCTCTCCCCTCGGGCCTGGCCTGCCGCCGCACCCTGGGCTAGCCTGGCGCCCGGAAGTCCACATCACCCCCTGCGAAGCGCACGACTCCAGGAGCCGGGAGAGACAAGCGCTGGGTGACAGTGGCAGTGAGAATGCGCACTTGCTGCGCAAAGCAGCTGGAATCCGCCCAGAACCCCAAACAGCCCCGACGCTCTATCGAACATCCGCTCGGGTCACTTTAATTTCCCCGGGGTGGGGGCGGGGAGGGGACGCCCAACAGTCCCTTTCTCTGGGCGAGAAAGTTCGAAATGCCCTCTTTGCTCGGCCCTGCTCTCGCGGGGCGCAGGGCGCGGGGAGGCGCAGAAGCTGGGCGGCGGGAGGCCAGGCCGAGGTCGCGCCCCGGGCCCGGGCCAGCCCTCACTTGGAGAACTGCGCCTGCACCGCGGCCAGGCCCAGGCCTGCCGGGACGAGGTGCGGGAACTTGCAGACGGCGCAGGTGCAAAGGCCGGGGCTGCCCGCGCCGCCGCCCGGGCCGCCGCCGGGGAGCGCGAACTGGCCGCACGGCGGCTCATCGAGCGCCAGCGACAGGTACTTGGCCGGGCGCAGCGCGTCGGGCGGCCCCACGGCGCCGGGCGCCAGCAGCACCGAGCCCGGAGCTGCGGCGAGCAGAGGCAGGCCGGCCAGCAGCAGGCGCGGTGCAGCGGGTCCCGCACCCTCGCCGAGCGCGCGGCGCAGCTCCTGCAGCGAACTGCCCAGCAGCAGGATGTAGTTGCGGGCGAGCAGCAGCGTGGCGATCTTGGAGAGCTTGCGGCCCGGTGCACCCTGGCAGTGCGCCGCCGAGTAGGGCAGGATGACCTCGCGCAGCGCGTCCATGGCCAGGTTCAGGTCCTGCATGCGCTTCCGCTCTCGGCTGTTGATCTTGCGCCGCAGCTGCTGTTGCTGCTCCTCCTTGGCGTCTGCCCGGGAGCCGCCGCCCGCGTGCGCGCCCGGCCCGGATCCCGTGCCCGGCGGCTCGGCGGGAGCCTCCGGCTTCTCGCGCGCCGCCTTGGGGAGAAGGGGGGCCGTCGTGGAGGAGGAGGAGGAAGTGGCGGAAGAGGAGGAGGAGGGCGGCTGCCGGTAGCCCACGAGCTCATAGAGGGAGGCCCCGAGCTGCACGTCTCCCGGCCGCTGTGGCCGCAGCATGGTCGCAGGGGCCACGTTCACGCGCGCCTGGGAAACCGCATAATACATCTGGGGGACGGTGGGGAGGGCCGAAGCGCCCTTCAGGAACGCCCCGGGGTGGACCTTTCAGCAGGCCGCCCCTCCCCGCAGACCTGCGCGCGGGGAGCGGATGGCAGGGCAGTAGCCCGCGCCCAACCCCTTTAAACCCGGCTTGGGAACCTGAGGGGTCGCGGGCTGCTGGGCGCAGCCAATGGGGGCGCGAGGTCCGGCGCAGGCGCGTGCTCATTGGCCACCCGCTCCTCAGGCCGGCGCGGAGGTACCGCTGGCACCGCTTAAGGACTTTATTGTGAGCGCCCCATGGAGAATCACAGGACAGGCCGCCGGGAGGGAGGGAAGGAGGGAGGGACGCGCCTTTTCGGGTGGAGTGCGGCTGTTCTTGGAGGACTGGTGGCATGGTGAGGCTAAAACTCCTGTGCCTACCTCCTTCTGCCCTCTGCCTCTACTTTTTGGGATACATATGCATATTGGTTTGTTTTAAATTGTGGTCAAATACGCATAACTTAATGTACCATCTTAACCGTTTATTAGTGTACAGTTCAGTAGTGTTAAGTGCATTGTTGTGCATCCAATCCGCAGAACTCTTCATCTTGCAAAACTAAAACTGTCCCTCATTAAACAATTCCCCATCCTCCCTGCTACTCCTGGCAACCATTATTCTTCAATGAATCCGGCTACTCTAGGTGCCTCATATAAGTGGAATCATATTGTATTTATCTTCTAGTGGCCAGCTTCTTTCGTTTAGCATAATGTCCTCAATGTTCATTTATGCTTTAGCATGTGTCAGGATTTTGTTTCTTTTTAAGGCTGAATAATATTCCATTATATGTATATACCTCGTTTTGTTTATCCAGGTCTCTATAGATGGACACTTGGTTTGCTTCCACCTTTTGGCCATTGTGAATAATGCCGCTGTGAGCATGGTTGTAACAGGTTTTTTTAAAATACGTGATTTCCTGCGAGGTTTGAGAACTAAATTTCTGGGCTCAAGGACCAGTAGCATTAGAATGGTTACTCCCAGCCTCTCCCTCTTCCCTCTCTCTGATTAAAAGGTCTTTAAGGACCAAGGAGCTCTGGGGGTGGGATTTCTTTCCTTCCCCAAAGAGACACGTATTCATTCTGTCAGCGACTCGACTCTTGCTTAAGTAAAAACTCACGTAGAAATTGGCCTTTTAGCGGGAAAAAACAACAACAACAACAACAAAATCCAAAAACAACAACCCACCCACACACTCATATCTGTTCGGGGTGGAACTGAACTTTTCTCTTCCCCAAATAAAGTAGAGATTACTCAGTGACCCTGGAAGTCTTCTATCCCAACACCAGGGCATACTATTGCAGCTTGTCATTATCCCTTGGCCAAATGGCATGGGAAAGAGAACCTTTTGGCATCTGAACCTCTACCATCCAATACAGTAGCCACCAGCTACCTGTGCCTGTTAAAATTTAATTATTTACAATAAAATCAAGTTATAAGTTTCGTTCCTTGGTTGCACCAGCCTTGCTTCAAGTGCTTAGTAGTGGCTATAGTGGCCATCTATCAGACAGCACGGAGACCATTTCATCATCACAGAGAGTTCTACTGGACAGTGCTGACGTTGACAGTAACTTAAAGAAAATGAGCTTCTCTACCACAGTCCCCTTTGGTGTAAGAAGAGGGAGGCTGTTGAAGGGCCTCTCATAATGAGGACTGATTTCAGCTCTCAGAGCCCACTGGCCATGCTTGCTGATTTCAGGGCTGCTTTGTTCCGTTTTCTTCCACCAACATTCTCCCCATAGACTCACTCTGATCTCTGCTTCTGACCTCCAGCTTTGCCTGTAACATCCTGCCCAGGACTCAGGTTCAGCTCCAACATAACTTTCTTCTCAGAGTCTTGGTGATTCCTCATCTTCTTCCTCTCATCACGCTCGGGAGACCATTGATATCATTTTTCCCATAGCGTAGATGGTGTTATGTGGAGGACATCTCTGCGTTGGGTTGTGATTGTTTTGAGGGCGGGAATCATTTGTTCATTTCTTCATCCTCCCAAAGCTTTAAAACGACTGTGTGTCCCGCGGGTGTCTAAGAATTGCTGTGAAATCTCTACTAGCTCACAGATTCATCCCTGAAATGTACAAACTCCCAACAGTGCTTTAATCCAAGAGGTTCCCCTAGGTTTCATAGAGAGGGAAGGGGCCTGGTAGGACCCCCTAGCAGGCTGGGGGACTCACTTAGGGAGAGAGGAAGAGACCTCAGCAGGAAGGACCTAAGTCTCCAAGCAGAACTGTAAGGGGCAGGAAGGAGAGACACCAAGGAAATCACCTTGAAAGTTTCCTTCAAGTTTTAAGACCTCACTAATCATTCCCTCTTTCGTTAAAGCATCCTGTTTCCCAAAGCATTTCAACAGACACTTGCATCTGATTTTCACGGGAACCGTATGAGCTGGGCATTTAAAAAAACCCCTGGGCTTCCCTGGTGGCGCAGTGGTTGAGAGTCCGCCTGCCGATGCAGGGGACACGTGTTCGTGCCTCGGTCCGGGAAGATCCCACATGCCGCGGAGCGGCTAGGCCCGTGAGCCATGGCGGCTGAGCCTGCGCGTCCAGAGCCTGTGCTCCGCAAGGGGAGAGACCACAACAGTGAGAGGCCCGCGTACCACAAAAAAACAAAAACAAAAACAAAAAACCCTGCCATAGGTGGTGAAACTGAGGCTCCCAGAGGGTGGTGGGTTTCTGGGGTTGATAATGTGCCTTCAGACAGGACAGGCAGAGCTGCCCCATGGGTGGCCAGCTTCCAGAATTCTCTCCAGCTGGACCAGGCCTCCAGGAAGCTGAGGAGGGGGCCACGATGGGGATGGTTGGGGATGGGGTGAAAGGATGGATGGAGGGAGCAGCCTATGCCAAGCCAGTACTGGGGAGTTGATGGGTTTCAGGCATGTCCTAGAAGAGGTGGCTCCCAGGATCCAACCTCCATGAATCCTGCACAGCCCCCTCTGGCAAAGCTCGTCCTCACCCTGAGGACCCCTCTGTCCTGTAGCTGAGGTGCCAGATTGGGGTAGACCCCGGACACCTCACCCTCTGGCTTCCTCCTCCTTCCACATCCAAGGTGGTGTTCCCGGGGGCCTTCCTCTGCCAGCAGGAAGGGGAAGTGAAAGAGAAAGACAAAAGCTCGACCTGGGACAGTGGCCTAAACATCCCCCTCCATAGGCAGGGGTGCCCCGGGAATCAGAGATGGAAACACACACGTTGCTCTTCCCTCCAGAAGTGCCCCTCTTTACTGGAGGTGTCCCTGATGTTTCTCTTTAGCCCTTAACCTACCCAAATCTCTGTCTAGGGGAAGGAGAACTCCCTTCCCCAGCCCAGGACACTGTCAGTAAGACACTCTGGTCAGTGTGTGTTAAAGTGCTCTCGGGTGAGCCCCAGAAGAGGGCTCCAGGTGGCCGTGTGGGCCCAGCATGGGCACAGGATTTGGCGCCTGTTGATGCTGGTGACTTGGATGCCCCTTCTGCTGGACCGGAGCTCCAGCGGCATGCAAAGTGTGACAGCTGGCAAGGGCCAGCAAGCCATTATAGCCCCTGGCAGGGGCCCCGTGGGCCGGCTCAAGGGGGACAGCTGCCGTGGCCTCCCACGTACAGGACATTCTTGGGGAGAAACTTGCATCCACCATAACAACCACTCTTGTCTCTGCCTAAAGGGGTTGTGTGTGTGTGTGTGTGTGTTAGTGACTCCTTTCACCCCAAGGAGGTAGGTGTGTCAGGCTTCCTTTTTCTTTCATAGAAACCTAAAACCTCTCCTGCCTGTTCCCCCAACCCTGCCGCCCACCCCTGCTTTGGATGGAGAAGCTGGAACTGTTGCAGTGACAGACAATGGGGCCCCGATGCCTTGGTGAGTGTACAGCACCATCCACCCCCTCCGTAAGAACAGACAGGCTGCAAAGCCCCCTGTTGTCCCTGAAGAGACTGTCTTCTTGCAGAAAGCCAGCTAAGTGTAAAAGGTCATCTTGGCTAAAATGTCCTATTGAAACTGGCTGGAGTTTAGACCTGTCCTGAAAGAACAGAGTTCACTTTGAAGCGCTGCTTTCTTCTAAGAAGAGCAAAATTCTCTGGAAAGTGTCCATTACCCAAGAGGTGTTGAAATTTACACTATCGCTAGGAGAAGTGGCCGCCCCATCTAATGTTCGCCCTATATCGGCTTCCCCCATCCCATCCACACGTAACTCTGCCTGGAACACAGAAGACGGGGAAGGAGCTGCAGAGAGAGGGGCACTGAGCTCCTTTCTGGGTAGAGGAGAGGAGTGGAGAGAGACGATGGGGAGGAGGAGGTGACTTTCCCTTTGGTAAGTGTTCCTGGGTGGAGCACAGCTCCTTAGACACATTTGGTCCTCTCTGTCACTTGGGGGCCATCTGAACAGACTCTAAGTCATAGTTCGAAACAGTTCAGATTAAATAAAGATTCCTGGGCATCCCTGGTGGCGCAGCGGTTGGGAGTTCGCCTGCCGATGCAGGGGACGCGGGTTCGTGCCCCGGTCCGGGAGGATCCCACATGCCGCGGAGCGTCTGGGCCCGTGAGCCACGACTATTGAGCCTGCGCGTCTGGAGCCTGTGCTCCGCAACGGGAGAGGCCGCGATAGTGAGAGGCCCGCGCACCGCGATGAAGAGTGGCCCCCGCTTGCCACAACTAGAGAAAGCCCTCGCACAGAAACGAAGACCCAACACAGCAAAAATAAATAAATTAATTAATAAACTCCTACCCCCAACATCTTAAAAAAATAATAATAAATTTAAAAAAATAAAAAATAAAAAAATAAAGATTCCTGCTGGGAAAATAAGAAAGAATATGCATTTTGTTCATTTTCAAAAGGGAGTGCAAGTTAATCGAGTTGTCATGCCCTGACACGGTGTTAATAGTTACTTACAATGTTATTTTAAGGCTTTGTGATTGTGACCAGTGTGGAAGGGCAAAGGCGGCACAACGCGGTGGTCTCTCTTCTGGTTAAAACACTACAGATGATCAAACCTAGTGGATGTGTTTTACACATAGTATAAGAAGTTTTATTCTATTTTATCTTACTTATTTATTTTGGCTGCACCATACAGCATGTGGGATCTTCCCCAACCAGGGATCCAACCCGCATCCCCTGCAGTAGAAGCACAGAGTCTTAACCACTGGACCACCAGGGAAGTCCTCTGTTTTCTTTTTAATAAAGGTCATTTGGACCTGATTTTAATAAAGTTTACTACTTAAAGATTATTTCTGAGTCCAGATTCATCCCATGCCACCTTTTCTGTAGAAAAAAGTTAAAAGTAAGAAAAGAAATTAGATAGCATCTGAGGATTTTTTCAGATTTCCTTTTAATAACAAAAGCTTGATTTGGCTATTGGTGACATAACTCAAGCTGATGGATAGATGCCTTCTTTTTTTTTTCTTTTTTTGAAACCCAGGGTGATGTAACAGAAACAGAAAGTTTTCACTGCTTCTGTGAGTACTAAATGCTGAAATTCTACAGGTCACCTAGAGCTCTATAACAACAGACTTTAATACCTCTCACTGTAGATCTGCAAAGAACTCTTCCTTAAAAGAAACTTCAAATAATCATTGTGAAAAGACTAGAAAAAGAGAAGTACATCTTTTTGTTTTAAAGATGAATGGAGATATTTCCTGCCACATCAAAACTTAAAATCCTATTGGCAGAATTTTAGGCAGAGAAATGGAATATAACTAACAGGGATCCTCTGAGTAAGTACGATAAGAATAACTGTGAATTAAGATACGTAGCACATGCAGCTTGGTGTCTGAAGGGTTGGTTTGGGACTGAACAAAAATATTCTCTGAGTCTCCCCAAAGTCAGTAGCTGAAGCCAAACGTCCCAAAGGCTTACGCCGACACAATGAAAAGAGACAATTTGCTTGGAAGGCTGTGGCTAATTTATAACACAATGTCCAATGTCATGGTTAGTTTTGTTGCAAAAATTTGGCAGTTTCACCCAGAGTCTCAGGCAGCCTGAAAAGATGTGAGCGATTCTGGCCACAGCATCTCCCGCTTGCTAGATGTTCCAAATGGTTCAAACAAGCCCTTTCATAGAGACGCAGGGCCAAGTGTGCTCAAAGGAATGAGGGAAACAAAGGTGGCTCTGAAGTCATTTCCCCGCACTGGGTCCAGCCATCCGGTTTCACTCTTTCCCCATTGAACGGACAGAATGCAACAGGAAGAGTGCGGATGAAAGGGAACAAACAGGCCGATGTGTTTGGGGAGAGAATGGAGAGAGGCCGGGGCACTGAGCTGCTAAACTTTCATTCTAGGTTTTCAGAAAGGAGTGAATGATGAATTATAGAAACCTGAAAGGTAATAAAATATGGGTCACTGAAGCGCTGAGGCCAAGTTCCTAAGACACCTGCAGAGACAGAAGGTTCTGGAAGTCAGTGTGGCCCCGCGGTCGCCCAGGCAGACACGCTGCCCGAGGCACAGAAGGGGACTGTTCAGAACTCACCTGTTGTTTTCCTGTTGGCTTGCAGTCCTTCTCCGTCTGCAAGAGCCAGCGGCTGGATCTGACTCCAGATTAGACCACCGAGGGGAGAAAGAAAGGCAGTGTGGAGACTTCCCAGGGTGCAGTTAAGGAGACTGGAGCTGGGAGGCCACCTCCGTTCTCTCCTGAAGGCGCTCTGACCTGGAAATATTAACTCCAGTGAAGACGATCCACGTTAAACATGCAAATCTCCTCCGCTGGAATATTCTGAGGCTCTTCTGCTCAAAGGCTCAGCCTATTTATGTCTTACAAAGAAGAGTCCTGATGCCTGGATGGTGGATAGGAGCTAGCCTGTAGCCTCCGCAAGACTCATTTGAGCCTCAGTTTCCTCATCTATAAAATGGGAATAATAGTATTTCTATCCTAGGGCTGTTATACAGATTAGAAGGAACTATGAGGAAGGTGCCTAGCCCAGAGCCTGGCACATAGTAGCTGCTTAGTAAAATGATATCAGTAGCTAATATTATTGAGTACTGACTGCATGCCAGGCACCATGGAAGGACACTTATTTTATGGTTTTCATTCAGACTGAGGTGATGTCCCAGTTAAGTGCCTGCTTTCTCTGCACCAAGGATATGGGGTTTTCTAGCCCCTTCTGTCCCTGTGCTTGCTGAGCACCAGGGATTCTCCACCCACAGGGCTCTGCTTCAGAGACACTTTCCTGAACACACTGAACCAAAATCCATCAACAACTTGCTAAAGAAGCTATATAAACAGGACCTCAGTATAATCGTACAATATATTAAGACAACTGTAGTGCAGACTTCGAGGCCAGACAACCCGGGTTTGAATCCTAGCTCCTTGTGTGACTTAGGACAAGAGATGTTACCTGTCAGTGACCCAGTTCCCTCCATCTGCAAAACAAAGATGAAAATAGAACTTAGATAGAAGTTCCGTGGAGAGGACTGGGTGAGTTGATACCCTTAAGGCGCTCTGCACAGCAGAATGTTAGCCGTTACAACTGTTTTATTTTTATTTTTTTTTTTATTTTATTTTTTTCTTTTTGCGGTATGCGGGCCTCTCACTGTTGTGGCCTCTCCCGTTGCGGAGCACAGGCTCCAGATGCGCAGGCCCAGCGGCCATGGCTCACGGGCCCAGCCGCTCCGCGGCATATGGGATCCTCCCAGACCGGGGCACGAACCCGTATCCCCTGCATCGGCAGGCGGACTCTTAACCACTGCGCCACCAGGGAGGCCCACAACTGTTTTATTAACCTCTGTCATGGACTAATTGTGTCCCTCTAAATTCACATTGAAATCCTCACCTCCAGTACCTCAGACTGTGACCTTTGGATATAGGCTCATTGCAGATGTAATTAGCTAAACTGAGGCTATTAGGGTGGGCTTTAATCCAATATGACTGATCCTTAAAAAAAAGGGGGGGGGTGAAATTTGGACACAGATATTGGCAGGAAGGATGCCAGGTGAAATGTAAGCAGAGATCTGGTGATGCTCCTACAAGCCAAGGGATGCCAGAGATTGCCAGCCAATTACCAGAAGCTGGGAGAGAAGGATGGAACAGATCCTTCTTCATGGTCCTCAGAAGGAACCAGCCCTGCTGACACCTTGATCTTGGACTTCCAGCCTCCAGAACCGGGAGGCACTACCTTTGTGCTGTTTCAGCTGCCCAGTATGTGGTACTTTGTTACAGCAGTCCGAGCAGCACCACTCCATAAAGTGGTGAGGCAGTCGGTGGGCAGGCTCTCTATATAGTCGGGCCACTGGGGCTCCAACTCAGCCTGTCACTTACAAGCTTATGAAATTGGGCAGCTTACTTAACCTCCCTGGGCCTCAGTTAATTCATCTGCAAAATGAAGCTGATAATTTTACTTACATCTACCTCACAGGTACTTTTTTAAAATTAATTTTTATTGGAGCATAGTTGATTTACAATGTTGTGTTAGTTTCAGGTGTACAGCAAAGTGACTCAGTTATACATATATCCACTCCTTTTTAGATTCTTTTCCCATATAGGCCATTACTGAATATTGAGTAGAGTTCCCTGTGCTATTTAGTAAGTTCTTATTAGTTATGTATTTTATATATAGTAATATGTATATGTCAATCCTGATCTCCCAATTCATCCCCCCTTGGTAATCATACATTTGTTTCTACATCTGTGACTCTGTTTCTGTTTTGTAAATAAGTTCATTTGTACCATTTTTTTTAGATTCCAGATATAAGTGATATCGTATGATATTTGTCTTTCTCTGTCTGACTTACTTCACTCAGTATGACAATCTCTAGATCCATCCATGTCGCTGAAAATGGCATTATTTCATCCTTTTTTATGGTTGAGTAATATTCCACTGTATATAGGTACCACGTCTTCTTTATCTGTTCATCCAGCGAGGGGCATTTAGGTTGTTTCCGTGTCTTGGCTATTGTAAATAGTGCTGCAGTCAACATTGGAGTGCATGTATCTTTTTGAATTATGGTTTTCTCCAGATATATGCCCAGGAGTGGGATTGCTGGATCATATGGTAGCTCCATACTGTTCTCCATACTGTTCTCCATAGTAGCTGTACCAATTTACATTCCCAGCAACAATGTAGGAGGGTCACAGGTACCTTTTAAAGTGAGAATTAGATGGGTGTATGGTTCACAGTAATGTTAGCTGTTCTAGACCTAGACCTAAAGATTAGCCGTTCTAAACCTCGTTTGGAGGTTTCTAGAGATAGTGGAGAATGGAGGCAGAACTCTGCCCCACGTCAGATTACCTGGAGGTCTTGCTAAGTACAGATTCTGGTTCAGTAGGTCGGGGTGGGGCCTGAGGTTCTGTATTTCTAAGAAGCTCCCAGCTGAGTTGGAGGACCACACTTCGTGTGTAGCGAGGGCCGTGATGGCCTCACCTGGTCCCATCTAGGAAAATGAAACTGATTTAAGAAGAGTGTTTTTCGAAGAGGCCCTCTTTCCTCATGCCTGTTCCTTGGCTTCTCAACTATGTTTAGAGAAAGAGCAAAGTTGGCTTTGGAGAAAAGAATGAAGAAATGACCAGCGATGCACATTGGGGAGGTGAACAGATACAGATGGCTGGACCTGAGACCTGGGGTTTTTCCAGCTCCAAGCGGGTGCGGTTGGACGGATGAGACACAGAGGGTGTGTGATTGCCTGGAACGGGGTGGGGAGAGAGAACAGGAGCCGGAACGTGGCCCAAGCCCATCCTCTGGGGCCCTTGCCCTCCACCGTTCCCTCTGCTGGAAACCTCTGCCCAGGTCTCCTCACCATTGAGTTCTCGGTGCAGATATGACCCCCTCAAGAGGCCTTCTCAGACCACCCACCCTAGTGGAGCCCCCTTCCCGCCCGTCCCACTCTCACCCCTCCCTGCTTTCTTTTCTTCGTGGTGCTTACCAGCAGCTAGAATGGCCCGGTCACTTACTTGCCCATGTATTTATACACGTCTGTTTGCTCCCACTCGAGAAGGGAGGCTGCACGGGAGTGGTGTTCTCTGCTGTATGTACCCCAGTGCCTTAAGCAGGGCTGGGCCCCTGGCTACTAGGTGTTCAGTGAATACTTGAATGAATGAGTGCAGAGGCCGAATCTAGACGGACTGGCCGAGTTCACTGAGTGCTCACTATGTGCAGAGCGCTGTGCCAGGCCCTTGAGAAAGTGCAGGCTCCCTGCCTGCTAGTAACGTGTAACCCACTTGTGGGCATGGGCTAGACACATCTGAACACCTGACTAGCAATGTCAGGTTACAGGGTACCCATGAGCTGGGAAGGAACCGGAGCTGCTGGGGCTCAGAGCACCTGCAGCACCAGGATCTTGTTAAGTGCAGCGTCTGTGTCCAGGAGCCAGGGCAGAGCCTGAGATGCTGGGATGCTTCTCTGTAGTCAGTGCCCAGGTGATGCCGACGCTGCTGGTCCGAGGATCCTGCTTTTGAGGATGGCGAGGCTTTAAGTGTTTAGAACAGGAAGCAGGACCTTACAGCCGAGGCCTCTTGGAGGAGGGTTTGGTAAGGAGGCAGACCTGGAGGACCGGGGCTTGAGAAGGGGACAGGCAGAGCTGTGGGACAGGAGGGCGGGGAACAGGCCGTGGGGGCTGGAATGGAGGATGGGAACAGGGTGAGCAAGACAAGCCAGGAGGGCGGTGGGCGGAGGAGGGGCAGATAGGGAGAACACCAGCCATAGCCGTGGTGACACACACCCTCCCTCCACAATCTTCTTTTTTTTTTTTTTTCTGTACGCGGGCCTCTCACTGTTGTGGCCTCTCCCGTTGCGGAGCACAGGCTCCGGACGCACAGGCTCAGCGGCCATGGCTCACGGGCCCAGCTGCTCCGCGGCACGTGGGATCCTCCCGGACCGGGGCATGAACCTGCGTCCCCTGCATCGGCAGGCGGACTCTCAACCACTGCGCCACCAGGGAAGCCCTCTTCACAATCTTCTATGTTTAAAGGCAGTTCGTAGAAGGACTGAGACGCCAGTATACTGCCTTCCTCTGATCTGTCAATTCGTCCAAAACATATTTTCAGAAATGTTGGAACCCAAGGTGGCCCAGCAGGGCACTGTGGAGGTGAGCGAGCAAGCTCTGTGCGGGATGCTGCCGAAGCTGCGGGCGTGCGGGCAGGTGTCCTGCACCCGTGGCCACGTGGCCGGTTCTAACCAGCTGGGAAGGCCACGTGACCTGCCCAAGGACACCCTTGCCCTTATTTTTTGTTAACCATTTTCACATTTGTCATCTCATTGAGCCTTATGGTGTCCCCATGAGGCTGGGAGGCTGGGAGGGAAGCTGCCTGTTTTGCAGGCGAGGAAACCGAGACCCAGAGAAGGTTGAGGCCAGCCTAGTCTCACTGGGTGCGGAGCTCTCACTGAGACAGGGCGGAATTCTTCTGCTTCCTTCACACAGTGCCTCCTGCCTTGATGTTCATACATGTTAACATGAGGACAGGGTTGGAGTCAAGCAGTTCTTCTATCAGAGAAAGCCTCCCAGGAAGTGTGTAGAATGATGAGCTCTTGGTCACCAGGATGGGACCCTGTCTAGCCGAATGGTCTTTGGGTTGCCAGAATATTCTAGAATCTCCCCTGGGTGGCCTTGGCCTCCATCAGCTCCCCCCACCAATGGGAGGGAAATGCGTGTAGCTGTGGCAACTGGCACTGCTTCCTACATTGGGTGGAGACTAAGGTCAGGGCCAATTCCACGCTCCTTCATCCCCTATTACGACTTTTATTTCCCTGGCACATGGCAGCTGCTTGTGTGCAAATGAGGAGACAGGAAGTATTATATTGTGGGTAATGACCCTCGAGGAGAGCGAAAACGCCATCATTAACTCACTTGATTCTTCCCACTTTTAACAGTGGATCCATTTAAAGTGATGGGGGGCATTTAGGGCAAGTTTTCACTTGCTTTCATAAAGCAGGGACTTGCCTGCATTTTCAGATACTTGACCACTCATCAAAAAAGTGGGATTCGTGTACCCTTTATCAAGGGAAGAATTGAGGCAGCTACCAGTCTTCAGGTCTAAAATCCTGGGGTGCTGAGAGTAGCAGGGACCGGGAAAGCAGTGCTGTGAGTAGCAGCCCAGATCAAGACAGTAGCTTCTGTGGTCTCCTGTGCTGGGCGTGGCTCCAGCCAGCTGGGCTGCTCCCGCTTCCCTCCCCCGCCCCCGGCTTCTTCCTGGTCTCCTCCACGGCTGCTCCTGCTTTCTCTGACTATAGTGGGAGCAGAGGGACTTGCTGCTGCTCCAGAGGCCCCGGGATACCCTCTGGGGTGCAGTTGTTCTTTGTCACCCCTTCCCTGTAGGCTCTTTCCAGGCCACCACAATAGTGTGGCTTCAGGAGCTGTTCCCGGGCCTCTGAGTTTGCACTGTACACATCGCCCTTAACAGCACACAGCCCAGACTCCCCACCAGCATCTACTACCGAATTTTTTTTGGGGGGGGGGTACGCGGGCCTCTCACTGCTGTGGCCTCTCCCGTTGTGGAGCACAGGCTCCGGACGCGCAGGCTCAGTGGCCATGGCTCACGGGCCCAGCTGCTCCGCGGCATGTGGGATCTTCCCAGACCAGGGCATGAACCCGTGTCCCCTGCATCGGCAGGCAGACTCTCAACCACTGCGCCACCAGGGAAGCCCCTCTACTACCGGTTTTAATTTCTGTTCTCTTTCCCGTCCCCCTCTCTGACTCCTCACCGCATCATGACACGCAGTCGTTCAGCACAAACCCATCCCCCTGCCCTCCTGTTAACAGAACTCACCCTCTTCCGATATACTTTTCATCTGAGCGGACCCTTGCAAACGGTCTTCTAGCCAAATGCCGCGCCGGCCCCAACAGGACTCCTGGTGAATAAAACTCTGTTTATTTTATTACACGAATAAGAGATGCCAACTCTAGTCCCAAGAAAGGGAGCCAAGCAACACCCCAAACTGTGTCCACTCTGTGGGCGCTTCCTATGCTCGGGCCCACTTTCCCTTAATGTCCCCTCCTGCCTGTCCTCGTACCTAGCAACCTTCCTGGCTCTTCCTACCTGTCTCTTTTATGTTGTCAGGCAACTGGCCTTAGAGAGGTGGAAGGGAGCAAGGGTGAGAGGCGTCCTGGGGTGGGTCTCAAACCATGTGGCCTCAAAACCCAGCTTCTTCTAAAATCAGCGAAAGAGGATTGTACCCAAGATAGGTTCTCGGCCATGACCAAGCGCCTCTGGGTGGGATTCTGGGCCCACCATTCACCATGCTGCTCCCTGTTCCTTCTGCTGGGGTGTTGTATGGGTGTTGGAAATATCTCCCCACGGCTGCACTGTGGCTTCACATCTGTGGGAGTCTCTGTATTCAGTAGGAGATGCTGTCTGTTGGGGAATTAATTGATCATCCAGATTACAGCCTGACGGTCAAACCTTCATGCTCCCAGTTCCCTGAGGTCATGGTCTGGATGCTAAGACTCAGGCAGCCTGCCCCATGCCCACACTTTAGGGGCCCCGCTTGGGTCTTGCTCTGGCTGTGTCCCTCCCCATGGGGAGAAGAGTGTCCAGGGCTAAGGGCCTGTGTCCCCCCCAGAGCTTGCCCTCCTTCCATGGCTGTGCATGAGGCCTGCAGTGCAGGACGGAGTGGGGCTGGGGAGAGGGGCGGGATGGGACGCAGGCCTTGGGCCTTTCCACTCTTCCTCCTGAGCCCCACGATGTTAGAAGCCAACCTGACTGTTCAGTTTTTACTTTTTTTCTGGACAAATGACTAACACTAAAGCTTCTTCCAATGAATGCAAGACAAGACCACTCCAGCCCCCAATTCTTAACAAAATTAAACAGGTCAGGTCAGTCCTTCTCACTCAAAAGCTTTTGGAGGGGCTTCCCTGGTGGCGCAGTGGTTAAGAATCCACCTGCCAATACAGGGGACACGGGCTAGAGCCCTGGTCTGGGAAGATCCCACATGCTGTGGAGCAACTAAGCCCGTGAGCCACAACTACTGAGCCTGCGCTCTAGAGCCCGCGAGCCACAACTATTGAGCCCGTGTGCCACAACTACTGAAGCTCACGTGCTTAGAGCCCGTGCTCCGCAAGAAGAGAAGCCACTGCAATGAGAAGCCCGAGCAACCGCAAGGAAGAGTAGCCCCTGCTCGCCACAACTAGAGAAAAGCCCACTCGCAGCAACAAAGACCCATCGCAGCGATAAATAAATAAATTTATTTAAAAAAAAAAGCTTTTGGAGGCTTCCTAACGCACTTAGAATGAAATCCAAGGGCCCAAAGGCTCCACCCAATTCTGCCCTTGAGCTTTGGTGTTTTTGTATCCGGCTGCCATGTTTGAAGCCCTGCACTTGTGCCAGAGGGCCCCAGGGAGAGAGAGGCCTGGCACTCCGTGGGGTCAACCTGCCTCTCGACCCCTGATCCTGCTGTTCCTCCATGTCCCGCCCCCCAACCCCCAAGCCCTGTGGACCTTCCTGCGACACCCAGCCTTGCCCCGCCTCAGCTCCATTGCTCTTGTAGCTTCTTCTCCTGGGATCACCTTGCCGGTGTTCACACTTTTGTCAATTTCTTCTTCCTGCTGACCCCGTAACCACACGGTGGCCATCACCCCTTTACCTGCGAGCTTCGTTTTCTTTCCTGTTCCAATTTATATTATGAATATTTTATAATGTAAATATTTTTGTTTTCAGGACTGTGCCTGGACATATAAAGTCCTGGATAAGTACTTGTTAAATGAATGAATGAACAAATGAATGGACGGATTCCAGCCATCATGTTCCTTTATCACCTTCAGACTGTTTTGCTGTTTCTACAGCAAAAGATGCCATACATCTTTTTATAGATAGCTTTGCGAATTTTGGGAAACTGAACATCCACAGTGGATACAGTAACTGAGCCCTGTTCTCCCTCTTCTCAGTTTCCTGGGTTACCGTACAGCCTCAGACAGCCAGTGTCCGACTGCAGCCAGCCTCCGTTTATCACTGGATGTCAAATCCTGTGGTAGGTCGACTCCAGCCTGCCGTGAAGGCGGCCACACATTCCCCTTTCCTCTGCTGAACCCGTATAAGTCCCACGGAGAGGCAGGAGACTAGAGCGCCTCCCATTTCTCATTTTGGACTTCCCCCCGGGCTGTTCGCAGGCTTAAGCAATTGCTTTCATGCTGCAAACTGCTTTTGTTCACTTTTGCGCCAGAGAGCATTTTCCATCCTTGGCTGGATGGTGCCATCCATGTGCGTCCATTGCCAGTGCTCCTGGGTGGCTGAGAATAAATTGCTAATCCTCAGGATCTTGAGAAATAATAAAATGGTGGTTTCAAGCCACTACATTTGGAGATAGTTTTTCTACCACAGTATATCATCGAAACAGCTGCAAGCCCACAAGAGTTTGTGCGTAATTCTTGTCTGCATTTCCTAACTAGGAAAAATGTTTCCAGGGGCCTGACCCACCCCTGACCACATACAACGAGAAGAGCTCTCATCCCTTTGGGCAGAGGATGTGGAATGGGCCAGGTGTATCAGTATTAGGTTTACCTGCATAAGATGGAAAACACAAGATAACAGTAGCTAAAACAAGATAGATTTTTTCCTCTCTTGTAAAGGAAATCTGAGGATTGGCAATGCCAGGGCTGCTACGGTGAGTCCCTCTAGCTTTTTGCTCTACTATCTTAACATTTGGCTTCCATCCTCAAGATCACCTCCCTCTCCAGATGGCTGCTGGAGCTCCAGCCATTAGGCCTCCATTCCAAGTGGTAGGAAAAAGGAATGACAGAAGGTAAAAAAGTATACCAACTTCCTTTACATTAGTTACATCAGCATCCTTTACATTGCTTTCCCTGAAGACTGAGTTAATATCTCCACTTGGGTCTTATTAACCAGAACTTATTAATTGTGTGGCTATACTTAGCTGCAAGGAACACGGGGGAATGTAATCATATGTCTCAGCCCACTGTGACCCTTCATAAAACCAAGGTTCTGTTGCCAAAGAAGAAAAGGAGGTAATAAGTGACCAAATGAGGATGGAGTTCTGATAGAGCAGGAACTGCAGAGGAGAGGAGGCCTTCTGAGCCGAGGGAACAGAGCCTGGGGTGGCTGTGGGCTGCCATGTCCCAGACAGCTGCAGAAATTGTCTGGAACTTCTCTGCTCTCTCCTGCCCCATGTGCTCCACAAAGCCTGCTTGTGTAGCCTCCTCCTTTTCTTTCTTTTTTTTTTTTTTTTTTTTGCGCGGTACGCGGGCCTCTCACTGTTGTGGCCTCTCCCGTTGCGGAGCACAGGCTCCGGATGCGCAGACTCAGCGGCCAGGGCTCACGGGCCCAGCCACTCCACGGCATGTGGGATCCTCCTGGACCGGGGCACGAACCCATGTCCCCTGCATCAGCAGGCGGACTCTCAACCACTGCGCCACCAGGGAAGCCCAGCCTCCTCTTTTCTTAACTCTGCCCCCAGGAACCTCCTACCACCCTGGTTGCCCTGAGGGAAGCAGTTGCAGCCTTTCAGGGCTCTCGCCCCTGTGGGGTCAGGCTCCCTGTTTGTCTTGGGTGCATATCTGCCTCTCAGTGGCACTCAGTGAGGGAAGGTGCCCCAGTCCTGCAGCAGCCCCTCCACTGCCTGACTTGAGTTTGACAGTATTTTTTTTGGTGACTGTTGGGCTCCTCGTGTTATACTCTGTTGTGCTTGTCTCATGGAAACCACAGGGTAAGGCCACAACCTTGGAGGAATCCCCCCTGAAGGGGGTTACCTTGCCATTCTCAGTCTTCTGGGGAAGTTGCTTCTTAGGCATGACACTAGGACCCAGAAGTGGCCTCAGACAGGCAGGCAGGAGAGCCCTCCTCCCCCATTCCCTTAGGTGTTGAGAGGTCTCAGTGGGTGGAAGGAGCTCCTGGAAGGAGAAGAAAGATGGTCTCCACCACCAGGGCGGCCAGCATGGAACCATATCATAGAACCCAAGTTGCATATGATTAACTCTATTCTGTTTATTTTCTTTTTTTCTTTCTGGTGTCCTTGGGCTTCTAACATTATTTAAATGTGGTTTAAATGTTTTAAACTGGTCTCTGCTGCTGAGCGGGGATGAACAGAAGACTCATGAGTAGGGCTAAGGTGTGAACAGAGGAAGAAGATGGGGGTCTCTTCTCCTGCTTCCAGCCTCTCCTGGGGGGATGGGGAGGTGGGAGGGGAGGTCTGGGCTCTCAGCACCCAGCACCTGTCTCTGCAAAGACCATCCATCCCCCAAGCCTTGTCCACCACGACTCAAGATGCCCTTCACTCAACAAGAGTATGGAGGGCCTGCCCTGGGCTGGACGGCCCTTGGTTCTGAGTGTACAGAGAGGGACAAGGCAGGGGAGAGGAAGGCAGACAGACCCATGGGACTGAGGTGCAGCTCGGGTAGCGGGGGCAGGGAGAGCCCTCAGAGAAGCTGGCGCTGGACCTCAGTGTTCTGTTTTGTGTCTGTTTTAACGGAGCTATAGCATCTCAGGCTGTACGCGGGGGCCGTCAGATTACCCTGCACCGCGAGTGTGTCGCTTGATGATTATCGGTCATCCTGATAAGACAGTAGACAGAGCTCCAATTCTCTTTTGTCTAAGTGACCCAATGTCTATTGTGACTTAATGGAATCTATCCCATGTCAAATCATCTAAGCTCTAATATGCTTCGGTGTGTATCAATGTAGTTGAACCATATATGCTGGGATTCGTAGGGGCCGTTGTTTACGTCACAAAATTAAGGTCATACGAATAACACTTCTTGCATCTTGCTTTTATTACCCTGTTAGAATCCCAGGGGCAGAGCTGGAACTCACAGACTTGAGTCCTGTGGCAGTTGGTCACCTGAAAATGTGAGGGAAATTCGGGGGGGGGGGCGGGTCTTCCAGCGGAGAAGACATTATTATCAACGGCTAACTGCACACACTTAAGTAGGGAATTACCAGGGAGCTTGTTGATCCATAAACGGGAAGCGGCAGGGCTTGGGCCCCCTGCTGTTCTGGGAGCGGAGCTGAGGGCAGAGGGCTGGAGGCTGTTGCTGGCCAGACTGTAAGTCCTTCAGGAGGCCAAGGATCGCCCCATCTTCAGGGACATGTCTGGTCGCTGATGGCCTACAGGACAGCCCACCTTCCCAGAGCCACCAGGACCATCGGTTTCCCAGCGGGACAGGGCCAGACCCCCAGGGTGGCCAGGACCGCCGAGGATATTGGTGGCCTCTGCCCAGACATGAATGGATGGAGAGAGATCAGCCAGGAGAAGAAAATCTTCCCCTCGTTGCCGTGGATTGTTTCGGGGAACCCAGGGTGTCTGAGAATGGAGATTTAATTTAAATGCCAACTTCTATTGTTAGAAAGTTCTGAGTCAGGTGGGTGGTTGGAGGTATGAGTAAACACATTTGCTGAGTGGTTGGCTCCCACCAGGCCCTGTTCTAAGCTTTTCACCCAGACAGCCTCATTTCATCCCATAGCCCTGTGAGGCTGGTGGTGTTGTTATTATGATTCCTTCTTCCTCGGGTGGGGAAACTGAGGCTCAGGGAAGTGATTTGCTCCCAGCCGGCCTGGCCCCCAGGCAGACTCACTCTTGTAGCGGTATCTGCCAGCCCCGGGAACAAAGGGTGGCTCCTTGGCCACAGCTGCGGCCCTGTGCCCTGGGCTCCCACACCTGTTCCTAGAAAGAGGCCCAGGGAGGAGCTTTGTTTTCTGGAACTGGCACCAAACTCAAAGTGAAGAGACTGTCACAGGCTGTGTCCTGCCTGTGACCCCTCTGGACCTCTGTTTCCACATCGGTGAAATGAGGGTTTGCACTGTGATCTCTGCGGGGTCTTTCTGTCTTATACATCTCTAATCAGCTGGCTCACACAGAGGGAAATAAATGACTGATGAGGAGACTTGTATTGAGTATTTTTTTTCCTACAAAAATTTGCATTTCAGCTCTATGGATATCTGAGATAAACAAGGAAATAAGAAGTTGGGGTCTTCCCTGGTGGCGCAGTGGTTGAGAGTCCACTTGCCGATGCAGGGGATGCGGGTTCGTGCCCCGGTCCGGGAAGATCCCACATGCCGCGGAGCGCCTGGGCCCATGAGCCATGGCCACTGAGCCTGCGCGTCCAGAGCCCGTGCTCCACAACGGGAGAGGCCACAACGGTGAGAGGCCCGCGTACCGCAAAATAAATAAATAAATAAATAAAAATAAAAGAAGTTGGGAAATTATTATTTGGGAGGTGAGTTGATGGAGGACCTTCAGGTAACTCTGAAATAACCTCATGTAGGGGGCCACCCAGCTTCCTTGTGTCTAAGAGATCCGGAGACATTAATGAGGTTAAAAACAGTGGAGAGGACTATTCCTGGTCTCGGTCTTGGATCTGCCGTGTGATCCTGGGAATCTCTTGACCCCCTCGGCCTTGATCTCTTCCCCTGCAAAATTGGAGCGATGGTAACTCACCCTGCTGACCTCACAGAGGTAACAGTTATGGGAAACGTCGACAGAAGCGTTCAGAGGGACCTGCCTCTTGGAAGAGACTCATGTCCTCACAAATGGAACGCCAAATCCTCATTACATACTGGGGTTTCTTCTAGGCTAATGATTTAATTTGCCAGGATCTTCTCAAGAGAAATAGGTACATGTATTAACATTCCACCTATTTTCCTTTGACCAAGGAGAATGGCTGTTTACGATGGAGGCGGATGGGGAGCTCACTGGAGTCACTGCAGCTGGCTTCTTAAATTATTCTTGTCGATATACTCTGACAGTTCATAGCCTGTGGGAGTGGAATCAACTGATGCCTCGGGGAAGGAAAACGTATCCTCCACACAGCCCTCTTGACAGCTGCTTCCTCTTTATTCATTCTCTGAAAGAACTTTGGATAAGATGAAAATAAAGTTTTATTCTAATCTGTGTAAAAACAACATCCTATCCCTGCATCCACCGTGCAACCACTCCGTTTCTGTCCAGGAAGAATAGCTGAATAAAAAGGACCCTTTTCAAGGTCAGTTCTGTGTTGACTTGTTATCAGTATTCCTTGTTATCAAGGAATGAATATGCATGATCAGTGCTCCTCCTTACGGCAACTGGGAGAGGTAGGAATTTTCCAGAAGAAGTCAAGTTTGAGTAGTGGGCGCCAGGTACACAACCGGTAGGTGGTGGTGCTGGGATTCGAACCAGGATCCGCCTCACTCCAGGAGCTCAGCTCTTCTCTATACTACTAACTTGGAATTAGAGCATCAACTCTCAGCTGACGCAGGCGCACCTGTGTCCTTGGTACCTTAATTCCACAGCTGTCTTGCTATTGGCAGCGTTGCCCTGATGCTGATTGACAATGTACCTTTGTTTAGAGATCCAGACTGGGGATTCCTGGACTCCCGAGACCCTTTCCTAAAAGAGGAGAGTCATCCTGCCAAGGCCGAGCAGGAAGGAGCTCCCCAGACTCCGGGGGGCTCAACTGAAGGGTGACCCGCACAGGCAGGCATCAAGCCTTCCCACTGCTTTGTGGAGCCATCGGAGGAGTTGGTGCTACCGCTCCCCTGTCCCCTCACTAGAGTACCTTGCTGGCCTTTGGGGCCCTGGACTACAGTCTTCATTCTACCACTACCGGCTGGGTGACCTCCAGTCATCACATCTCTGGGGTCTACTCACTCCTCTATCAGGGCTTTTCAAGATCTGACCTTTCGAAATAGAACTGCCATGTTCTTAGAAAGTCAAGTTCCACCAGAGCAGCCCCTGTGGAACAGTAGGGGACGAAAACAAAGGGTGCCCCTCTCTGTTGGAAATTGATTTATTTTGCAGTTACCATAGAGGTCATTGTGGATACTTGGCCAGGCACCAGCAAGATCAGCTTGCCATGGTGGCTGTTCTTTGGCAGCGGATGGGAAATCAGAGTGTTGTATTTTCACAATGTCCACAACCCCAATATTTCATCATTCTGGAATTGGGATTAGAGTAAATGGTGCTTTCTTGTTATGTCCCTTACACTGTGTGTTATGGATTGAATTGTGTCTGTCAAAAAGGATATATGGGGCTCCCCTGGTGGCGCAGTGGTTGAGAGTCCGCCTGCCGATGCAGGGGACACGGGTTCGTGCCCCGGTCTGGGAAGATCCCACATGCCGCGGAGCAGCTGGGCCCGTGAGCCATGGCCGCTGAGCCTGCGTGTCTGGAGCCTGTGCTCTGCAACGGGTGAGGCCACAGCAGTGAGAGGCCCGCGTACCACACACACACAAAAAAGGATATATGGAATTCCTAACCCTCAGGACCTCAGAATGTGACCGTATGTGGAAACAGGGTCTTTACAGAGGTAATCAAGTTACAATGGGGTCATTACAATGGGCCCTAATGCAATATGACCGTGTCCTCATAAAAGGGGGGACTTAGAGACAGACAGACATAGAGGGAAGACGATGTGAAGACACAGGAAGAAGATGACCATCTCCAAGCCTGGAACAGATGCTCCCTCACAACCTCAGAAGGAACCAGCCTTGCGGACACCTTGATCTCAGACTTGCAGCCTCCAGGTCTGTGAGAAAGTAAATTTCTGTTAAGCCACTCAGTTTGTGGTACTTTGCTAGGGCAGCTCTAGGAAACCAATACACAGCGTAAGATAGTTTTTCAGCTGAAAGAAATTGGACTCGGTTCTGAGAGCAGGATGGAGGACCATGGTCACGAGATGGATACAGGAGACTAACACCACTGGGGACCCAGGGACGTTCTGGTTTCTGTCCCCCATTTTCATTTTCTACCTTTTCCAAAGAGAAGATGAGTCATGGGCTGAATTGCACCCACTTGGTACTGCCCCTTATTCTCGTTAGTTTGAAGTGATATATTTTTTTCTTCTTTTTATTAAACTATAGTCGATTTACAGTATTGTGTTAGTTTCAGGTGTACAGCAAAGTGATTCAGCTTTTATATATATATATTCTTTTCAGATTCTTTTCCATTACAGGTTATCATCAGATATTGAATACAGTTCCCTGTGCTATATAGTGAATCCCTGTTGTTTCTCTACTTTCTGTATGGTGGTGTGTATCTATTAATCCCATGCTCCTAATTTATCCCTCCCCCTCCCCTTTCCCTTTTGGTAACCATAAGTTTGTTTTCTGTCTGTGAGTCTGGTTCTGTTTCATAAATAAGTTCATTTGTATTGTTTTTAGATTCCACATCTAAGCGATATCATGTAATATTTGTCTTTCTCCATCTGACTTACTTCACTTAGTATGATCATCTCTCGGTCCAACGTTGAAGTGATATTTAAACACTGACATTGTAAGAATTTAAGTTGCTTTTAAAATTCGCCAAGTCTAGGTTAGCTTAGAGTTGCTTGTTCCGCATGGGGTGGCCTTCCTGTCTGGAACTGCCTCAGAGTTGATCTGCTTTTCCACTCTTGAAGTTTGCAACTCCCTAAGTACATGATTCTTTGTGTGGAAAACCGACGGTGCATCCGGCGCAGCAGAGCTGGACCCGCCCAGTTTCCCAGGAGCTGGAGAGGGGGCTCTGGCCTGGCAGTTGCAGGTGACAGTCCTGACCAGTCCAGGAGCCGATGAGAAGTTCATAGGCTGTTAATAAACTGGAACCAATCGGTGAATGCGGGCTGGGCATGCTGGGGCCGGCTGAGGCCACAGGTCCTTGGGAGAGCTTGCAGTTGCGTTGCCTTTATCTGCATATAGCAGGAGCCTGAGAGCACCCGGCCGCTCTTGGTGTTTGTTACAGTGAATAGACATATGTCCCTCACACTAGCACAGGGAATATCTAATTAAGCTACACAATGATTGCTTATGCCCGGGGCTGTCACAAACAAGGCTCTGTCACTCTCCGCTGAGAACCACAAAATAGGAATTTGCTTTTAGTGTATGATGATGAATGTATTCAAAATATATTAGAATTGATTTAGATCCTACACCCCCTAAAAAAACACAAATGCTGTTTTCACAAAAATACTTTAAATCCCACAATGGGAGAGGGGATACGGGTGGTGAGGACAAAGCCCTTGGTACCTATTGGTTGGTTGATTACGATGTTCAGTGTAACTTCTTTTCCTGTTGCTTTTCATGAATGAGTTAGGATCTTAGGGGTCGAAGTTGTATTTTGCTCAGTATTAACAGAAATGTTTGCATACACTCCATGGGAGCCGGAATCTCTGAGCTTAAGGAGTGAATATGTTTCTCTTAAGTTAGCCTTCCCTTCCCTTTCTTTAGTATCGGTGGGACCCACAAGGAAATTTTTTCTTCTTTAAAGACAAATCGTTTTAGTACATCAAACTGAAGTACTGTATCCCCTACTTAAGATTTGTGTTGCTACTATAAAAACGGGTGTAATTTTTAACAGGGAAGAAAAACCTAATCTTTGTTTAAGACCTAAGAAATTGTTTTTCCTTCTACTGTCATGACCAGGAAGGAACTTTGATGCTGGCCATGGAAGTGGGGACGGTGTGAGAGATTGCATGTGAAAAACTGTGAAAAGCACCTGAAAAAGCTTTTCATCACCAAGAGCAGGACTGGCTACATAATTTGCGGGACCCAGTGCAAAATGAAAATATGGGTTCCGTGGTTTTAGAATCATTAAGGATTTCGAGAGGGTGACAGCAAAGCATTAAACCAAGCACGGGGCTCTTCTGAGCTTGGGAACTTGGGCAATGGACTGCAGGGGTCCCACAACCATGAAACCAGCGCTGCCAAGAGCCATTTTTTGTCCTCCATAGGGAAGAGAGAGAAGAGAAAGAGGAGACGAGAGGTGATATTAAATCCTAATTTTTGTACAGCCCATGAGCCCAGAGATACTCAATTGAGATGAAATGAAGTGAAAAACGGATTCCAAATTTATTTTGCTCATCCTCGCCAGACGAATTTGAAGAGTATAAGCACATCTCCAGCACTGGTAGCCACGTTCTAAAGACATTTTTGTGTTTTTCTCATTCCGAGTATAAGGCTGGCTTTTTCTTTCTCTTTTTCACTCAAGATTCTATCAGTTCAGAGAACGAGCTCTGTAGAACTACACATTTGAAGAAGCAATCAGAATTCTGGAGAAGTAAAGATGGAAAATTCCTGCCTTCTCCAGAAAACAAGAAATAAAAGCCTTGAGTAGTATTCGCCCAGATGTTGAGAACCCCGGCTGCGGTTGGGTTTTGCCTGGCAGAGCAGGTGGGGTGCGCTGGCTTGCGGCTTATCTGTGTCCCTATGACACAACACAGATGAGGCAGCCTCCTCATCCTTGGACTCCACACTCTTTGTGAGTCTTTCCAGCAGGGAAATGATTCCTCAGAGGAGGGGTGTTGGAAGAGATCCGTCAGGTTTTAAAAAGTTGTGCTGGGCTTCCTTAGTGGCGCAGTGGTTGAGAGTCCGCCTGCCAATGCAGGGGACATGGGTTCGTGCCCCGGTCTGGGAAGATCCCACATGCCATGGAGCAGCTGGGCCCATGAGCCATGGCCACTGAGGCTGCGCGTCCAGAGCCTGTGCTCCACAACGGGAGAGGCCACAACAGTGAATGGCCCGCGTACTGCAAAAAAAAAAAAAAAAAAAAAGTTGTGCTAAAAAAAAATAATACAACATTTTAACCATTTTAAGCGTAGAGTTCAGTGGCATTAACTATATTCATATTGTTATACAACAGACTGCTAGAACTTTTTGGCACCTGTTGGGCTTTTAAGCCCCATCACCATGACCCTACAGTCATGGGGTTGCAGATATCTGAGGAAGAGGAAGGACCCTGAAACTGGGGGGGGCACTTAATAAATGTCCTTAAATCCATGGGACCACACTAAGCTGTGTATAATTAAGACCTTGTTTATGACCCAGCCAAGTCCCTGGACCCTACGCAAATTTCGTGACATACTTTTTGTTATCTCTTGGTAACTGTCCACTTAGAAAAAGGTAGAAAAAAGACTTTTTACTCACTTGGATTCTTTGATCTATTTCTTTAGGCAACTCTGGAGTTGATTTCTGAATAATCTGCTAAACCTTCGTATTGAACCTGAATACCTAGCAGTTGGCCAGCTATCCCAGGGTTTAGTTCAGTGCCTGATATACAGTAGGCGGCTCATAAATACTTGGTGAGCAAATGAGTTGCTGAAAGGGTTTTGACTATTAACGAGGTGGAAGAAGAACAAATGAAGTCGTGTGATCCCTAAACCCCACTTTCTCCAGTGGCCTCTGGCCCCTGCCAGAGAGCATCCTCCAAAGCAAAGCTGATGGGATGTGGGAGACAACGTGCAGGGGGGCCGGGTGGCCAGAGACTCCTGACCTGGAGGATTCACCTTTGGAATGAGAGGTAAGAAATTCTCTTTGGAAACAGAAAAGCTTGGGGAGGACTGAGATGGAGGGTGGGGCATGTAGAGAAAAGGCCAGCATCGTTGGAAAGCAGCTGAGGGTTGGTCTGAGCACCACCCGCCTGGGTACCAGTTGAGGAAGACAGTTGTGCAACAGATCAGACGGGGCTGGCAGGAGCTGCAAGGCCTGGTGGGAGGAAGTGCTGCAGGAGGAAAGAACTTGACGGGGGCCTGGCTTAGGGCTTCAGAGGCAGCTGGAAAGAAATCCGGAAGTGGGGATGGGATGACGTGTTAGTGAATTATGAGAGGAGCGGGGAGAGGCATGAGAGCATTTAGGAACATGAATCTGCTTGTTCTGGTTAAAATAGAGCAGGGCTTGCATGTTTATACACATCCTTTTTAAAAATAAGAAAGGAGCCTGAAAGCATTTGCAAGGAACCCCTAGGGTGACAGCCTGGAGGGAATGAGGTTTGGGCTAAGGGGCCACAGAGCACCCTTACTTACTCAGAGATGGTGTGCCTGCAGCTGGAGCAGCTTCAGAGGCTTAGGTCAAAGGCAAAGCAGGAGAAGGCAAAACTGTCACGTCAGCAGTTTTGTTTTTACCATCCCCCCACCTCGCTAGGGACAAATGGTCCAATTCCAGGGAGTGGATCAAGAAGCTGCTTCTTTGTCTTCCAGGTAAGTGGGTTGTTAGCAATGAAGCGACTACAAGGTACAGAAGCTTCAATACACCCTTATAACCTCCAGGACCCCGTGGGGCAGTCAGACCCGGCCCAGGAGATGTTAGGGTCACACTTGCTTGCCACTGCAGTGAGGTTTCCAAGCACAACACTGGGGGAGAAGCGTTGAGGAAATGCTTGGAAATTCACCTGCCAAAGGAATTCACTATATGTGTCCGCAGGCCAATCGTGTCCTTTCTCCGGGCCTCAGTTTCTTCGTCTTTGATGTGGGGTCAGTTGAATACCTCACTGGGTCAGAATGACCTGATGTTTACAAACACACACATCCCTGGCACCAGCCCCCGGAGATGCTGACTCAGTAGGTTTGGGGTCAGACCCTGGGGTGGATGTTAAGAACAAACAAACAAACTACCCACATGGTTTTGATGAACAGCCAGGTTTGTGAGCCATGACCCGAGGGTGGAGGTCTTATTCATTACTACAAGTTGACCTTGCTCTCCCCATAGTCAGAAGGATGCAAGAGTTTTCTGAGCTGAATAAACCCAAGGGTGGACGAACTCTGAGCATCCCCCAATTGCATGCTCAAATCGGCTCCATCCTTCAGGGCCAGTTTAAGTCCCCCATCCTTCCTGAAGCCTTCCCCACCTTTCGGACCTCTAGTCTGTTCTTGCTTCTCCACCTGCTAAATCACCCATAATGCATCGTTTGTCTTGAACGTGTGGAACAACAAGATTTGGTGTAATCATCCAGCCTGGTGTCTCTCTAGCTGGCCTTCCCAGAAGGCCATGCATGCTCTTCACTGGGTGATCCCTGTCTCTCACCTGCCCTGACACCATGGTTACTGACTTCAGCCAGACCACTCTCTTGCTGGCCAAGTCAGCAAGCCATTACAGTACAGCTAATCATCACTTTGGTTATTGTCAGTTCAGCTAAGTTAGCATCTGCTCTTCGATCCTTTCCAACGGGGCATGTTCTATTTTATTAATTTTAGTCACCTTCATGCAAATCTCCTGTGCATTTATTCCTTGTGATTTCCATTAGCCTGAAGGGTTAGGTTTATTCCATAGCTTGTTAAATGTCTCAGATGATATGTATTCTTGGAACCTTTCTGCTCTGATTTGGAAAAGACTGTGACATCCATTCTCCTGGTAAGAGTCATGCTTTTCTTACCCATTGTTAATTAGATTCTCTCGTCCCAGAAAATGGAAAGGAATTAATACTCCAAATCAGGAACATACACATGGAGAATGGTGGAGATAGAGTTGGGATCGAGGGCTGGGGGAGCAGCGCCATATGCCAGATGGGGAAAGTCTGCTTCCACTGTATCCCGTTTCCTTGTTTTCCAATCTCATCTCTCTCCTCTTTTCCAATCTCATCTCTCTCCTCTATTATTTTCTAGTCCTTTTAAAAAATCATAGTAATTCCAGTTTAATGTCGATATAATGGGATCAGAAGAATGCCTGCATGAGAGGCTTTGGAGACAGACATGTGCTGTATGTTATTTCGCCTGTGTCCAAACTTGGTGCCCGTCCCTTGCTCTCTACCAGAGTTTTACTGAACTTCTCAGTGATCCAGCTAGGTTTGCTGGTGATGTCTCTAAATAAGTAAAGGTTCCTTATCAATTGACTCTGATAAAGTGGATTCTGGATGTTTACCGTGCAGATTTAAAAGCAACCAGGCTCTTTTTAATTACAGAAGTGAGGCTTTTTTGGCAGCTCTGAAATAGGCGTGACTCTTCTATCTGCATCGAGATGCATCCACGCATAGACTCCTGTCCCTGTTTTCTCCTCTCACATTTTCCCCTGGTAAGCTCTTAATCACTCAGCAGCATAAATTACCGTGGAAATTAGACTCTTACGAAGAAGATTTTAAGAGGGAGATTCTCTTTGGTATTGACATGTACACAGGGATATATTTAAAATGGATAACCAGCAAGGACCTCCTGTAGAGCACAGGGAAGTCTGCTCAATATTATGTCAACAACCTAAATGGGAAAAGAATTTGAAAAAGAATAGATACATATATATGTACAACTGAATCACTTTGCTGTACACCTGAAACCATCACAACATTGTTAATCAACTGTACGCCACTATAGAATAAAAAGTTAAAAAAAAAAAGAGGGAGATTCTCTTGTCACTTTGTAAAACGGATCCTTCTCTGCTCTGAGCAGTCTTGGTGGCACTTCTTTTTCCCTGCATCCTTTTTTTCAGGGGAATTGTTATCTGTTGTGCTTTAATTATGTGGTCCCTTAGGATGTTTCAGCCCTTTTCCACTCCCAGGGATTTTAATACTTCCTCCCAGTGCACCCTGCTCACCTGATTTCCCCTTAATCTTATAAGTCTCCTTCCATCAAATCTTAATCCAGTGGTGATTAGCTTTCTCTGTGTCCATTTTTCACAACAGTGGAATTTTTGTATAATATGTTGCCTAGGAGCAGTATCTAGAACTGCTCTGAGCAAGTCTTTGGTCAACGCTCTTAAATATAAAGATCAACTCAATGTAATGTGGTATCATGGATTGTACACCCTCCACTCTTCTCTGGAACAGACAAAGGACATTAGCGGAAAAACTGGTGAAATCCAAACAGAATCTATAGTTCAGTTAATATCAGGATAACAATGTTAATTTCTTCTTTTATTTTTTATTATTTTGTTTTATTTTTTAAACCATGCTGTGTGGCTGGTGGGACCTTAGCTCCCTGACCAGGGATCGAACCCAGGCCCCCTGCATTGGGAGTGTGGAGTCTTAGCCACTGGACCACCAGGGAAGTCCCTGGCTCCTCATTTTCAAGAGGCAATGAGTGTAAAATGTAAAAGGTCAGGCTTCCCTGGTGGCACGGTGGTTGAGAGTCCGCCTGCCTATGCAGGGGACACGGGTTCATGCCCTGGTCCGGGAAGATCCCACATGCTGTGGAGTGGTTGGGCCCATGAGCCATGGCCACTGCGCCTGCACGTCCGGAGCCTGTGCTCCACAACAGGAGAGGCCACAACAGTAAGAGGCCTCCGTACCGCAAAAAAAAAAAAAAAAAAAAAAAAAAAAGTAAAAGGCCCTACAAACCTGCAAGTGCTATAGAAATGTACTATTTTTATTTAAAAGTTCTCTTTTCCCCACTGCTCATATGGAAATTCATCCCCTTTCCCTTAGAAAACGGATTCCAGCCTGTGCTTGGTCCACAACAAACATTTGTCAGGCGCATATGGTGAGTCAGTTGCTGCAGATGCCAAGATCTTTGGGAACTTCCTCCCCCAGCCCTGCGTGGCTTGCACTTGTGTCCCCCAGTTTCTGCTCTCCCCTTATTAGTAACAGGAGTTTTACTTAGCACACAGCCACCCAGAGGAGAGTTATGTCTCCAACCTCCTCTGCAATTAGATGTGACCATACGACTAAGCTCTGCCCTTGGGAAACAGGAGCTAGTGAGGTGTGTCGCTTACGTATGTGTGTAAAGGGGAGGGAAGGGAGGGTCCACCCCTTCCCCAGTCTTGTTTGCCAGAATATGGTCATGACGGCAGGGCTTGGAGTTGTCTTCTTGGCCATAGGTGGAGGCTGTGTGTGGAGGACGGCAGAGCCACAATGGGGAAGGAACTTGGGTCCCTGTTACCATCAAACCTCCAGACAAGCCTTGGACAACCTCCCATAGACTTTAACTTCATTTAAGTTTAACTGTCTTGGAGCTTCCTTGGTTATAGCGCCCAACCTGTATCCTAACGAATACACCCTTCAGTATCCCTCCCCAAAGCCTGCCTCTGGCCCGCATAGCACTAGCCCTGTAAGTCCCTCTCTTCTTGGCCTCTCCTGCTTCCCTTCTATGTAGAATTCACCTATTCCAGGCTCTCGGGACCCTACTTGGTATTATCAATAATACTTTATAGACGGACCTCTGCTCACAGCTTGCTCTGTATTCCCTCCCAGGCAATGGGCATTTTTACAGGGCTTTCTGGAGACACCACACTTATCCAGACATTGGCATTAGCAGGAAGAATGCTGAGCACTGCAGGCAGCTGGTGAGGAGAGGCTGGGGTGCGTGCCAGCTTCCCAGGGCTCCCCGCATGAACCCCGTGAAGCTTAAACCAACTTTGAAGACCAATGGCAAGGGTAAGCTGGCTTGTCTGTTTCAGAGAGTCAGAGAATAGGGGTTTACAGTCCTTTCTGTGCTGTGGGTGCACCTCTACCCCTATGTGGATCTGGGGTGGATCTGAGATACCACCCTCCTTGTGCTACTTTCATCCCAGGAGGCTTTGCTCAGAGTGAGTCCTGGTCCCCAGCCATGGGGACGTGAGCGGGAGAGTGGGCAGGGTTGCCTGGACTGCCCAGCCTGGCTCCACGGGTAGGGAGACAAGACGGTCACTGACGGTCCTGCATCCTCTCCTGGAACATGTGGGCCTCAAGATGTCGGCTCAGCCCAACCTGCTCAAGCCTTTGCTTCAAGGTGGAGGTGATGGCTCTTGTGGGTTGTCTTCTCCATTGCAGAGAAACAGGGATCAACATCAGAAGAGCCCAGATCCATCCCCCTTAGTTACGTTTCCAAAGGAATTTCTCTGGACTCTTCCAAGTGGTTGCAAGAAAGCTGAGTTTGGTTTTGGTTTTGGTTTTGGGGGCCGGGTTACTCTCTCTCCTCACTGATTCGCTGAGATGCGGGGAAAGAGAGAAGACAGACTCCTCAGAGGGAAGGGGAGAGAAATTAGAACTACACCCAAAACACCAAATCTTGGGCGTAGAAGAAGATGAAAGATGTGAGCGGTACCCATGAGCTAACATGTTGGAACAATACAGCATGTGTCTCCTTGCTTCTGACTTTCAACTGTATGAATACTTTTCCATTCTGCGACATTGTTCAAACAAACCAGCAACGCCCCCCACCCCCCCAATAATGATTCCTTTGCACCTTTGCTCTCCTGTTGTGCCCTGCATTACAGCAGGGGCCTGGCCCGCCTCCCCGAGACAGCCATCATCTCTCCAAAGAGAAGCAGTGTTTTGATAACAGGACAGAACTGGGAAGCAGGCTTTGGGCGTTGCATCCTGACCCAGGCAGGCGCCGGCCCGGGTGTTCTCACAGCCATCTGTTGCGGCCTGTAATGCATGAGCACATTAGCACATGGCCCGCCAGCAGACTCGACATTGTTCTCCTGGCCGCGTTGGTTCAGCCGACCTCAACAAAGGGGACAGTTTTGCATTCGGGATAAATACAACCACTGAGGAGGTTTTTTTTTTTTTTTTTTTTTTTCCCTTAGGACATGTAATGTGAAGGTTTATGCTGACTGTCTGAATTGAAAAGTTGCAGCCACCCTCCTACCCTTTGACGTGGATGATTTGGGGGAGCTGCTAATGTACCAGGAAATATTTTTCCTCTTTCAAATATGCTCCCATCGGAAAGATTCATCAAATTGAATATTTGCCTTTTTTATTTTCTTTTTAACCCAAGGAGTTTGCCTCCCAAAGGATTAGGACAAATTGTCCAACTATGAATCCATTTAATTTAAAGGTCAGTTTGAGACCTCAAGGTCTGGATCCTAATTATCCTCAAAAACTAACCCAAGGGACTCAAGGAAGTAGTGGAGAATGTTACCGTTTTCGTAAGTTTGTTAAGTGTTACAGCTTTAGTAAGTTTGTAAGATGTTATAGCTTTAGTAAATTTGTTGATCCTAACTGATAAATTATTTCAGAAAACCCCTTATTTGCCCCTTATCCCAAGACCAATACATGACCAGACTCCAAGACTTGGCTGATTTTTAAAAAGTACTTTTGGGAAGGCAGAGTTCAACAATGCTTTTTTTTTTTTTTCCACAGGATCAGCTTCTGCTTGTGTTTTCTTGTGTGGAAGTCCCAGTGAAACTTCGGGCCTCTTCTGCTCTAGTTAGGAAAGGGCTTGGTAGCAAAAATCTTCCATATACATTCATCATTCATTCATTCAACTACTGTTTATTGAGCTCTTACTGTGTGCTGGGCACCGATCTATATCAGTGATAAGGATGAACAAAGATCTCTGCCTCTTGGAGCTTATACTCCACTGGGGAAGCCAGACAGTAAACAACAAAATTAACAAATTTTTAAAAATATAGTATGGGGAAAAGAACAGTGAGCAGAGTAAGGGGATTGAAAATGCAAGGGTAAGGTTGGAGTATTGAAAACGAAGGAGGTGAAATTATCATGTCAATTTACGGAGTTTCCATATTCCAAAGCGAAATGTGAACCATCCTTGAGATAATGGTACCTCCCTTACATTAAAGTCTACCTCCACCCCAGTTCAGTTCCAATTGGAAAGGGCAGTAGGCTAACCCCCCCCCTCCAATTAGGGTAGGTGTCAAAGCTCTTTTTCATTTTTATTTTTTATTGTTTTTAAATTTTTTGGGGCCACGCTGTGTGGCTTACAGGACCTTAGCTCCCCAACCAGGGATCAAACCCAGGCCCTCGGCAGCGAAAGCACCAAGTCCTAACCCCTGGACAGCCAGGGAATTCCCTCAAAGCCTTAAATGCTAAGAAAGAGCATATTTCTTAACTCTGTTTCTGTATGTTTCCAACCTGCCCAAAGCAGGAGATAGGGTAAAAGGGTGGTAAATGTGTGTTGGATGAAAGATGCAGGTTACAGGAGCCAGGAGATCTATTTCTACAACCTCCTGATTTACGTTAAATCCTCATGATGTAGTTCAATGTCCGCTTCTTAAAATGTGACTCTTAACTATATCATAATGAGGTCCTGTATATGCAACAAGTAAGTTGAACATTTCATCATCAAGTCGCAGTTGATGAGAGTCTGGCTGGGTATTTAATAAGGGAATAACTCACAAAACACTACCTACTTCAGCCAGGCTTCTCACTAAGATTCGGCCTCTCTAAGACCCAAAGGTACAGACTGGTTAGGGGGGCCTGATCCACTGGAGGTGCCTGTCCAGCCCCAGGGCTTTCTTTTGGGGGTCCTTGACACAGGGTTGTGGCTGGCAAGAAAGTCATGGGGCTTCTCTCTACAAGTGGCAGGGAGGACTTCAGCATTGTGAAAAGTCACAAAGGGCCAAAACTTAGAATGGGCCTTTTCACTTTATAGATGTGTAGATTGAAGCCCCAAAAGGTCAAGCAACTTGCCTTAGAACGCCCAGCCTGCTCTAGATTTTTAATTCCTAGTTCAGGCTTCTTTTCACCATGGCAGGTCACATGCAATGGCCTGAAGAGTTACTCAGAAGTTAACAGATGAATGGATAAACAAAATGCAGTACATCCATACAGTGGAATATTATGCAGCCTTGAAAAGGAATGAAGCACTGACACAGGTTACAGGATGGCTAAACCTCAAAACCATTACACTAAGTGAAAAAAAACAGATGCAAAGGGGACATATTGTATGATTCCATTTAAATAAAATGTCCAGAGTAGGTAAATCCATAGAGACAGAAAGTAGATTAGCAGTTACCAGGGGCTGGAAGGAGAGGAAGTGGAGAGTAACTGCTTAATGGGCACAGGGTTTTACTTTGGGGGGATAAAAATGTTTTGGAACTAGAGAGAGGTGGTGGGTATACAACCTTGTGAATGCCACTGAATTGTTCACTTGATAATGACTAATTTCATCTTACGGACATTTTACCTCAATTAAAACAAACAAAAAGAAGTGACTGAAATCAACAAGGACCTACTGTATAGCACAGGGAACTCAATATCTTGTAATATTCTATAATGGAAAAGAATCTTAAAAAGAATGAATATATATATAATCTTTAAAAGAATGAATATATATATATATATGTATATATATATGAATCACTTTGCTATACATCTGAAACTAACACAACATTGTAAATCAACTATATTTCAATAAAAAAAATTTTCAAGTGACTGAGGAAGAGGAGCTGATGGATTCAACCCCCAAAATGCGGGGGTGATGACAAGCAGATCTGCCCCTGGGTGGCTGGGGCCCGAGCCCCACTCCCATCTGGTGGAAGGGATGATGGGAAGGGGGGGCAGACAGGGTAAGCCCCCGGGCTGGAGGGGTCTTCCACGCCTTTTTGGTTTAACAGCTTTGAGTTCCCTGCCCCTGCTGCAGTCTTTGCCAGCACACGGGCTGCACTAGGTCACTTCCTTCCTGTCTGGGCTGAGCCACACAGCCCTCTGGTGTCTTCATTAGCTGTATGGGCCTGAATAGCTGGGCGAGTTCAGAAGTGGGGTAATGGGGAGCTCCCAGCCCCACTCCCAGGAGGCCCCACCACTGTGGCTGTCCTTGGCAATTCTAGAGCGGGAAGGGTCCTTCACCTTCCAGCTGACCCCTTGCACTGGGCATCCGAGGGGCACGGATAGAGGGACCAGCAGGCTTGGCCCTAAGAGGAAGGGCTCCCCCCAAGAGGGAGGGGAGAGGGCTGGGGCCCCGGCTTCTCAGACAACTTTCCCTTCAATTAATTCCTCTCTGATCCTGGCTCCTGCCCTTAAAAAGACTTAATTCTGGTTGCTACGCAGGGAGTGGGCCCTGCTCCACTAGGCAATGCAAGGACTATGTGCCAGGCCCCGTACCAGGCACCCTGGGGCCTGTGGAGGTGAGAACGGGGGCTTTGCCCTGCAGGGTGGGTGTGGGGATTGGACTCTGTATATAGAGCTCAGGGACACTTCTGGGCATCTCCTGGGGTTCTGGGTCATATAGGCGCCCTTGGGATGCTCCGGGGCTGGTCAAGTGACAAAGTAACAGGGACCCTACCTCGTAGGACCTCTCAGAAGATTCAGTGAGATGACACCCCAGCAGCTAGGTAGACTCGTCTGCCTCACTGGGCCTGCCCTGTATGCCAGGCCCAGGGCCTTGTTCTCCCTTTCAAACCTGATGCCCTATGGAAATGGTACTAGCATCACACCCCTGTTTTGCAGATAAGGAAGCTAAGGCTCAGAAAGCACCTGTCTCTTGTTCCAGGTCACACAGCTGGTGGAGCCTGGCCAAGGCAGCCTACCACCACCCCATACCCAGCTGCCCAATCACGGTCTTCATGGTGTTTGATTGCTTCCCCACCCACAAAAGAGGACCTAAATATTGGTGGCTGCTTCCTGGGGGCCCAGGCTCACGAGTGAGGGTGCAGCAGTTATACCCTGGCCAGGTCTCTGGGCCCAGGGCATCTGTTCGTGGCTAGGATCAGGTAGGAGGCCATTCATTTAATCCTGGCAATAACACAATTGTCTGGTACTATTATTACCTATTCTATTTACATAAGAAGAGACAGACGCTCTAGGAGATCTGATAACTTGGTTCTCTGTAGTGCGGGGGAATCGAACCCAGCTGCCCTGTAAAGAATGGAAATTGCCCACCAGTCTCTAGGCCCCAGTGGCCCCTATCAGCGCATGATTCTCTGGCCCCTCACACTCTCGTCTCCCTCCCCACACTCTGGAAACCTCTTCCTTCTCTGAGTCCTCCATTCACTCCCAGTGTACCATCCATCCATTCATCCTTTTACATCAAGCAGGAATGTCTAGATACAAAGGCATCCAAGCCAGTTTGTACCCTGGGGGAGCTGAAAAGCCAAGGACCAATGGTAGTCATTTCTAGAATTGTGGAGGTTGTGAATTCCCTTGGTGCACACACAGGACACTGAGGGGAGTTGTTTTCACCCATCCTACCCTCTCTGCCAGACAGGGGCTCCCAGAACCTCTCCCCAGAGGTGGACCAGGGGATCCCGAGGGCTCAGGTACCCAGGGCCTAGCCTGATCTTCCCACGGAGCTCTGGTGATCACCCAACCTGGCTCCATTCTACAGGTGAGGAAACTGAGGTCAGAGAGAGCCCGCAAGGCTTCTGGGAGGCCACTCCAGCCCTGCTCTGCAAGGCAAGCTTCTACTGCCAAGAAGATGTGAGGATGAAGAGGGAGTGAGTTGCTCATGGTCGTGGTTCCCACTGTCTCTTCCCCGGGGAAACCGAGGCCTCAGAAAGCAGGTTTGGGCTGGGAGTCCGGCAGAGGGAAGGGCGGTGGGCCGGGCCTACAAGGGCTAGAAGGAGCGGAAGGGGACAGATGCCCAGCTTTCCCAGAAGCCAAGGAAGGGGAAGGTACACGGAGCTGTCCTTGGCCAGCGATCACTGGCTCACCGGGCCTCCAGGGCTCAGCAGGACCCGATGGCTTCCAGACCAAGGCCAAGGCTTCGAGGTTCCAGCCTCACCGGTGTGCCTATACCCGTGAGCCCAAGCTTGGGTGTGGACTAGGGAGCGTGGACCCGGGTGGCAGTGCCCGGCCGCTGTCCGGGATGCTATTTGGCCTCCACGTGAACTTAGGCGCTTCTGGTGGGTTCTGCGTGTCTCCCTCTCGGGGGGACTCCCAGCCCCGCCCACAGCTAGTGGACTCAGAGGCCTTGTGGCCGCCGCAGACTCAAAGCTCCCCAAAGAAAAGCCGCGCGCGGTCCAAGGCAGCTGCTTCAATCCTAGCCCGAGCGGGTCACGCTGGGGCCCCGGCGGGTGAGGACGGGGGTGCGCATCCCCTTCGGGCCCGTTCTGCCTGCTCGGGATCCAGGAAGCAAGGGGTGGAGGGGATGCCGGCTCACAGCTCGGCACGAGATCACGGAGCAAGTCGACGGGGAGGCTGGAGGACCCCAACGCCGGCGCCCAGCTGGGCGGTCCTGGTCAGCCGCACCACTTTCCGTGGTTGCAAACTGGAAGCCCGCGGGGCAGTCGGCCCCCTCCCGTGTCTGTGGGGCCCTCGACGTGCTGTAAAGTGAGGCCCGAGGCCCCCGGAGAGGACAGCGCGCCCTCCCTGCTCGCGCACCCCACCGCTTCCTCGGATGTCCCACAGCCCGACCCGTGCAGGGCTCCTCTGCGAGTTGCAGCACGCGGTGTGGACGGCGCAACCGGGCAGGGGATGCAGCCCGCAGGCCAGCGGAGGTGGCAGCTGTCCCGCCACGAACGACAGTCCCTCTCGGCGCCGCCGGCCGCCTAATTAGGGGCCGCTTCAGCTCCCCCGCTGCGGCCCTTCTCCGCCCGCGCCGCGCGCCCACCCGAGCCCGCTAATTGCTAAGGCCTTTCGGCACCGCCCGCCGCCCAGATGGGGGCATCGGGGCCAGATGGGGTCCAGGCGCACAGGGGGAGCATTGAGAGCGTCACCTAAGGGGGCTGGGCGTGGTGCGGGCGGGCTGCAGCGCGGGAGCTCCGACGATCCCCGAGGCTGGCGGCTCATCCAGAATCTGGGGACAGCCGTGGAGAGGGAGGCGGCGAGGGGGGCCTTGGTGCGGATGGGGCGACCTCCCCGAGGTGGGCTCTGGAGCCAGACTACCAGATTACAGCCCTGCCGCCTCCATTTACTGTCTCCTCCCCTCGGCGAGCCACTTACCCTCTCTGTGCCTCAGTTTCCTCACCTGTAAAATGGAATAATAGTAGCATCATCCTCAAAGGGTTACCGGGAGGATTGAATGAATTAATAACACACGCAAAGCTCTCAGCGCGATGCTCTATACCAACTAGCCTTCAATAAATGTTGGTGCCTCCTTTTCCAGCCTCCTCCGCTTATTATTAGTATCCTGAACTCCCCGACTCCTCGCGCTGCCACCTTGCTCCCCGATCCGCCACATCTGTTCCTCTCTGCAGCGTCCCCTCCCCCCATTAACCCCAGCCACAAATGGATGCGGCCCTATAGCAACAACGCAGTCACAAGAGAGATATGGGAAGTAGCGATGGGCATGAGGGGTGATGCCCGTCTCTGGTCTCTGCCCTGCCTAGGCTGGCCCGTTACTCTGACAGGGGGTGGAGGGCTTAGCCCCAGGGCTCTAGCCTATGGACTGTCTGCAGCCTCCAAACCAAGGAGTGGCATGCTGACCTCTGCTGTTCCACAGGCACCCCTCCCCAGCCAGGGTGGGACTCAGTGCAGCAACAACTTACCCTGAGAACCGCCAGGCCTGATTCTGGCCTCTCTTACAGGTTTGCAGAGACAATCAATGACTGAAGAGTCTGTCACCAACAAGGTCTTGAGACCTTTGGTGTAGGGCCCCTGTCAAAGACCCCCATAATCCTTACTGGTACCGTGAAGCACATGTATGGAGACCCAGACTTGGCCCAAAGTCCATACTAAAAGAAGGACCTAAAATGAGAGGTGGGCTTGTATAGGGGGAATCTTTTGCTTTTGGTGAACTTCAAGGGGGCATCAAGGTGTTTACTTAGTAGAGGGAGTTCAGACAGATTGCTACGTGGGTTCTGCCCTAAAGCGAGGCAGACAGACAGCTCTCCAGCACTGAGAGTGTCTTGGGGGCTTTAAAACCCAATGCCCTGGCCTCAGGGCTTTTCCCTGGTTTCAGTCTGGGAATGAGAAGGGCGGGTCTTACTTGCTGGGCTGTCCAACCCCAGATCGCATGAGTGTCCCTGGTACAGTCCTTCCTACAGCCATCCTCTAGGAGTGCGACACCTTGGGTCTCAGCAACGTTCCCAACTGAGATGTGCTTTAGGTGTGAGGCTTTGCTTTGCCCCTTGGCTTACTGCCTGTTCCTGGGATTCAGAGTTTCTGCTCTATGGGCGCTAGAGGTGCAGGACAACTCCCAGGGGTTCCGGCGTGCTCTCCAACACAGAATCCAGGGAATAGTCATTTCTCTGTGTCTGCTGCCCAGTAAGGGAGTGACGAGGTAGGACAGTGCTCTGGGGGACAGAGGCCATGGAGGAGGCAGTGCCCCTCCGCCTCAAGTCAGCGACTTTTTATGGTGGGGGTGGGGTTGGAGAGACTCTCGAAGACCTTGGGGGCTGGTGACAGAAGTCTCTGGGCCCCGAGGCTGAGAGCTGAGGAACTGCGAGGGCCACGTGGGGCGTGGGGAAGCTGAGCTGTAGACCAGCGCACGAGAGAAGCTAATGCTGCCGGGAGGAGGGCCCTTCGTCCCAGTGCCCTGCGGACCGCGTCTCTCCCGGGACCGTTTAGCCACCGCCTTCTCCCCTCCCCTTGCTTTCACTGGGGGTGGTGGGTGCGCCTTGGAAGTCTGCGTGGTAGCCTAACATTCCTTCTCGCTCTACTGCGAAGCCCAACCGCTGGCCTGAGTCACCCACCCAGGCTGCCCCCAGTCTAAGGCCACTCTGCAAGGAGCCACCTGCCCCTGGCGGAAGTACGCGCTCGTGTGCGCCTGTGCGCGCCGACTCGGAGTCCGAGGACGCTGCGCTCTCCCAAGTGGTGGCCCAGATCCCTGGCTGGGCGCAAGGTTTAGGTGGGTGGCTCCGGGGAGGGCCCGGAGCCTGGCTGGATCCAGGCCCTCCTTCCTTGGAGGCCCAGGTCTAGCGAGACTGGCGGCTGGACGCGGGCCGAGAGCTTGGGTATGGGGATTGTGGGGAAAGACTTGATTTATTTTCTTTCAGCAACTGCCCCTCTGTGCATACACCGCGCACGCCGGGAGCCCACGCCTGCACACGCCAAGGCTTGAGGTGGGTGAAGGAAGTTGAGGCTGCGACGGAGCCCCACCCCCTACCCGCATCCCGCGGGGTGCCCTCTGTTTGTGTCTTCGGCTGGAGCAGGACCCAGCTTTGAATTCGTAACAAATTTCGTTTCAAATGGGATTTCGAAATAAAAGCTACTAGATCCTGCCCTATTCTCTTCTTGGATTCGCGTGGTGCGGTTTGGGCCCCACCCCCTTTATTCCCCCCTCCGCAGCCCCTCGGCCTCTTCCCAGCCTTCCGTCAAAAGCGAAGCCGGGTACGAGGCCTACAGCACCCATCCCTGGGCGCCCGCCTGCTGTTTAGGTCAGCAGCCCGATAGTACCTTCTGGAGGACCTGGAAGCACCTGCCCCCGAGCGAGGGGATGGAGCCACCCTCATTCCCGGGCAAGGGGAGTCCTCCTGAGGCTCAGGGGCGACCTCAAGAAATGGGGTTCCAACCGGGGAAACCTTCTCCGCCCCGGGGTCCCTAGGCGCAGGGACCTTCCACCGGTGGCCACCAAAGACGTCGGCGGCGAGAGGGCCCAGGACCGCGGGACCAGTCCACTGCGTCCGCGCTCCGCTGCGTTCAAGGGTGCGCGTTCTTCCGTAAGCCCGCGGGCTGAAAGACTGCAAAATGGCCTGTCCTCTTCCTTGACCGGGAAAGGCCGAAGCTTTTTAACTTTTACCCAGAATCTCTCTTAAGAGCCACGTCCTAAATTTGTATTGCAGTTTTGGATTGTGAGGAACCCAGTAGCGGCGACAAAACAGAGGTGGCCCTGGGGGAAGAGCACGAGGCCAAAGCGCCGCTCACAACAGTCTCGCTCCCCGCGGGCAGTTCCCAGCCCCTGACATATTGCAGTTCAAGGCCGGGGCGGGCGCCGGGGCAGGGTCGTGCCCAGCGCAGGGAAGGGAGTGAAGCGTTAGCGGATCCCGCGCCAAACGCTCCCGCAGCGCTCTGCCGGGAACACCGTGGCGATGCCGGTCGCGGGGGTGGCCTCACGTGGCTGGTCCTCAGCTGAAGCCCCGAGCTGGATGCGGGTGGGCGACCACCTCTCAGCAGAGAGCAAATGGAATCGCGGCAGGGCAGGAGACCTGAGCGCCCGGACCCCCAGTCAAAGGCACGGGCCTCACTCCGGAGGCCCAAAGTTCCGCCAGCATGGAGGGAAATTTTCACTTTCAATTAACATAATCCTCAACCAAAGGGAAAAGGAGTTCCGGATTAGGCGTTAGAAAATAAAAATAAAAACAAGTGAGTTGTGAGAAGCACCCGGAGGATGTGCTCAGAACGTGTTTTAAAGAGAATGTGAGTATGTTTGTTATGGGGGAGGAAAACAGGCAAACAACCCTTTTATCTTTCTCCAGGGCAAAACCAGCAGAACGGTCCCCAAATCCGGCCCAAAGGGATGGAATCCTGCACCCCCTTCCCCAGGCGGCTCCCCGCACCTCCTCCCACCCACAAGGCTGGAAAACACCGGACTTACTTTAAATTTTATTTAAAATCTCAACACTCGATCATTTATTTCATTTTTTGCAACCAAACAAGTAATAAATATTATTTAGCACTTTTTTCTTTTTACAAAAATAAAACAGATGATACACTCTCTGCAAGGGGCAGCGATCAGAGGCGGGATGTTACGTGCTGACGCCGTGAAGCCCATATTGCAACTCCGGTAGCGCCCAGGCGGTTTGCGGGAGACAGGAAGCACGGAGGAGTCTGTCATTTGTGTTAAACTGGCAAAAAGAAACCAATATAGAAGAAACCCGGCTTAGACTGGGGGGTGAGGGGGTAGGACTGGCAGTCACGTGAGCAAACAGCTCCGCAGCGCGCACTTACCTCATTATTGATATTTACACATCCAAGAAAGAAAAAACTAAAAAGCCAACAGAACTCCCCGAATAACCAAAACTATATTCACAGCAACCTCCTTTGAGTTCTGTCAAACCCTCGGGTACGGAAATGACTGCTCCCAATCAGGTAAGAAATCAAATCACTTTGTGCTCAGAGATGGAAAGGGAGGGAGATTCTACTTTAAAGTAACTAAAAAGACACCCGCACCTAAAGTCGACAGTTTTAGGTTATTCCAATCCACAAGTGGTTCTATTCTGATCGTCTATAAAGCTTGCTCATACTGTTGAAAAAGGAACATCGACAGATTTTATTAGAAAGCCACAAGCCCCCAAACCAATAGGAGCGACAGGGAGGAACGGTAATAGTTCTGAGACAGCTGTGGGTTTATCCACATATGGAGATTGGACACGACCGTAAGTGCTTCTGGTACAAAATTCCAGCTTCTGACCAACTGGTACCCCTGGCCCTGGGCCAGGGACGACCCGTGAGGGCAAGGCCCGGACAGCCGCTTCTGGAGTGTGGCTGAGAGTCTCCTTCCCGCCCAGAGAGGAGGCAGCAAAGGAAGTCTCCAACGCTCCCCTCCCTCCTCTCCTCCCCGGTATAACCAAGGGCTGCCCCGGCCGTGTGAGGCCAAGTTCGCAGGGAAACTACAGTTTTTAGAATCACCTCTTTTTCGGGGGAAGGGGGGTTTGGAGGAAGGGATGCACGTAGCTGTGCCTTCATATAAAACGGTGTCTACCCGAGCAGCGCTGTTTAAAGCCAGAGGGGGTTGAACCAGGTCCCGGAGCAAATGCCCCTGTCACTCCCCACTGTGCAGTGCGCGCCCCCACTGCTTCCGTTCCTGGGTGCTGCGTCCTCACCATTGCCCCCACCCCCAGCCCACGGTGCCGCGCTCCTCCTTGGAACTGAGCTCCCAGGGCCCAGCGCCGGCCAGTCCTTGCTTCTCCGCAGCCTCCGCCCCCCCCGCCCCCTCCCGCCCCGCTCGCCAGAACGCGCCTGCACCGGCCAAGCTCACTTGGCGTCGGAGGTGAGGCGCGGCAGACTGCCGGCGCCCATGGCCGACACGTGGTGGTGCGGGGGCGGCACCTGGCACATGCTGCAGGGGCAAGGCATGCCGCCCCAGTGCTGGAAGCCGCCGCCGCCCCCGCCGCTGCCGCCCGCGCCCCCCAGCGGGGCTGCCGCCGCCGCCGACGGAGACTTGAGCAGGCCGTGAGGGGGCCGAATGGAGCCGACCGACGACAGCCCGGAGCCGGGCAGGGAGGCGCTGGACACCGCGGCGGCGGCCGCAGCGGCGGCGGCGGCCGCAGCGGCCGGAGGCAAGATGGGGTGGTGCACCGCCGGGTGGTGCGCCGCGTGGGCGGCGGCCGCGGGGTGCGCGGTGGCGGCGGGCAGGGGCGCCGAGTGCGCCAGGCCGCCGCAGGCCGATGGGTGGAAGCCGGCGTGGTGGCCGCCGTAGATCTCGCTCACCAGTCGCTTCATCTCCTCCAGCGAGTTGGTGAGCATGAGGATGTAGTTGCGCGCCAGCAGCAGCGTGGCGATTTTGGAGAGCTTGCGCACCGACGGGCCGTGCGCGTACGGCATGACCTCGCGCAGCCCGTCCATGGCGATGTTGAGGTCGTGCATCCGCTTGCGCTCGCGGCTGTTGATCTTGAGGCGTAGCTGCTGCAGCTCGGGCTCAGTCATCTGCTTCTTGTCCTTCTTAGTGGACGACGCGGCCGCTGACGACGTGGACGAAGAGGTGCTGGACGAGGAGGACTTGAAGCCACCGCCGCCCAGCTTGTCCCCCGGGTGCGCGCCCGCCGCGCCCATGGCGCCGCGCAGCTCTGCGCTCCGCTCCGGCGGGCAGTCGCTAGGCGTGGACGAGGACACGGTGCCCCCTGTGAAGCCGCTGCCCCCACTGCTCTTGCTCCGGGCCGGCAGGAAAAGGTCATCGGGCTCTGGCGACGACGGGCGGCTAGACACCAGGCTGGCGTCCGAGTCCATGGCCCCGAGGGATAGTCGCAGCTTTCGCAGGGTCCTCCCTCCCTCGGTCCTCAGAGCTTCCACGGACGCCTACTGCGGAGAGGAGAAGAAACACGAGAGAGAGATCAGAATCGAGACTGAGATCGAGAGGCACTCGGTCAGTGAGACAGAAAAGCTGTTCCCGCCTGCACCGCAGCGCGGGGTGCAGGCGCGTGGGGCCGGTCGCTTCTGGTGCACCTCGCTGTCTCCGGCCTTCCTTCCTGCGGCGTGCAGGTGCGCTAAAGTCATCTCTCTTTCCCTCCCTGCTACCTCCCCCCGCTCTCATCCACAGGTGGTTTAATCCAGGGAGGATGGGGTGCCCCTCAGTGAGGGTGGCATTCCAGGGTTTTTATGCCTTTTATTAGGAATGGGGAAGCAGGATCTCCAGGGCTGGAATGAAAGAGTGTCAAGTGAGGGCTTTTCTTTCGGACGGTGGAGATCTAAATGGAGAACTATTTACTTGGTTCCTCAAAAGCATCCACCTTATCTCCATCGACAGCGCGCAGCACACACACGCTCATAGGCCGGCACCCAGCGTCCGCGCCGGGCCCAGATTCCACGCGCTGCCTCCGGGGCCAGCCGGGGACTCGCCAGCTGACCGGGACTTGGGCAGAAGAGGCTATTGTTGCCCCGACTTCTCGCTTTTGGGCGAAAGGTGTGCTGCGGTCACTGTGGGAAGGGTCAGAGCAGCGAAGCCGCTCGGGAGAACAGGCGGGCAGGGGAGGGATCTGCGTCCCCTTTAACGGAGCTTCCCGGGTCGCAGCCGAAGTGAGGGGCGTCTGTCCCTGGGATGTAGGCTGGAGTTGCTGGGGGGCGGGGACACTTACTGTGGATGCAATTAGAGGAGCTCGTTCCCAAAAGCTGCAGCAGAGAACCGGGCCAAGGCGCTGATGTCGCGTCGGTCTATAATAAGCATCCGCACCTTTGCCGGCTCGGAGGGTTTTTATAGCCCGGTGGCAGCGGCGACGGCGGCGGTGGCCGCGGCGGGGGCGGGGAACAAAGTGCAGGTCCTGGAGGGGCCACCGCGCCAATGAGCTGGGCCGGCCCGGGGGGCTGGGAAGCTGATGTCATCGGGGCTAATTCCGCTCAATGAAACTCGCCGGGCCGGGCACACGCCTCCTCCCCGCTCACAGCCAATGGGCGCCCGCGGCCGGGAGATTCTTGGGGAGGGACTGGAGCAAGGACCCCGAGGGGGCGTGTGAGAGGCTAAGGGGAGGCGGAGGGCGGGCTCGCGGGGGAAGTGCAGAGGGCAGCGGTTGGGACCGAGGGAGAGAGGAGGGGAACATGGTCAAATTTCTATTAAAATACGGGAACACAAAGTCAGCCTGGGAGATGGGATGGGACGGGATGGGGGCTCTGCACACAAACTAACCTGATACACAAGGCGCTCGGATCTTGGGGATGCGCGCGGATAACCCTGGCGACCCAGGAGCTGGGGCTGGAGTCTCCGCCCTTCCTCTCTCTCTCTCTCTCTCTCTCTCTCTCTCTCTCTCTCTGTATGTGTGTGTGTGTGTGTGTGTGTGTGTGTGTGTGTGTGTGTGTGTGTTCTCGCCACCTGTTCCCACCTCATGGGTTTCATCAACACGTGGGCATTTTGAGCCGCAAACGTACAAGATAACCAGGCACAAACCTCCTACTTTTCTCGCACTCTAAGCGCGCCTCTAAGAGGTGGCGGCTGCCGCAGCTCGGCCGGCGGCCAGTAGCGCCCCCAGCTGGGTGCAGGGCCTTGCGAGGAAGAAGGCGGGGAAGAAAAGAGGGGACCGACTCCAGAACGGTGTTTTGAAAAAAATCACACTCTTCATAAAGTTGACGGTGGTGTAGACACAGGGACGAGGTATTTCCGCATAGTAACCACGCTAACACGAGGGGAGAGTCGAGCTCAGAGCTAAGCATCCCCTCACAGCACGGGAACCAGGTGACGGTATTTTCTGCACCATCTTTGTGGTGGTCACCACGCCATGGGGTAGGGGACAAAGCTGTTTTGTCTGTAAAAAGAAATCTCTCCACACCGTGGGCCAGACAGAAAGATCCAACCGCTTGCGGCCGCGGTGGATCACGTTTTACCCATCGCAGCCTAGCTCCCAAACCCGGAAATCCTTGACCGTGAGGAATTCAACCCGATCTGGAGAAGCGCCTAATTGAGGTAGTTCCGTGTGGTACTGGCGCCTGCACCCATTTTACAGATGGGAAAGATCAAGAGACTGTGTCTGTAGCAAGCCTACGGGCGGGGGGGGGGGGAAGCCAACCCTTTACAGCGCAGCCCTACCAGTACTGCAGATGCGAGCATTGGTGGTTCCTTTATAGTAGAGGCGGCCGCCGTCTCCCTAACCTCACACATTTTCGCTAGTTGAATTTCTCACACCTGTACATTTCAAGTACAGAGGTTTGTTTCTTCAGATCCAGGACCCTAGCCCTTTATACTGCAGACACACAAACGCGCCTCAGCCCTCTCTCCCAGGGAATGTGACCGGCCTCTGGTTACCTCCGTTATTTGGGAACTTTTAACTTGCATGTACGGCTTTAAAAAAAAAAAAAAGGCAAACAAATAAACTTAGCGAATAATTCGCCTTCAAGTAGGAAAGTTACAAAATAAACAAATACAAAAAGAAACCCATATTATTGCTCCCAGTTTCTGGATAAGTCTTCCAGCCCTGTCTCCACTAGAAAGCCAAGGGGGCTCTCCCCCATGCCCCAGTTCGTGCCTTCTGGGGAATTATTTTTCCACCCGCGCGTTTCCCAGCTGGCTCTGCAGCCATCCGTTAAATATGTATTTAAAACATGAAGAACTGAAGCGTGGAGATGTGTCGTCCACCGGTCACGGAGGATGACCCAGCACCGTTCAGTTAGGCGAGTCTGGCGCTTGGAAGAACGCAGGGAGAGGGGGTGGGGAGCTGGCAGAGCCCGGGTATTTGCGGGTCATTCCTTGGGCTTCCCCGGCCACCGACGGTGAGGACATTCGTGGGGCTGTGAGCTCTGGGCCACCAGCCGGGGCGTGGACTTGTGAGCACGCCAGTGTATCTAATAAACACCAGCGGGCGCAACGAGTGCGCGCCTGGGTTGCAGCCGCTTAGGTTAGTCCAGCCGGCGGCACGTGTCCTGGAGCCCCCGTTCCTTTTGTTGCTTTTGCCACCGGCGACCGTCCTGCGCGGTCCGCGAGAGTGCGCGGTTCTTTACGCGCTGGCTCCAAAGCCTGGAGTCGGAAGCAGGGGCGAAGATGGGTGGGGGGGCCCTCTTGGCACGGCGCGGGTTCCGAGCCTGGGAAGGCACAGTCCGGAGGCAGGAGAGCTGGCTTACTGGCCAGGTTCCCGCGTGGACGCGCGTAAGGACGCTCCGGGCCCCAGCGCCGCGCCACCGAGCCGAGGCAGTGGTGGCTATTCGGAGGCGGTGCAGCGGCCCCTCGCGAGCCTCACTCCCCACTTCCGGAGCTCGGGCTGGCAGCTCGAGGCTGCGGGCCCCTTCTCCGGGCATCCTTTCCCCAACATCCTCCAGTCTCCGGAGAGTTGCTCGGGAGGTGGGGGCGGTCTGTGTCCCCTGGGCTTCTTCAGCCCTTGGGCAAGTCGTTTGCTGAACACTTCTCGCTCTGTCTCCGAGAGTCCTCCTACCCACTCCAGGAATAATCAGAAACTAGAGCTCGGCCAGTGGCTCTTGCTGTCTTGTGGGTCCTCGAGGCGGCCCGGCACTTGTCCAGGTCTTGCGCCCGGCGCCTGGTGTGCGCGTCCTGGGAGTGTCCCGGGCACCGCGGTTCCCACCCGCGCGCGCAGCTGGGCCTCAGCCCCTTCCCGCGAAATTGAGTGCTCACTTGCCGAGGCTAATGGGCCCGGCTCCGGGAGTTCCTGGCTGGCCCAGGAGTCCTGGAGCTGTCGGCCTCCTCCGTCAAAACGGAAGACGTGTTTTTCCCTCTCCTTTGTGTTTCCTTCCCACAAAAGGCCGGGTGAGCGTCAGGCCGGCCTTTGCTCAGCCGCCTGGCCGCCCGGGAGGAGCTGGTGCCAAACGGGCCGGGGCGGGCTGGCGCGGGGCTCCAAAGGCGCAGACCTCCCACTTCTTCCCGGGTTCCTCCCGGGCCTTTCTTTCCTCTTCTCGCCTTTCCCTTCTCCGAGTTCCTGCGCACATTCAGGCAGCGTCTCAGCCCGGGTGCCAAGGAGAGCGGCGTCCTTGCGCAGGGCGGGCCGGGGCTGGTGGTGGGAGGCGAGGCTCCCGGAAAGAAAAGAAAAAAGATAGCAGCCACCGCTCCCGGTCCGGAAACCAGAAGGGAAGCGGAATGCTAGCGTTCGGCGTCCAAACGTGAGCGATTAGACCGCTTGGAAGGCAGAACTCTGCAAACAAATACCTTGTGTTCCCTGTGAGACTCAGTGACCGGAGTGGTCCGGGTCATCCCCGGCCCCAGCGCCTAGCACAGGACCTGACACGTGGAGGGTGCTTGCTAAATAATTTGGAATGCACACACGTGCAAATATGCTGGTGTGAAACCAAACTGGCAAAGTTCATGTAAATGTGGTGGAAGGTGCGTGTGTATTTCTTCGGTCTACACAGTAAACCAGGAGGTCTGTAATCTGGATTGCTGGGGATATGGGAGCATTTAGAATGACAGGGGTAGTGACTTCCACCTAATGACCACTTAGAGGTGACCTAAGCTGTGCCTAGTGGGTCTGGACAGACTTCATCTCATTTCATCTCTCCCTGACCTAGGAGGGAGGTATTACTTACTCCCATTTTACAGATGGGGAAACTGACCCTCAGAGGAGTGTGGCCATTCGGTCAAGGTCCCCTGAGCAGAGGGGCAGGTCCCGGAAGGCAGCATGGTGATGGAGCCAGTGAGGTGGTGGGCATCCAAAACTTAGGATCTCGGGTTGTCCGCTCTTGGCCTCAGGCTCTCATTGCTAAAATGGGTTTCTAGAAGCTACTTGTGGCCTCTAAGTGTGTGTCTGCTGTGAGATTTGAGGAGGGGGTGAGAGGGTTGAATAATATCCTCCCTTTGTGATTTCTTTATTCTGCTAATACTTGTGACTGTGAGGCTTTGAGCATAAAGGACCCCCCTGCCCTGGCCTGGCTCATGCTTAGGTGTCACCTAAAGGGAAACAACCAACAAAAAAGGAGACAAAAAAAAAAAAAAAAAAGGGAAACAACAAACAAAAAAGCAGACAAAAAACCCCCAAACTAGGGCCTCCCTGGTGGCGCAGTGGTTAAGAGTCCGCCTGCCGATGCAGGGGATACGGGTTCGTGCCCCGGTCTGGGAGGATCCCATATGCCGCGGAGCGGCTGGGCCCGTGAGCCATGGCCGCTGGGCCTGCGCATCCGGAGCCTGTGCTCCGCAACGGGAGAGGCCACAACAGTGAGAGGCCCACATACCGCAAAAAGAAAAAAAAAAAAAAAAAAAACCCAAACTAAAAGCCCCTTCCCTCCAGTCAATCCCTGCATCTGGATCACCTGCCCCCACATCAAGCCCATGACTGTCACCTGCTCCTAAGGATCCCTGCCATTGAAGCTAACATGCCCCCCCAAGTTCTCAGTGGAATGAAGTTGGGATTGGACCAAGGAATGACCCAGAGCTAACTTTTATAGATCTCACCTTACAAACTGTTATCTTACCCAAGCTCCGCAACAGCCCTTTGGTGTTAAGAAGAAGGCACATTGTTCCCATTTTACAGATGAAGATACTGAAGACTGAAGATCAGGGCAGGGGCTGAGTTCAAACTCCAGCCCACAAGATCCCAAGTCCTAGGGGCCTCAGTGGCTTAGTCTGACACCTCCATCCACCCTCTCCCTCCATCCCTGAGATACTAGGCCACTACACCCTCCCCCCATTGAGATTAATCTGGAAGATGGGGGATCAGGGTGAACAGAGAGATGAATCTGGAGAGCGAGTCCTGAGGTGGGGTGCGCTCCACTAGAGTATAGGATGGCATGCACAAAGGGGACCAGGAAGTCCCCGACCCTGCCTGGGGCTAAGACCTTCCGTTAGAGGAAGCAACAGGTTTCTGGGTGTGGCAGAGTCTCTTCCAGGCTACAGGTGACAAGTCTGAGAGGCCAGTTTCCGGAGATGGGACAGGAAATGCATGCGTACCCCGTACCCCGTGTGGTCCGGGTGGGGAGCTGCAGGCGTGACGGGCGTGGAGTCTCTTACTTCCACACACAGAGGGGTGAACGCCTGCTCTGAGCACTGGATGGATGGCCTGCCTTGTTATATTGGAAAATGTAGCAGCATGGCATCTCCCGATTGTTGCCTTAAGGATCAGGTCCAGAGCCCGTTGACGCCAACTGCCGGGTCCCACCGGCCTCCACCGGCGGCGGCTCATCCTGTTCCCCTTCCACCCTCCCTTTCTCAGGACCCGGAGTACCTGATGGGCTCTGCTCTTTCCTCATCTTCACGTGTTCCCAGCACCCCCCTCCTGCCCTTCCTCCGGCCCATCCGGTCTTGTTCTAGCCTTTCAGGGATCACCTCCTTCTTAAGACACTATAGCACCCAGAGCTTTCCCTGCGCCCCATCAGGGTCCACCTTGCTCTGTTGTGAGGGCCTGGCTCCCTTACAGCAGGGGAGGTCCCTGAGGGTCTGTGCCCCAACTCACTTTGCATCCCCGGGGGGCCCAGAGCAGGGAGAGGCCCCAGAAGTGCTCAATAAATAGAAGCTTCGGTGGTAAGCCAGTTACACCCAGAGAGTTTTACTGGAGTTTCCACATACCACAAAAGACAAAAATAATTTAGCGTCAGGGGTACAACATTTCCCTCTTGTTAAACCTAATTCAAAACGGCCGGATGAGGACCATTTTTTGTCACCCCCTGTCATGTGGAGGCAGGGTGACAGATCCCTCCGCCACCCCACCTTCAAGGCAAACGGGTCGTCTTATAATGCGCGGGCCCCGGACGGAGATGGGCTCAGGCCGCTGCCCACGGGCTTCAGGCCGCGCGAGGCCACAGCGGGAAGGGAGAGGCGCGCGGGGCGAGAGGAGACGAGGGCGTCCCCATCGCGGGGCAACGGCGTGGCCGGGGACCCGGGCAGGGCCCTCCGGCGCCCGGCGCCCTCCCCAGGGTCAGCCCGGACGCGCAGCCCGCGAGGGACTCCGCAGCCTCGTCTCCCCGGCCCGAGCCCCGGGTTGCGCGGGGCCGCCGAGCGCACCGGGAAGCCGGGACCCCGCCGCGTGGGCGCCGCAAACTGGCCACCGCTCAGGGCCAGTGGCCGCAACTTCCACCGCGGGGGATGGGAGTGATGGGGGCAGCGGGCAGCGCCCGCCGGGAGCCCCGGGGCGCTCTACACCGCGCGCATGGCCTTGGGCTTGAAGAAGGCGGCGGGAAAGACGGGAGCTGGGCAAGGTCTCCTGCTTCTCCCTTTCCTCTTTGCCTTTCCGCTCTCTTCCTCTTGCCTCTGTGAGTCTCTCCCCCTCCCCTTTATCCTTCTTTCTCGTTCTCCTCCAGTGCGTTTGGCTGACATTCCCCCTACCTCCAGCGTCCTCACCTCCCGTTATTAAAATGAGTCTTGCCGGGCTCCCGAGAGCCGGGAACCTCAGGGGGACTCCGTGCGCGCACGCGCCCACCTCTCTCCAGCTTCTTGTGGTCTGGGACCCGCAGCATCAGGGCTGCAGGGAAGCTCATTAGAAACGCAGAGTCGCAGGCGCATCCAGGCCCAGAGAGACAGAATCTAAATTAACCAAGGTCTCCAGGTGATTCATGGGCACATTGGGGTTTGAGAGGCAGTTTTCGGTCTTTGCGGGGGGGGGGGGCTCATCCTCAGGTATGCTCGTCTCCCCAGGGTCCCTGGGGCTTCCAGTTCCAGACACAGACCCTTTCTGGGGCTGACAAGGCTATTTCCTGAAGATTCCACAACCTCTCCCCAGCTTTTGAATAGTCCTTGCTCCCACTCCCTCGACTATCGGTCAAAGAAAATTCAGTAAGCATTAAAAAAAAAAAAAAAAAAGATGCCTGCCCAATTGTAAACAAACAAAACAAAACCTTTGAAATAAGAGAAAGCAAAAGTCACCATTAGCCCAAGTCTCCTCCTCCAGAACAAGTCACTGTCAAAGATTTTCGTGAAGTCCTTCCAGACTGTATACAGGCTTTGTAACCTGGTTCTTTCATTTCTTAGCGTCTCTTGGATATCTTTCCACCATACAAGATCCACCTGACCCCTTTAACAGTATAGGCCCGCACCAATCTATTCCCTTTGGATCCTTCCCTCTTTTGCCTGTCCAGCCCTGAAAAGCCCGTCAAAGCCAGAAACCCTGAAAACAGGTTTCCAATGTGTGTGCCCTTGTGGTGGGAGGACCATGGGGTCAGGATTGCTGCCTGATTAAGCCTGGAAAGTGAGCTCCCCTCTTGGCCACTGCTGGCCTCTCTGCCAGTTGCTGGATCTCCTTGGAGGAGTCTCTACCCAAAGGTGCAGTAAGGGAGACTGGCTCCCATTTTGCTTGGAGTCAGATGTGCAGGAAGCGCTGACCCATCCGTCTGTAGCTTGCATTGGCTCAAAGGAGAAAAGATCAAAGTGTGAACAGAACATTTCTGGTCTGGAACTGAGACCAGGGCAGAAGTTCTGTGATTTCAGAAGATGCAGGAGTTTTAAACATTCGATTTCCTTTTTCTTTCCCCATTTCCAACAACAAAAAAGGTCATCCACTTCTGAGGCTAAGTGTAAGCAAAGAAGCCATTCTGCTTTGGTCGTATTTACAGTTTCCATCGGAAGAAGAAGGAGAAGGAGAGGAAGAAGAAGAGGAAGGGGGAGGGGGAGGTAGGGATGGGAAGGGAAAGAGGAGGAAGAGGAAGAGAAACTACATCATATAAACTGGATTCTCTCTTTTTTAGAACATGTTTTGAATAGGTGCTATGTAGCACATGCTTAAAATAAAACTCAAATAGCACAAAGAGTATTTGATTAAAAGTTAGTCTCCCAGGTACAACGGACCTTCCCCCAGAGGCAGCTCTTGTTACAGTTTCTTGTGTATCCAGAAATGTTCTTTGAAAGTACAAACTATATATTTAAAGATCTCTTTTTTCCTTTTTCGTACCCAAGTGGTCGCATACTCCGTACGCTCTTCTCTATTTTGATTTTTTTCCCCTGAATAGAGTCTACTCTCTACCTTACAAGGTGCGTGCGCACGCACACACACACACACACACACACATGCCCACAATACACGTATTTACAATAATACACTTGCTCATTAAAATGCTCACCAGAGCAGTCAGAGGGGCAACAAACCTCTGTCCATTTTCAAGGAGGACAAGTACCCTCACCTCAAAATCGAGCATCACAGCGTTGGAATCTGGGCACACAGGCTCCTGATGGTACCTTTCTGCTTCCTTCAGTCACAGAGAAGTGAGGACACCCTGAGACACAGATAAAGAGAGATCAAGGAGCCTCCTACACTGAGTGCAGCTTCTCCACGGGGTCCCCAGAATGGTGCTTTTAGCCACTGCCTGAAACTTGCAGTTGAGTCCATTTTTTTCTTGTTGTAATTGCAAAAACAATAGTTTGTCCTATCTGGAGGACAATCAACCAGAGAGATCTAGACAGACAGACTTTAAAGAATATATATAAGACCATGAGATGAAACTAATTAGTCATTTTCATCTTTATTTGTTGAATAGGTAACATGTTCACATAGTTCAAAATTCAGAAGCATATCATGAAAAGTTTGCTTCCCATTCCTGTGGGTTGAGGGCAGCCACTCAATTCCCTTCCTCAGTCACCATCTCTTGTTTATTCTTCCAGAGGTATTCTATGCAAATTCAAGCAAACACACACACACACACAAACACACACACAAACACACACTCCCTGTCGGTCCCACCAGTGTGTGCGCGCTCTCTCTCTCTGTTTCCCTTTTTCTTTTTTAAAAATTTATTTAATTAATTTATTTATTTATTTTTCGCTGCATTGGGTCTTCGTTGCTGCGTGGGCTTTCTCTAGTTGCAGCGAGCGGGGGCTACCTTTCGTTACAGTGCGCAGGCTTCTCATTGCGGTGGCTTCTCTTGTTGTGGATCACAGGCTCTAGGCACGCGGGCTTCAGTACTTGTGGCACACGGACTCACTAGTTGTGGCTCGTGGGCTCTAGAGCGCAGGCTCAGTAGTTGTGTCGCACGGGCTTAGATGCTCCGCAGCATGTGGGATACTCCCAGACCAGGTCTCGAACCCGTGTCCCCTGCATTGGCAAGCAGATTCTTAACCACTGCACCACCAGGGAAGTCCCTGTTTTCCTTTGTATACAAATGGTAACATACTATACATATGGCTCTCTACCTTGTTTTTTTCAATTAATACCTGGGAGATCACTTCTTTGTAGTGCATTAAAAGCTTCTTCCTTTAAAAAAGGAACAGGGTTCCAGTAATAGGCATGTACCATTGTTTATTTAGCCATTGCTCTGTTGAAAGACAAATTTATAATGTTCCTAACCTTATACTATTACACATACTATTACCTATACTATTACAAACGATGCTGCAAAAAATCTTGTAAATTGTCATTTGCATATATATAGTATATCATGTGGGTAAATCCCTAGACTTAGAATTATTAGATCAGACAGTCTGTGCAGTTGTAATTTTGATAGATGTTGCTGAATTGTCACCTAAGTGTTTTCCCAATTTATGTCACAATGTAGAAGAGAGACTGCTTGGTTGACAGCTAATTTAAATGCTCACTCTTATTTTCCTGAGTGCAGGGACAATGTGATCTCCAATTTGGATGTCACAATAGGTGACAAGCTGACCGCTATGACTCTACAGTATAGACTAATAAAATGTCATTTCCCCCTTCAAAACATCAAGGTATAAATTATAATAGATTTCAACATCTGGTACCATTTTCAGTCCTTTCAATGATTTACTAATGACTTTTCCAAGTAGTTGCGTAGAATGGTCCAAGTATGCCAGTGCATTTTTTTTTTTGCCAGTGCATTATCTCTGCTGAGGAATATTTATGTTTCGAACATATAATTCAATAGATATTTATTGGGCTTCTTTCCTGTGCCAGGAACTGTCCTAGGTGCCAGGGGTCCAGCAGTGAACAAAACAGACAGCATCTCTGCTTTCAAACATGTTAACAAAGTAATTGCTATTGTGAATATTATTATAATTTCGTTTGATTCTCTCAACAGCCCTGGAAGGTGGTTACAGTAGGGTGTATGTGATTAACCCCCTGCCACCCCAAGTCATATGGCAAACATTGCTGGTTGTTCCCACAAATCTGTTCCACTTTCTGCATAGAACTTCTGGTTGGGCACATGGCCACCCAGAACAAGGACTACATTTCCCAGCCTCCTTTGTAACCAAGTCCTGGCCAGCAGGATGTAAACAGAAGAGGTGTGTGCAACTTCCCGTGATGTCCTTCTCGTTCTGTTCCTGCTGGCTTGAATCTCTAATTTCGACCTGATGGCTTGGGCTGGAAGAGCCACCAGGATCCTGAGGTGGCCATGGGGCCGCATATGAAAAAGCTTTAAGAGAGGAGCCTGGGAGCTTTCCTGGTGGCACAGTGGTTAAGAATCAGCCTGCCATTGCAGGGGACACGGGTTCGAGCCCTGGTCAGGGAAGATCCCACATGCCACAGAGCAACTAAGTCTGTGTGCCACACCTACTGAGGCTGCAAGCCACAACTACTGAGCCCACGTGCCACAACTACTGAAGCCCGCGCTCCTAGAGCCTGTGCTCCGCAACAAGAGAAGCCACCATAATGAGAAGCCTGTGCACCACAACACCACCCCTGCTCACCACAACTAGAGAAAGCCTGCACGCAGCAACGAAGACCCAAAACAGCTGAAAATAAATAAATTTATTTTTTTTTTTAAAAAGAGAGAGGAACCTGGGTCCCTGACAGTATGGAGTGCCAGACCCACCCAGGACCAATCCTTTATTCTCTTATATGAGAGCAAAACCCCTTCTGCTTTGTTAAATCCATTGTTGTGTTGGGTTTTCTTGAGGTCTGAAGAGGCATCTCTCCACTGCAGACATCTTTGTTCTATCAGCTGAGCCTGAATCCTAACTAATACCCGGGGCACAATCATAACAAGACTTAAGATATCACCATGTCATGAGGCCATCTTCCCTTTGGAAGAGCCTCTAAGGGAGCACAACCTGGTCCCTCACTGTTTCATTCAGGAAGCCGTGATGCTGAAGCCAACCCAGTGGGAGGGGAGGCTGCGGGCTGAGCTTTTTGTAGAAAGCTGATGTGCCGTGGGCAGCATGAGTTTCCAGGAGATGAGCATCCCTGGTAAGACTAAGGCGTGAGAGAGTTGGCGGGCAGCCAGCCCTGGGTCCTCATGCCAGGAAGGCCTGTTCCTGGGTCCTTCTTCCCAGGGTAACGTGGGTGCCTGCACTGAGCTCTGCCTGGGTCTTCCATGGTGAGGCAGGCAGCTGCTCCCAAGGGGCAACCTGGTGCATTAAGCTGCCCTTGGTCCCTAATTCTGACGCTGATTTAGGCAGAACTTGCCACCTGAGCCTCCCTCCTGAGGCTCAGGGATGGATTTCAGCAGGGGCCAGCAGGTCTCCCGAAGGTGGCGGCTTCCTTCCAGGACTATTTCCAAGAATTAAGAGGTTTGTCCCAAGCGAGAGAGTGGCATGGACATATATACACTACCAAACGTAAAACAGATAGCTAGTGGGAAGCAGTCACATAGCACAGGGAGATCAGCTCGGTGCTTTGTGACCACCTAGAGGGGTGGGATAGGGAGGATGGGAGGGAGATGCAAGAGGGAGGAGATATGGGAATATATGTACATGTATAACTGATTCACTTTGTTATAAAGCAGAAACTAACACACCATTGTAAAACAATTCTACTCCAATAAAGATGTAAAAAAAAAAAAAAAAGAAAATGGACCTGAGGACATGGGGAAGGGGAAGGGGAAGCTGGGATGGAGTGAGAGAGTGGCATGGACATATATACACTACCAAATGTGAAATAGATAGCTAGTGGGAAGCAGTCACATAGCACAGGGAGATCAGCTCGGTGCTTTGTGACCACCTGGAGGGGTGGGATAGGGAGGGTGGGAGGGAGGGAGATGCAAGAGGGAAGAGATATGGAGACATATGTATATGTATAACTGATTCACTTTGTTATAAAGCAGAAACTAAGACACCATTGTAAAGCAATTATACTCCAATAAAGATGTAAAAAAGAAAGAGGTTTGTCCCTTGCAGTGGATTGATTGGAGGTCCCCCAAATACATGTCCATGTGCAAACCCCTGGAACTTGTGAATGTGACCTGATTTGGAAAAAAGGTCTTTGCAAGACCTTGAGATCATCCTGGATTATCCAGGTGGGCCCCAAATCCTGTGACAAGTGTCCTTGTAAGAGCAAGACAGGGGGAGATTTGAGACAGAAGGGGGAGACATAGAGAGGAGGAGAAGGCCATGTGAAGAAGAAGGTAGAGACTGGAGTGATGCAGCTACAGCCAAGGACCACCTGAAATCACCAGAAGCTGGAAGAGGCCAGCAGGAATTCTTAACTAAAGACATTGAAAGGAGCATAGCCCTGCCGACACCTTGATTTCAGACTTGTGACCTCCACACTGTGACAGAATAAATATCTGTTGTTTTAAGCCACCACGTTTGTTGTTACAGCAGCTCCTGGAAATGCTTCCAAAATAGACTCAGCCATTGGCTTGGAGAAAAGGTCACTAGCTTTTGCTTCTCCAGGGTCTCTCTCCACTGCCTCCACTCTGCTCTCTGCCCCTGGCTTCCTCTGGTTGACCTCAGTCAACCTGATGGGAGGGAGGAAACTGGGACCTTAATCAGCCTGGCTTCTGAGGTCTCCTGCGGCTGACTGTGTCCCACAGTAGTAGGTCACATCCTTCTAAGGCATCCCATCCCGCAGGACTTTCTCTCCTCTGGGTTCCGGTAACCTCTCTCTCCCCTTGTCCTTTTGGGCCAAAGGGTGGGGATAACTTGGATGCTGCTAGTTCAGTCCTTGCACCTCTTCTTGTAGTCCCCCTACACCCTGACCCCATCATTGTAATCCATCCCTGTGTAAATTAACCTTCCTCAAAGTATCCTAACTCGGGTGTGCTGTTTCCTGTTGGGATCCTGACTGATAGAGTCCAACAGTGGTCCCCATCTCCCTAGTTTTGTCCAGGGTGGAAGTCAGTGTAGAACTTCAGAAGGTGGGAGTGAACTTCCTCAGGGCTAGACCCCTTCAAGAGGGGAGATCTACACATTCTGAAAGGATGGGTAAGGAAGGGCTTCAGGGATGGGGCCCTGCAGAGGCTTTCTTATCCCTGTCCCAAGTATCCCTCTATCTCAGGGACCAGGATCCAAGCTCCACTTTCCAGAGGACCAACCCCCTGCCTCTTGCTAGAATCTAGAGGTGCTACTTTTGCCCCCCATGAGGTATGGGGGGGCAGCCACGGTGCGGCTCCACCTGCCTGGTGAAGCCTGGAGGGCTGGGATCTAGATAGACACGGGCAGGGCTGTGTGTCTCCATTACCCCCCTAGGAGGGGAAGTCAACCACAATTTTCTAAATTGCAGAATTAAGATAAAGATCCATGAAATCTACTATGTGCCTGGAAGAACATAAGACCATGTTTCGATTTCAGAATTGTTCCCTGACAAGAGCTAAATCATGACTAACCACCCCATTCAAGACCACTGTGCTCTCCAGGATTTCTGGTGCCTGTCAACTATTACATGTGACACTGAGGAGGGTGACCCCACACCAAAATCCGACTGACCACCCAGTTGATGTGTCAGCCTGTAAAAAGGAAATCAATTTAAGAGGAGAGACCAGATTCAAGGTCATGGGACGGCAAATGGAGAAACATGACAGGAGAGAAGAGGCTTCAAGGAGAACACGGAGATTGTCCAAGGAGGCTTCCCTGAGTTGAATGGTGACCACCACTTTATTCAAAATAATGCGTTGATTATTGTTTTTCTGGTAACAGAAGTAAGGCATGGTCCTTGTTAGGAAATTTGGAAAATAAGGGTCTCATACTATAGAAAACTTGGAGAATGCAGGGTTTGATTGTAGTCCAGTGGCAGGTGACAAGGACCGTATTAGGGGCTGAATGGTCCCCCCCACACTGATTCCTGTGTTGAACCCTAACCCCAGTACCTCAGAATGTAACTGCATTTGGACATAGGGTCTTTAAAAGGTAATCAAGTTAAAATGAGGTCGTTAGGATGTCCTTAAAAGAAGAGGAGGTTAGGACATAGACACACAGAGGGAAGAGCACACGAAGACATGTGGAGAAGGCAGCCATCTATAAGCCAAGGAGAGAGCTCCTCGGAAGACACCAACCCTGCCTACATCTTGACCTTGAACTTCCAGATCTGTGAGACAACGACTTTCTATTGTTTAAGCCACCGGTCTGTGGTACTTTGTAGCGGCAAGCCTAGCAAACTAATAGGGTGGGCAGTGATGGGGATACAGAGAAGGGGTGACAGATGAAGACGTTCTTAGGAGGTAAAATCAGCAAGCCTTGTGGACAGTAGAGGTGCGGGGTAGTCTAGGATCTTAATAGTTTTCTAAGCTTGGGTGGCTTGATGGGAGGGATGTCATCCCAAGTCATCAACTTGGATGGAGATTCGATGAGAAGGAGTTGATGTTTTGGGCGCGTTGAGTTAGAGATGCAAGGGGGACACACAGAAGCGATGTCCAATGCCCACTTCGGGGTGTTGTCCAGGGGATCAAGCAAGAGGACTGGAGGGGAGTACAAGAGCACATCAGGGTGAGTGGAAATCATCCTGCAGGTAGATGACATTGCTCAGGCACAGAGCCGCTGCCGGAGGACAGACCCTGGGGAGGCCGACATTGATTTTCATCTGCGAGGAAGGGCCCCTCATTTATAGTGCGGATGGTCTGCATCTCAGCTGTTCGTGTTTATTAGGTTGATTCCAAAATATTGTCTGCCTCCCCTAATTTCTCTTTCAATCTATTGTTTACAAAATTCCCAAGATAGGCACAGACAGACTACTCCCCAAATGCTAAATTGGTTAAATTATGGGGCAGGCTGTCTCTTTAACCTACCCTTGTGATTATTTGCCATTTATGGTGCTTAGTATGCTGGTTTCCAGGACCCACCATATGTGCAGGTAAATGTGGAGCTGGGTGGGCCAACAATGGGCTATTTCGCTTTTAGTGATAAATGTTCTTACCTCTTTGTATCCCACTGACCTCCTTCCTTTAAAAATCTTTTAATTTGAAAAATGCATGTGTGTGTTGGAAATGTGTAGAGGTGGAAACAGCTATCTCTTCTAAGAACAATGGTATTATTGTTGTGATGATGATGATTCTGTGGATGGTTGTAACTAGCATATATTACAGAGTTACTATGCATCAGGCACTACACGCTCTTGTTTCTAGGATATATCGCTTTCCACTAAGACATATGGTTCTTTAACTATGGAGGCTACAAAACTTTAAGATAGGTTTCTGTTTCAAAGTGCAGGCTGTGGATTCAGGTTGCCTGGGTTAGAATTCTAATTTCCTCACTTACTAAACTAGAGTCTTTCCTGGGCAACTATTTAAACTTTCTGTAAGGTATCTGTAGTAGATCTATATCATCTGTAGTTGATCTTCCTCACAAGTTTATCGTGGGGTCAAGTCTAATAATACGTGGAAAGCATTTAGAGTAGGGCCTGGACATAGTAACAGCTCAATAGATGTTGGCTGTAAATGTTCCCTCTGTATGAGGATAAATACCTCATGTTTGTGTTTGAGAAATTTTCTTCTTTGAGAAAAGAACATGCCTATGCCATCTCCTTAGCACGACATGTTTGGGATTCTGGCAAGTTTCTGTCATTTATTTCCCCAGAGGGGTTGTTACCGTTAACCCACTGTTAAACTAAAGTATTCAGTTCCACTTTTTAAAAGTTTTGTAAAAACCCTTACCAAGCGGAAGATGCCAGGCACTCTCCTGCCTGACATCTTATTAAGAATGAAAAATAAAGAAGCCAGCAGAGATCCAGAGGGAGGGTAATTGAGAAATCTGGCATGATTGCTGCTAATTTGTTGACAGTGTGGTGTTGGTGGGAGAAGGGCGATGGTGGGGAGGGGATGGGCAGGGTACGCATGGCCCCCGCTCCTCCAGGCCCTGCATTCATGGAGTAACAGCTGAACTAAGTGTTCACATTGAAGGCATCAAAGGCTGGAGTCTTTGAGATACCATTCCTTCTAGTCCATGATGTCAAAGGTGGCTTCAAATATATCCAGCCCTTTCTGGGTGGCATTGTTTAGGATGCTGGTCCCAGCAGATGGCCCCCAAATGCACCTCAGCCTGGTAGAGCAGGGACCACATGTGATGGTATAGTCTTCTCATTAGCAAACAGAAAAAAAAAAAAGACAAGGATGAGAGAGGAGAGGGATGAAAAGGATACACAAAGACATTTACATATTTACATTGTCTCTCTCGCATTTCAAATTCTCCTTTAGCTGAAGTGTCAGTGGGTTTGCTTTTCTCCTTCTGTTTGTATGTTTACTTGTGCTAAATAGATTATGGTAATCAGGCACATAAATGCATGCAACTGTTATTATGGCATTTTAATCACAGAGTTTTCACTGGAAGCCTTCATTAGAATTCTCATAATCTTACTTGTTAGTGTAACAAACAGTAATAAATGCCAAGGAGCTTGGATTAAGGCAGAGGCATTCAGACTTGAAAAGAGGAATATGGAAATGTTGTCAAATCTCTGCATTACTTATTGAAATGTGACATCAACAGTTCGGGACTCTAAATATCTTACTCATTATAAGGATAGGGAACAAGGCAACCTGAAGATAGTAATTATGTCTTTCTACTGAGCACTACAAACATATGTCTTCCAAAGAGTCGTCCTAACTCCTCTGAAACAACTGGATGGTCTGATACACAGTCCTGGCTATAATTTATTAATGTTAAAATTGGAAAATTTTAGTATTAATAATTCCTTTTATTTTATGGTTAGTGGTAAGTGTGTGTGAACGTGAGTATGTCTCAAAACTTCCTAATTCTCATTATCTTTCAATCTTGTACTATTATTTGGCAAATTGGTAGGAAAAACAGCAGTTTTTTTTTTTTTTCCTAATAAGCAGGATCACAGTAATGTGCTTGAGAATAAACCACTCTTCCTGAAAATAGTGTGGTTTTGCAAGCAGGTCTAAGCATCAGCACACAATAGATGACCATCTCAATTTTGCTCAAGCCCAGAATTTAGATGTGAGGATGTCAGTTCTGGGGGAAACTCCCTACTTCAGTTATATGTTGCTGTGTAACAAACTAGGCCAAGATTTAGTAACTCAAAACAATGAAAATGTATTGTCTGTCATGATTCTGTGGGCTTACCAGGCAGTTCTTCTGATTAACTTGGTGCTGGCTGAGATGCGGGGATAGCTAGAAGGTCTATAATGGATGCTCAGCTGGGGCTGTTTGGTCCAGGCCTCAGTTCCTCTCTGCTGTGGCACTCCACCTGGCTGCTTTGGCTTCCTCGCCACATGGTGGCTTTGTTCAAGAAGAAAGATTCTAAGAGGTGAAGACAGAAGCCGCAGATCCCTTTAAGGCTCAGCCTCACAGGTGACACTATGTCACTTCACTGCATCCTGCTGATCCATGAGTCACAGGCCAGCCCAGGCCAGTGTGAGAGGGGGCACTGCACAAGGGCATGGGTCCCGGGAGGTGTGCTTCATTCAGAGCCATCTTTGGAGACTAGCTTCCATACTCCCATACGGGGGGCTACCCTTGTTGGTTCCCCATCACCCTGTCTTACGCTCAACTCTTTCTTGTCTACACGTGGGAGCAAAAGTGGGCGGGGGGCTTTCTCCTTGGAGACTGTGTGCCAGGGAACCACCTTTCTTTACTTCCTCTCACTGCAGCCCTTGAGGTCCAGCTGTCCTTCTTGGGAGTGCGGTAATAGAATTCCTGCCACCAGCTACTGCACCTGGATACAATCAGAGGTATCGTCTCAAGTGACTCAGGTCATTTGTCCAGATGTGGTGAGCACACTGGTGCTCATGTCCCTCCCTGTCCTTGTCAACAGGCTCCATCCCTCAGAGCCACATTTCTTAAACTGGTGCATGGACTAGTCACCTGTATCTGGATGGCCGAGGAGCTTGTTAAAAAGTAGAGGTTTGGGCTTCCCTGGTGGCGCAGTGGTTGCGAGTCCGCCTGCCGACGCAGGGGACATGGGTTTGTGCCCCGGTCCGTGAAGATCCCACATGCCATGGAGCGGCTGGGCCCGTGAGCCATGGCCGCTGAGCCTGCGCGTCCAGAGCCTGTGCTCCGCAACGGGAGAGGCCACAACAGTGAGAGGCCCGTGTACCGCAAAAAAAAAAAAAAAAAAAAAAAGTAGAGGTTCACTCCAAACCCACCGAATCATAGCCTCTGGGGGTGGTCCCTCAGAATCTCTCCGTTCAACAAACTGCCCTATTGATTTGGATGAGTACTCAAGTTTGAGAGCCCATGTTCCAGGTAGACCTTACTCTGTTTCATGTACCCCTTTGCTGGGCCTCTAGATCCTTGGAGAGTTTGGATCTCTCTGGTCTGGGCTATGAGTTCACCCATTTTTACTTTAGATTAAAACTGATGCCCTGGAAGTAGCTGACCCATGTCCTCTGTGCTGCTGGCCAGGGGGCTTCCCACAGCCACCCCCCTCCCAGGAGGACTCATGTCCTTGTTCGACTTCCTCACTCTGGCCCAGTTAGCACGACTCCACTGTCCTCCATCCTCCACACTTGCAGTGTGTGCTGCAGGATTCGTTGGTTGGTCAGTTGGTTGCTGTTGTTGTTGCTGCTGCTGTGTGTGTGTGTGTGTGTGTGTGTGTGTGTGATCAGCTATGTCTTCATTGCCTCAGCACATCCAGGCTAAAAAATACATTAGAAATTGGCTGCTCCCCAGTTTCCTAATTTCCAGATCAGCAGCTGATATTCCGAGAGGTGAAGACTCTGGCCTGAGGCCACACAGCAAGCCAGTGGCAGAGCCAGGGTCTGACCTGCATTTCTTGGCCCTTTCTCCCCACTGCTCGACCCTGTCACCTCCTGTCCCAGCCAACGGCAAAAGCCCTCCACCCCTTGATGGTTCGTCCAGTACCTGCACTCCTGGTCTTTTTTAGTTTCAAGCACCACTGAATTTCTTCCTTAATAAATCGGAATCAAAAGCAATATACATGGGCTTCCCTGGTGGCGCAGTGGTTAAGAATCCACCTGCCAACGCAGGGGACATGGGTTCGAGCCCTGGTCCGGGAAGATCCCACATGCCGCGGAGCAACTAAGCCCATGCACCACAACTACTGAGCCTGTGCTCTAGAGCCCACGAGCCACAACTACTGAAGCCCGCGCACCTAGAGCCCATGCTCCACAACAAGAGAAGCCACCGCAATGAGAAGCCCGCACAACCGCAACATAGAGTGGCCCCCGCTCGCCGCAACTAGAGAAAGCCCGCACACAGCAACAAAGACCCAGTGCAGCCAAAAATAAATAATAAATAAATTTATATATATTAAAAACAAGCAATATGCACCTTGTTCCAAGGTTTTTCTCATGATCATTCCTTAAATATTACTGATCTGTTAATATATATTTTAAGATCTTACAGTACTCACACACTCGTCTGGGTGGCCATGATCCACATATACTTTTAGGTTGGGCTTAGGGGAGTGGCTGTGACTTTTAAGAGAATCAGAAGCAACTCTTTGTTTTTGCTATTTTTCCATCTGAGAAGAGGGAACAGAAAAAAAAGTAAACTGCTTATTCTGGAAAATTTTAAACCTACAAAATTTGAAGGTGAAGTCCCGTATGCCCACCACCCAGTTTCAGCAATTATCAACTCATGACCAGTCTACACCCACCCTCACTCTTCTCACCTCAGATGATCTTGAAGCAAATTCCAGACATGAGAGCAGGGTTAGGAGTCCGGGGATGCAATGATGATAGAATTCTCAGGTTATTCGCTGTTCTGAGTGTTTGGGCTAGTCCTCAGTTATTATTCTCTTGAAGGAATCCTTCGATCACCCTCCAGCAGGGGACCTACCAGCCTCTTCTCAGAGGTTCCTCTGACCCACTGGAGGAGTGGCCTGCCTTGGAGAGCCAATCCAGGGCATCTTTCCCCCCTCCATGGTCAGTGACCTCGCGTGTGTAACTTGACATCAGCCAGGATGGGAGCATCTATCCCAGGGAAATTGCCAGGACTTTTTGCCCTTTGAGAGTTGGCTGTAAAACATTTCCTAGCACACCACTGCCCTGACCCCTGAAATGTGCCTGGACAACCTCACCACATCATACTAGGCCTCTACCGTGGTGGTTCTCAACCCAGGATATATTGGACTCACCCAAGGAGCCTATACACTGTGCAAATACTCTCTCTCCTTCCCTCCTATCTTTCAACCATAATCTCTGGGACATTGTGGGCACTCAGTAAATGCTTCTTGAGTGAATGAATGAATGAACGTGACTATACGGTGGGTACTGGTATCGTCTCCATTTTGTGGATGAGGGAACTGGGGCACAAAATTGTTAAGAAATTGCCCAAAGTGACTTCATTAGTGGGTAACAGAGCCAGCATTCAACTGCAGGTCTGTCTGACTGAAACTCGGAAACTCAAATGCACACAGCAACTCAAAGAGTGGAGGGCCCTGCAGAGTCCCAGTGGCCGGCCCCACCTACCAAGGGCTGAGTTGTCATCACCAACCACTTCAGGCCATTGTGGTGATGCCTTTGGCGAGCTCTTCCCTGGGCTCAGGGCAGCGGACTTAATCTATTGTGAGGCAGCTCCATGACTACACCTTCACCATGCAGCAAACGTGACCCTAAGGCAGACTGCATGAGATTTTAGTGCATGGCTTTGAATCTAAAAGCACGGGGCTCCAATGCCAATTCAGACACCCCAGTTTTCTCATACGCAAGAGGGGACTTATCCCATAGGGTAGTCCATTCAATCACTTAAAACATACTGTGTAGCACCTACCAAGTGCCATGTACTGAGTTAGTAGCCAGGGGTACCAGGGCAGGCAAAACATGTTCCATGGTCCCTGTCTTCATGGAGCTTAAGGAATTCTGAAGAGTAGAAAAGACAATGCATTTAAAGTCCACCCCCTGGAACATAGGAAGCGCTTGCATTCATTAGAATGCCCTCTCTCGTAAAGGACAGATTCCCAATCAAAGGAGCTGAAACAAAAGGCAAGGGTTGTGGGCTTATACATAGGACAGCCTAGCATGTCCCCGCAGGCATGGCTGGACCTCAGTGCCCGCCTGCTGTTGCTGGGAGTCTGACTTGTTGTCTCTGCTGTCCTTTGTGCTGCTTCTCCTCCACCAGAAGCTACAGGCTCCCAACAGACTGGGAATTTTCCATTTCTAAAGCATACCAGGGCTGACTCCTATTGGCCAGATCAAGACATGTGTGCATGCCAGAGCAGTCACTGGAACCAACTGGCCAGACCCAGATCATACATCCACACCTGGGATGGGGGCACAGATGTCCAACCCCACTAAACCCAAATGAACTGAGAGCGTGGTAGGGGTAATTGTCCTCAACCCCCTTCCCCATCAAGGACCAGGGCAAGGAGGCAAGCACTATGGGTGGTAGTTATTGTTATTAATACAATATACAGTAGTAAGAATTACTCCATGTAGCAGGCGAGTTCATCTCTCACGGGAATGCAGAGGCTGACCATCAGTATGTCCTCGTGGCTGAGCGGGGAGCTGTAACAATACACTGGAGACAACTTGATGCCACCCAGCCTAAGGGGAAATGGTCACTCCCAGGATAGAACAAGGAGATAGGGGGTATTCTGTGCCGCATGTACAGCGATTGCCACTAAACACAGCACACACCCCAAGCAGAAGATGGCATTTGCTAAGCCTAGGGTGTCTTGAATTTGAGTCCTGGAGTGTGTCTGATGTCTTTAGAGGTCTAATTTTCACCATGTGTCAGCATGTCTATCGGTTTGTGTTACAGAAGGGTTCGTTCAATATGTATTTACTGGGCATATGCTGGAGTTGCTCCATGGTTGGTTTGAGAGGTGCTATCTCTTGGTTACCCCAAATCCACTCCCTCTGTCTACCCTGCTAACTGAGTCTCAGTTTTGTTCAGGTATCCATCCCCTTGGGAAGGTGACCTGATACCCTGCTGGGAGTAAATTCTGAATCATCCAAGCCAGTCATGGTGACCCCATTTCCCCTGCACATTTGTGCTATTCATTTATGGGCCACGTATGGGGGAAATCACTGAGGAAGGTTTCTTCATCCTTAAAAAGAACCCTGGCCCTGGCTGTCACCATTCTTTTGAAGAATGAAGAAACACTAGGAGGCAGCTCCTGGTCTCTAGCCGAATGTTCCTGGATCAGGGACTGTGCCAGCCATCTTGTTAACAGCCTGAGGATGAAGCCAGCTTGTGCAGGAGGGCTGAGTCCACAGAGAAGCTCAGAGAAAGGGAAAACAGAGTACTAAGACACAGTGCCTGGACTCCATTCTGCCCAAGGACTTCGTGTCGTGTGATTGAGTCAATCTTCTCATTGTCTGAGTCAGCAGAGGGGTGTCAGGAGCTCAGCTCAGTTGGGAGAGAGAGAGAGAGAGAGAGCTGTCAGGTGTCAGAGTAGCTGAGGAAAGCAACAAGCCAAAAATGAGAGCGTTAAGCCTTTAACCATTTGCTGTGAGGGTACAAGATGGTACAAGTAGAGTCTGAAATTGGAGGATGCACTGTCTCTCCCTGTTCCTTTTTCTCCATGAAGATCACACCTGTCTAGGGTCAGGTGGATCTGTGCAGACGTAGGGTTGTCTCCCTGTTGAGGGAGCCCTGAACAAAAGGCTCCGGCAGTTTTATGGACTTTGAGGTGGGAGGCGGGGGACGAAGCGGGAGGGCTAGGAGTGGAAAAGTACTGGGTATTGACTCAGAGAAGGGCCAAGTGCCTTCAAGGTCTTCCCTCCCTCACCCCTGCCCTCATAAGGAGGGCTCAGCAGAGGAGCCTGCAGACCTCAGCTCAAGGAGACCAGGAGTGAGAGCACAGGGGCTGAGAGTGCAGATGTGTGATCCTTCAGAGACTGCAAGGCCCTGGCTGTCACCAAGTCCAGTACAAGAGGGCAGCTTTTCCCCCATGGGTCCTGCCAGGTAAAGCCTTTGTAACTGCTTACGGCCAAGCTTGAAAAATCACACATAGACTTTTAACCAGAAGCCGAAATCCTCAAGTGTTATTTGCCATGGAAAACATTATAATAGACACAACTTGGAACCTTTTAGTAACCAGGGACAGAAAACCCAGCTCAGACTGGTTTAAAAAAATAAAGGGTACTTGATTAAAAAATGGGCAGAGGATTTGAATGGACATTTCTCCAAAGATATATCAAATGGCCAATAAGTATATGAAAAGATGCCAGCATCACTAGTCATCAGAGAAATGCAAATCAAAACCACAGTGAGGTATCACCTCACAACCACTAGGATGGCTACTATCAAAAAATCCTGAAAATAACAAGTGTCGGTGGAGAGGAATGTGAAGAAGTTGGAACCATTGTACACTGTTAGTGGGGCTGTAGAATGGGGCAATGGCTGTGGAAAACAGTATGGTGGTTCCTCCAAAAATTAAAAATAGAACTACAAATGATCCAGCAATCCCACTTCTAGGTATGTATCCAAAATGACTGAAAGCGGGATCGCAAAGAGATATTTGGACACCAACGTTCATACTGGCATTATTCACAATAGTCAAGAGGTAGAAGCAACACAAATGTCCATGGACAGCTGAATAGATAAACAAATGTAACATATACATACAATGGAATACTATGCAGCCTTAAAGAGGAAGGAAATACCGTCACATGTTACAATAAGGATGAACCTTGAGGACGTTATACTAAGTGAAATAAACTAGTCACAGAAGAATAAATACACTATGAATCTACTTATTGATATATGAGGTATCTAAAGTAATCAAATTCATAGAAATAAAAAGTTGACTGGTGGTTCCCAGGGGCGAGGGTAAGGGGGAAAAGGAAAATTGTTGTTTTATGGGTATAAAGTTTCAATTATGCAAAATGAAAAAGTTCTGGAGATCTGTTTCACAACAATGTAAATATACTTAATACTACAAAACGGTTAAGATGATAAATTTTAGGCTATGTGTTTTTTAACCACAATAAAAATAAGTAGATGAATGAATGAATGAATGGAATTTATTGGCTCACATAAATGAAAGTCCAGAGGAGAAGTGAACTTTAGGTTAGGCTTGATCCTGTGGCTCAGTGATGGATAGGAAAGACCCTGTTTCTTTGTATTTTCCTTGTCCTCCAACTAATCAAATAATCTGTGTAGAAAGATTTCATTCCATGTTTGCGTGTCTGTCCACCCATCAATCCAATAAATATTTACCAAGGGCATTCGTTTTTTTGTTTTTTTTTTTTTTTGCGATACGTGGGTTTCTCACTGTTGTGGCCTCTCCCGTTGTGGAGCACAGGCTCCGGACGCGCAGGCTCAGCGGCTATGGCTCACGGGCCCAGCCGCTCCGCGGCATGTGGGATCTTCCTGGACCAGGGCATGAACCCGTGTCCCCTGCATTAGCAAGCGGACTCTCAACCACTGCGCCACCAGGGAAGCCCCAAGGGCATTCTTTTTATTAGGCACTGAATTATATGCTAGGATTACTTTTGAAAGACAAGCTTTCAATTAGGTAAAAATTTATTTTGCAACAAGGAAAACTTGCTTCCTCTGATGAGCTCATATGTCTGTGTTTGCTGGTGACCAGAAAATAGTCATATATTCCCTTTACAATTTGATGGCCAGAAAGCTCAGGACAAAAGTTCTTCTATTCTTATTTTAGATTTCAGTTCTTACTCTTTAATTCCATTTCCAAATATTTTAAGTGTTTTTACAAGGTGTATTGTCATTGTTGGCTGTCTCATATTTCTTATGAAATGAGCTGAGGGAAAAAAACAATTTATTAAAAAAAACAGGCACAATCAAGTTTTAGTTGAGTCACCTCATATTCCTGACTCAGGGGAAGCTTCAGGAATGCTCAGCAATAAACCTATCTTTCACCAATCCAGTGGAATTTATAATTTTGTGAGTTTTACACAGATTATGTATTATTAATCTCATTTTACAAGTGAAGAAAATGAAGCTCAGATTTTGCTTAAGGACCACTAGGCAAAGGCCTTAAACTCTAACTTCATGTGACATTCCTATTATACCATTCTTCCGAGATCACATGTCAAACTTTTCTTTGGGGTATTTTTAAACTAAATAATATAATACAGGCAAAGTTTTAGACAGCGTAGCAGACCTCTTGATTGTCCAACTGAAGCTTACTTCCTCTTCTCTCTTTCTAACAAAGACCGAATTTTGTTTACGGTGCCATTTTTTTTTTTTTACGGTGCCATTTTGACCATATTATCTTCCCAGACTCTCTTGCAGTTAAGGATGGCCATGTGACCATTTTGGCCAAAGCAATATTGGCAGAAATCCTAGGAATAGCATACATTCTCACATAAAAACATAAAACTTTGAGAAAAAAAGCTTACAGTCCTTTCCTCTCTTCCTGTCAGAAATGTGGGCACCATGTATGGAGGCACAGCAGCCATTTTGCAATTAAGAAGATGAAAGCTAAGAATGGCAGAGTAGCAAGAGCAAGCCCATCTGAGTCCCAGTGTGCATTGCTGGTGAAGCAGCCACCCCAGGCCTCCACTTTTTACCTCTTGCTTTCTTGCGCTGCAAGGAAAGTGACACCCCTAGCAACTTAAGCCATATTGATAAGGTTTTCTGTTACTTTGGCCAAACATAATCTGAACTCTTATGTCAGTCTAGAGAGAACAAAATCACTGATAGGCATTTTCTACTCTCAGATGAGTAGGAATCCCTTCCCTAGCAATTGACAACAAAACAATTATTTGATTTCTATTATCCAGATGTTTAATTTATTTAACAACATAGCTTGATCTTTTCAATGAGGGAAATCACAGGTTGATTCCATCCCAAATGTCTCAATATAAGGAAAGAGATTAGGGTTTAAATGACCACCATAAGTACATTGCATAGAGTTCCCTGGGGGCATCTTCAGTTCAATATTTACTTATTTGTCATTCTAAGATTGATTAAAATAGAAAAAGAAAACAGCAAATCATCCAAAATTCTGCCATTAGAAATAACCAGTTAATATTTGCTATAGATAAGTCCAGGCCTCTCTTTATGCATATGGACAGAAAAGGTGTGTGTGTGTGTGTGTGTGTGTGTGTGTGTGTGTGTGTGTGTGAGAGAGAGAGAGAGAGAGAGAAGGAGAGAGGTGGCGGGTGGAGAAGGAATCAGCTTGCCTATTTTATTTTATTTTTTTAAGCTGCTGGTATTAGTATTGTGTGGAATCTATAGTTCAATGGGGAGAATTTATATCTGAACAATATTGAGTCTTCTGATCCATGACTATGGTGCATCTCTCCACTTGTTTGGGACTTCTTTAATTTCTCTCAACAATGTTTTGTAATTTCAGTGAACAGGTCCTACCCATTTTGTCAGATTTATCCCTAAACATTTACTTTTTTGATATTATAGAAGGTATTCTTATTTCAATTTTTAATTTTTTGTTGCTAGTATAGAGATATATAATTGATTTTTGTATATTGACCTTATATCTTGCAACTTTACTAAACTCACTTGCTAGTTGTAGTAGCCTCTTTGTGGATTCCTTAGGATTTTCTATGAAGATGATCATGCCATCTGTAATGACATTTCTTTCTCTCTTTCCAATATAAATGTTTTTTATTTCTGTTTCTTGCCTTATTGTTCTGTGTAGAATCTCTAGTACATTGTTGAATGGGAGTGGTGAAAGCAGACATCTTTGCCTGATTCTTGATCTTAGGGAGGAGGTATTCATTCTTTAACCATTAAATATAATGTTAGCTATTATCTTTTCAGAAATTCTACTTATCAGGTTGAAGAATTTTCCTTCTATTTCTAGTTGTCTCAGAGTTTCTATCAAGAACGCATCTGTATTTTCCAGATGCCTTTCCTGCATCTATTAAGATGATAGTATGATTTTTCCTTTTTAATTTGTTAATATGATGAATTACATCGATTTATTTCAAAATTCAAACCAGGCTTGCATTCCACTTGATTATAGTGTATTATCTTTTCTATGTATTATTGAATTCAATTTCCTAAAATTTTGGTAAGATTTTTGTGTGTGTCTATTATTCAGGAGGGATATTGGTCTGTGGAGGGATCTTATTTTTTATTTGGCTGTGTCGGGTCTTAGTTGCGGCACGTGGGATCTTCGCTGCAGCGCACTGGCTCTTCATTGTGGCGCGTGGGCTCCTGAATGCGTGGGCTCTGTAGTTTGCAGCACACGAGCTCTAATTGAGGCATGTGAGCTCAGTAGTTGTGACGTGCGCACTTAGTTGCCCCTTGGCATGTCGGATCTTAGTTCCAGGACCAGGGATTGAACCTGCGTCCTCTGCATTGGAAGGCGGATTCTTTACCACTGGACCACGGGGGAAGTCCCTGTGGAGAGATATCATTAACCCTATTTTATTGTTAATGATTAATTAACATATTCCACAGTGTGAATAGCTAACTTTTACGGCCAGGATGTCAACTTGGGTCTGTGTATTATGAAAATTTTCATGCTTCCACAACAATTTACTGCTTCTCAACTGAAAGGACGAAAGGGTTGCATGTAGTTTTTAAGTATCTTCATTGATGAAATAAATAAACCAAATAACAATGCAAATAACTAATATAAAAGATTTACATTTATTTATTCCCATCAGTTACCAACATATATAATGCTAATTCTGAGTAATGCCCATTGGCTGATGACAGGATACTGGATACACAGCAATGTGAAAACAGTCACTATCCATGGTCCTCAGTCCTTCTGCTCTCTGTGGTACCCTCAGCAGCTCAGCAGCTGCCCGAAGTCCTCCATGGTGGCAAGGTCAGATATCGATGATCTCACACTTTGGAGGCCAATTCAGGCGTTAGTCCAAGCTTAGGCCATTATGAAGTGAAGAACACTTTTCCTCTCTTCAAGAAATTATTTCTTAATTACCACAAGCGTAATTAGAGCCTGGAATTATGTACTGGAATTACATGTAGGAATTCGTTCAATTAACCAACAAATTATTTCCTGAAAGCCTAGTACATGCTAGGTACTATTGTAAGTTCATTACAAGGGTAATAAAATTGACAAAATCCTTGCTCCCATAGACCTTACATTCTAGCAAGTGATGGAGTAACACCTCCAGGTCAATTTAGGGGCAAAGACACTGCCAAACTCAAAAGGGAAGAAAGTCTGAGGGGACAGGTTATACAGTGTGTCTGTATCTACTGAAATCCTCTACAGGTGTCACAGCCCGATAGAATCACGGGATGCTCCTGCCTGATGGGTGCTAAGTTGTAAGGCTTCCTTTACTGTTTGTTTGTTCATTAAGCTTTGTATAACAGTAATAATCATATAAAAGTAGAGAGTGTAATATAAAGAACTACTAAGTACTCATCAACCAGCTTCAATATATGCCAATACAGTACAATCTTGCTTCATCTATACCTCTACCCATCCTCTTTTTCTGGATAATTTTATAGTGACATTAAACACCTTTATTTGCACACACTTCAGTATACGCCTCTAATAGATAATTGTTATTTTAATAACAATTACCACAATATTATGTCATACTTAAAAATAACAGTAATTCCTTAATATCTTTAACTATTGTCATGGTCATATTTTCCTAGTTGTCTTACAATTTTTAAATAGATTGTTTGAATCAGCATCCAAATAAGTTCTGTACTTTGCAATTTCTGAAATGACTTATGAATCTCTTTTATCTATATCAATTTCTTCCTCTTTATTGCTTTTTCCAAAATTTTTATTGTTTCTGTTGAAGAGATTGGATCATTTGTCCTATAGAGTTTCCCACAGTCTGGATTTTATTTCATCCTATGGTGTCATTTAATGTCTTCCTCTGTCCCTTGTATTTCCGCCAGTTTGTATGTCAATGTCTCTCTGGTCATTTTTTCTTTTATTCCTAGTTATTTTCTAAATTCTGTCACCTTTTTTTCAAGCTTCCTTTTTTTGAATCACCTTCATTCTGAGTTTTTTCCCTAACTCTGAGGTATGTTGTCTTTTCATAGCTTCTCTCACTTTCTTAATTTCCTGTAACTTGTTTTGGAATATTCGAAATGTCATATGAACATTTCTTCCTAGCAGGCTTTCACTGTAAGAATTTTATCCTACATCTTCTTTTCTTTTTCTTTCTCTTAAATTAACTTTTTATGGATTTCCACCGCAGTGTTTTTCTGTTGTTCATTTGCTAAATGAAATAAACTTTTCTCTACTTTTAGGAGCAAAGGGTATGCGAGGACAGCCTTTCTAACTTAAAGGCTCTAGACCTCTCTCTTCTGTTGTTTTCACAAAGAAATAAAAATCTTCCAGCTTTTTGAGAGCTGCCCTCTCTGCTCTGCATGCCCACCCCCATTTATCTAGATCTTTTTTCCTTTCCTCTGTCATTCTGCTCAAATGTTCCTCAGTACAGGGCTTTGGATTAGAAGGAAATTTATTCACTTTGAGAGTATAGAGTGCCCAAACCCTCCAGCACCATCGGGCTGACTGGGTCATAGTCCCATTGCACTTAACCATGTATTAGGTTGGTAGAACCCTCTCCAAGTTTCAGCTGCTGTGCTCAGATTGGCTTGCTATGCCCTCCAGTAAATACCTACTGGTGATTTTGTGATTCCCCCATTCTCGGCATCTTCAGAACCACAGTTTTCTTCCCTTCTTTCTTCTAGCACTGATGCTGTTACCACACATTTCTTGACCTTTAGATGCTTTGCCCAGACCTGTTAGTATTGGCGCTGGGGGGATTACCTCATCATTGTTGTAGATACTGTCCATGGCTCTTTCGCTCTGCTAGTCTAGTTGCTTATGGGGACATTTGGGAAGATTCTAAAACTACCCAGCTATTTCTCATTTCCTTTTTACTTCCTCTTGGTACCCAGTGTGACATCCCAAGGGAGTAGATAGGTCATCAGTTCGGATTAATTAGAGTTTAACT